>NW_026652280.1:154074194-154386554 GCF_009828535.3 Hylobates moloch
GATAGATAGATAGATAGATAGATAGATAGATAGATAGATAGATAGATCTATCTATCTGGCTGTATTGTCCTTTTTGCTGTATGAATTGGATCAACTTACTCTCTGTCTACCTTAGTTTTCTCATTTGTTTAAAAGTGGAGATAAGAAGAGTACCCCTTTGTAGGGTTGTGGTGAAAATTGAGCTGAATGTTCAGTGTTTAGAATAGGACATGATAGTCAGTGCTCAATAAATATTATTTCTAAGTACTTAGTTTCATTAGTATTACTTAGTTTTGGTGATACTTGGTGAAGAACTTGGAGCAGCCTGATTTCCCCTGAGAACAGAAGTCTTCATGGAGTCCGTTATGTGGGGCTTTGTTTCTTTTTTCTTACCTTCTCCTACCCATCTCAGGGTCTGATTTTTAAATATAATAATAACTTTACTTATTAAATTGATTATGATTTATGCCTTCTTATTTATGCACAAATTGATTACTATTTATGCTTTCATATTTATGCACTTATTTATGAAATATATTCTGTGTAGATACATAAAATTCTATAGTTAATTATCAAAAATAAAAACAAATTTTTTTTTTTGTGCTACACTCCCTGAGCACTATGTAGAAATTAACACAGGAAATGTTTCCTTGTGACTGCATACTGTGCAATTAAAATGATGTAAGTCATTATTTATTAAGAACAATTTCTTTTTTTTTTTTTTTGAGACGGAGTCTTGCTCTGTCCCCCAGGCTGGAGTGCAGTGGCACGATCTCGGCTCACTGCAAGCTCCGCCTCCCGGGTTCACGCCATTCTCCTGCCTCAGCCTCTCCGAGTAGCTGGGACTACAGGCGCCCGCCACCACGCCCGGCTAAGTTTTTGTATTTTTGGTAGAGACGGGGTTTCACCGTGGTCTCGATCTCCTGACCTCGTGATCCGCCCGCCTCGGCCTCCCAAAGTGCTGGGATTACAAGTGTGAGCCACCGTGCCCGGCAAGAACAATTTCTGATTGGTTTGAAAAAGAACCATTGTCTATTATTCCTAACATTAAACCTCTATTTGCCTTGACCTCAGATTAACTCATACTAAGAAAACGTTTTAATATATATGTTCAAAACCTGAAATAATTTCTGTCTGCAAATCTGAACTCCTGTGGAAGGCACTTTCTTGACTATATCCTGGATAGTCCTCCTGGGCAAGCCTATCTGTTCAAGGATGTCTACCTGGATGTCTAGGAAGACAAGACAATCTCTGTCCTGGGGTTGGGCCAAGGCCAGTCACCATGTGTTAGTGATCTGACTTCTCTCATTCCTTTAATCTCCAAACTCTTTGCTTCTCTCTTCTACTGAAGTCACCCTGAGCTGTTTGAAAAGGCTGGTGAGAAACTCATTTCTTATCAAGCCTGAGGCGTAGTATCCTGATTTTATGCCATTCCTGCTAGTCTAGATTGAACAATAAAGCAGGAGAACTCAGAGTGGTTTCAAAAAGTGCAAATGGGTCAAGGACAGCTTCCCCGTTAACACTGTTGGCAGGATCATAGTTTCCTACAAATAATTCCTCTCTCTTCAGCAGCTTCTTCAAAACCTGAAGGATCACCAGTAAGATTTAGGTCATTAAGAATGGCTTTGAAATGCCTTACTGTGGCAAATCAAAGCTAACTTTTCCCTTAAAACCATAAGTAAAACTGATTTTCATTCAATATTATGACCCTCTCTGTTAGGGAACATTAAAGTTTTGTCAGGATCGGGAGGCCCTGATTTGGACACTGTGGTGTGATTCAAATGGAAATGTTTACAAAGGAAGGCCCACTTCATAAAATTCTTCCATTCTGCTCTTTTCCCCGTTGAGGCATTATGTCTTTGTTAAGGGATGGTTACATCCATAGTTCTCATTAGTTTGATTAATGGTATACCTCTAATAGAGGCTGCTACCTGACATTTGGGGAAAAATACATGGCAGGTAATTTTTAAAAATACAGAACCTGTCCCCTTAACCTAATTTTATTCCCTCTGCTAAGGGTGGCAATTGGATGTGACACTTATCACTGGGATTGGTCTGACGTCCTCCCTTTCCCTCCTTCTCCAGTTCAATTAAAAGAAGGCTAGCCTGGCTTTCTGGAGAAACTGGAACAAATGCAGGGAGAGAGCTACTTCATATCCCTAGCACGCTGTCACGTCCACAAGTTTTGAACTTTACATTTCCTGCCAATTAGACATGTTAGGATTTCACTAGAATATTGAATTAATGGAGTGATTCTATTCATAATAGGTAATGAATCTCATGCCTTTTTAATTAGAAAAACAATGGGGTATAAAAATAGGCCAATTTCAAATTTTTTAAGTGCTAAACTAAAATTTATATTCTTAAGTCCTTGCTTTGGAGTTGATTTTGGATCTCACTGATGAGACTATTTTCTTCTCATTTTATCTTTAAAACTATTACATATGTTTTACTACCCCTGATTGTTATCAACTGTCTCTTGTGATAGCAGAATGTAACTTAAGTTTCAGAATCTATTTTGTTCTGAGATAAAGCCCTTCTAACACTAGGAACAGGTAGAGGATACAGACCTGGCCTTTGACAACCCCTTGCTTAGGGGACTTGTCTCAAGTCACCATGTAACTGGGAAAATCACCTTGTTTGATACCATTTCCATGCACATGAGTCAATAGCCTCGACTTCTGTTCTCTTATTGCCTAATGGGAAATGGACTTATTTTAAATTCACCCAGATATAATTCAAGTTATTTTGTTTTTATTGGCTTGCCTTTCCATTTAGTGTTCTGTTTCCATAGCTAAGTCTATTTATCTCCAAAGATCTAGAGAGCCCGTGCTTCTGTGCAATAGGACAAGCCTTTCTCCATCCCCTGCCACAAATAGGATGTTGCTGCAGCCTGGAGACTGATGACAGCAGCTGTCCTTGGGCATGGATGTCCTGTTTAATCAAAGTGAGTTCCCTAATGGACACTATAACGACATTCATTTGCCGTTTGGATGTACCTGATGTGACACTTGAGGCGATGCCATGATTACTTTCCCTTAAAAATGTTAAATAATTTTGCAAAATCAAAAAGGCAGAAATATTGCCCAAAGAAGTTAAGTTTTTTTAAAAAAATAGTGCTATTGCCCTGAATATGGGAAAGTGTCATAATCCTCTATCTCCCCAATGATAATAGGGTCATTTCACTTTTAACTTGGTAACAACATTCAGTATTGGAGAAAAACAGATTCTTTGGTTGCAAAAGATGTTTCTAGACTCCGTAACAGAGCTTGCTAAGTTAAGATATACGATAATGATGATAATTTAATGATAACATTGTTGGGCACATCTTAGAAATCAAATATTTTACTTCCTTGAATTTGAAAGGTGTTTGATAATAGAGGAAATCACTGGCCACTGGAATTAATATTTAGAACTAGAATAATGTTCTCAAGATTTCCTTTCACACAAAATCTGTAACAATGCTGTAACTAAAATGCATGCAAGAAAGTGTTCTATGAAAAGTTGAAAGACATGTTTAACAGTATAGATGAAGACATTTCTCCATTTATACTGTTTATTTACTAACTGTAATGAAAAATATTTTAAAGATTTAGAGAAATTTCTTAATAGCTCCTTATTTGGTTAAGATCCTAGACTTAAGGAGCTTGAAGAATCTTCAGAACAAACAAAATATATCTCCAGTTTCCTGGAAACAGACATTGAAAGATAGATGCTGTCCATGATGAGTTTGTATCTTGTCTAAGCATGATGAATCTAAAAATTAAGCTCAATGGATAGGTAGGGGATTTCCCCTTCAAAAGAATCACCAGGGAAGACACTTTCATAACCTGCCCTTTCACTCTATTCCATTGTTTAATAAGCCAGAATAGCCAGGCTTCCAGCTCCCAAAGTGTGACAAAGCCAGATTGTCAAGCAGCATGAAAAGGAAATAAAAGGACAGAACATCATGATCAGTGAGAACTTCCCATGTGATTTCTGAGCTAACAAATGTCTATTACCAGTCATCTAATAGGCAATGACAATGAGTTGCAAGGCAAAATGAGCGCAGTTTTTATTTAGAACTGAATTAAACGCTGCCTCTACTGCTAAGTAGCAGTGTGTGATCAGAACCTTAGCTTCCTCATCCAAAAATGAAGACACTTATGTTGAAGGAATTTTGAGACAATTTTAAAAATTCAATCTAGCATATCATCAACACACAATAATTGGGAACTACTGTCAATAGTTACCAACTAATTGACAATATAAAAAGCACTAAACCAGGTAATCTATGGGAAGAAAATGTATTCTTGCCTTTTAAGACACTATCCTTGCCTTTTAAAGAGACTAAAAGCAAGAATTGTATTTCTATGATATGCTGTGTTAAGAACATTGCATACATTATCCTTATAATGACCCTGTGAAGTAGAGATTTTTCTTTTTATTCTGAAGATGAGGAACTGGAAGGTTTGAGAGGCTACCTAATCTTCCCACCAGTGTGGCTGCAGAGTGGGTACTCATAACCACCACATTATACTGACATGACAGTGCATTTGTCCCCAGTGGGGGACAAATATGTACAAACATAACTGAAAGGGCAGGACGTGATTAGACAATTGCGACTAGATAATTGTTGCTATACACAGGATAAATGCCTCTATGCCTCGGTCTTTCAAATTTGGGGTTTGACAACATGATGTGCAATGAACTACTAAATCGAATTTAATTTTTGGTTATACACTTTAAAAAGCTGTTTATCGAATACTGGAATTATAGCAAGTAACTATATTTCCCCATACCTAGGAGACCTAACGTCATCTGAAAATAAAATAGATTTATATGTAAATTTATATTTGAAAATTACGTTATTATGCAGAAATTGAAAAGACATTCATTTTATATAATCCTCTTCTCTTAGGATTCTTCATGTGATCTCTTGATCCTTCTATTGGGTGACTGCCTGATGGTCCTGCATGTTTTATTAGTCAAGGTTCTCCAGAGGAATAGAACTAATAGGATGTGTATATATAGAGAGAGAAAGAGATTTACCTTAAGAAATTGGTTCATGTGATTGTGGAGGTTGGCAAGTCCAAAATCTTCAGGGTAGCCTGCTGGGCTGGAGACTCAGGAGAGAGCAGTGTTGTAGTTCAAGACCAAAGGCTGCTTGCCACGAGTTGTCTCTTGCATGGAGAGGTTAATCTTTTGTTCTATTCTGGCCTTCAGTTGATTGGATGGGGCCCACCTATATTATAAAAGGCAATCTACTTTATTTGAAATATTTCCAATTAAATGTTAATTTCATTTCAAAACATTCTCACAGAAACAGATGGAATAATGTTTGACCAAATATTTGGGTACCATGGTCCAGTCAACCTGACTCATAAAATTAATCATGACACAGGTTTTGTTGTGGCACAAAACTATTTACAGCATTCCAAGTTTCCCAAATGTTCATTTATCCACTGGAATTTTTTAGGTTTTGATTACTCTGAGTATCATAACTTTTATATAGTAGGGCGAAGTCTACATTTTTAAAATAAAAATTAAGCTAAGAATATAAACCATTTATTTGTACTATAACAATGGAGAAAGAGAATAAAGCTTCTGTTTCCACATCTGATATACCACAGAAACTTATTACTGACGTAGAAAAAGGACACAGTCCCTTGAAGGAACCACAATAACTGGGTGTATCTACTTATTAGATATATCTTTTTTTTTCAATTCTAGAGATGAAATAAAAGATAACTTTGGAACATATACAAATACTTGCTTTTAACATATCTCTAATGATGTGGTAATTCTGAACACTTTAGAGTGTTTATGGCAGCACAATTCTAAGCATATTTGCAGCTGTTGAACTATATTTTGCTCACTGTTCATAATCCTACAGATGTCTTTGATGTACAGTGTTTACTGATTCACTTAAATCAGGTATGATAGGGAAACTCAAACTGAGCCCACTTCTGTAGTCCTGTAAAGCAAGCACTTCCAGGAATTACACTGACAGAAAAAGAGAAATCTGCTCTAGAGATAATGCATATAATCACATTTGATAAAAATGGAAAAGCCTTATTACATTCTTGTTTGGTATCTATTTTACATCATCACCTGCAGCTATGTTCTGTTTCCATTATTCTAATACTAGTAAGAAGAAATCGCCACTAAGAATCTCAAAATAGAGGACTTATTTTGTAAAGCTGTAATTATGTAACTCGAGTTTCAGCATGTCCTTCAAAGAATAACAATGTGAAAGCTCTAAGACTATTGCAAAAGAAGCACTTTGAAGTGAACAGATTTTCTCCAAAAACATAGTAAAATCTTTTCAGAAATAAGGGTGGAGATTGCTTTATGGAGAGTAGTTTAAATGTCCTGGTTAAAATAAAATCCTCTGGAATATTTGCAAATAATATGCCCAACTCTGCAAATGAAGAAGCAGCCTGTTTTATCACAATCAAAATTATATTCCTCTATCTAAGCCACTAATTTTTGCTCTCTTGATTTTATTTTCAAAAATATTAATTTTTATTATTTCTTTAGAAAGCCCTGGTGCCTTTGAAGGACGTGTTGAAATTCATCCTAAGTCTGGTCTCGGCCAGGAGTGGTGACTCACGCCTCTAATCCCAACACTTTGTGACGCTGAGGTGGGTGGATCGCCTGAGGTCCAGAGTTCAAGACCAGCCTGGCCAATATGGCGAAACCCCATCTCTACAAAAAAATAAAATACAACAATTAGCTGGGTGTGGTGGCTCACCCCTGTAATCCCAGCTACTCGGGAGGCTGAGGCAGGAGAATTACTTGAACCCAGGAGGTGGAGGTTGCAGTGAGCTGAGATCACGCCACTGTACTCCATCCTGGCTGACAGAGTGAGACTCTGTCTTAAAGAAAAAAAAAAAAAAAAGTCCGGTCTCTTTTCATCCAGCCGTACTTTTTTTTTCTTTTTTTCAATTATCTTCAAGGATTCCTCATGGGACCCTTGTTCCTGCTATTGGATGAGTGTCTGATGATCATAGAAGTTTTGCTGAGGCACAGATATGCACACAGCATTTCAACTTCCCCAGTGTGGTCAGCTGGCACTGAAATTTTTTAGGTGATGATTACTATAAGAACTTCAAGTTCATTCCTGTTTTAAAAACAGCTTACATTTTCTCAAACTCCATTACGGAATATCAAATCAACTGTATATTAACTATTCGAAATATCTCTTTATTGAAACTGATTTTTAATTTTACTTCAACTTTTATTGGATCTGTTTTTTAATCAAATACTGGCCTTTGCGGTTCCAGATTAAATCTCATTTGATTAATTTCAGGCCATTTATTCTAGGCTTTTTGTACTATTATGTGATGTCTCATTGCTTGATATACTCTCTCATCTGAAAATTTAATTAATGTTATTAACAACCAACTGCATATCATTTATGAAGATGTTTAACAGAGTAGAGTTCAAGACTACTCTGAATGAAACAAAACACTTCACATCCACTGCCAAAGACTTGCAATATGCCTTTATATTTCCTACTTAGCTGATCAGTAAACTAAATGTAACCTTCTATTAAAACCTAAGAACTTTCTAATGGCATTATCAACATCTTAATTTATCAATGACTTTTACCTTAGTCAAAACTAGGAGTTCTTTGCTTGGCATGAGTAGTGATTTTCCCTAATCATTTTAAAAATAGATATTTAAATGCATCTTTCTGTAGAAAGAGATCATTTATAGTTTGATAATTAATTCCCAAAAGAGTATATATCGCTCCCAAATTATATAAGGATGTGCTTTCTTACATGGTTATATTTAAAACATATTTTATGCTGCATTTGAGCCATGTGGCAGAGCAGTGCCATTTTGCCTTTGGTGTCTAACCTCTGGGTTATTTGTATTATCCAATTTTATTTTCTTGAAAAGTGAAATTTTTCTCAAAAGCATATACTTACGATTTTCTAAATAACTTTTAGTCAAAATACATTATTTAATTATATACTATGTTTGGATGAAAATAAAAAAAAATAGAGCCTAGAAACTGGGATAAGAAGATCTTTTTTTTTTTGAGACGGAGTCTCGCTCTGTCGCCCAGGCTGGAGTGCAGTGGCGCAATCTCGGCTCACTGCAAGCTCCGCCTCCCGGGTTCACGCCATTCTCCTGCCTCAGCCTCTCCGAGTAGCTGGGACTACAGGCGCCCGCCACCACGCCCGGCTAGTTTTTTGTATTTTTAGTAGAGACGGGGTTTCACCGTGGTCTCGATCTGCTGACCTCGTGATCCACCCGCCTCGGCCTCCCAAAGTGCTGGGATTACAAGCGTGAGCCACCGCGCCCGGCCTTGGGCTAAGAAGATCTTATTTTTTTCAATGTACTTCAAATAATGTGAACAAATGGGATGTTATCAGGGATTATAAAACTTTTAGAAAAATACATTTTGTCAGTCTTAATTAATAGTCTTAGATCTGGCATTAATGTAGTTAGAACATCAGGAAGAATACAAATTTATCTTACTTTTAAAATGTACTTTTCATTGATTTTTCCAGCAAAGAAATAAGGGAACTAGATTATATATTTTAGTATTTGTTCTAATTAGGTGAGTACCCAATTGTAAGTGATTAACAATAGCTCAATATCTATTTCATGGACCTTGCTTCACTGCTTTAAATAGATGTTAATTAAGGTTGTGCTAATGGGGGTTTGGGAGGTGGGATTGCTGTTGAAAATGGAGGAATATTAAGAGAACATTTCATGTTGAAAACATAAGGTTATCTACTCTTTATTTATTATAGGGTAGATAGAATGCTATGTTCAATCAGCGTCCAGTTATTAAAAGAGTGATGCAGAGAATGTGGAGAGAGTTAACAAGAGGGCAACAGACATGACTGAATGTTCTGGATAAGACAAAAAATGAATGTATTTAACATCAACGAAATGTATTTTAACAGCAACAAAAAAAGTCTAAAGAGAAATTCCATGTCAGTGTTCAAGTTATTTTCACACTAAAAGCACAAGGTCTGGAATGAGAGGGATCTATATTTGAATCCTAGATCCTCCTCTTAACAGCTGCCAACTTGAACCTCTCCTATATGCAAAGTAAGAATAATATCCACTTTGTCAGAGGGTTGTTAGGAACGAGGATGATATAAGTAACATGCCTAGAATAGTGTCAGGCACATAGAGAAGTCCTTTTGGAAATGATAGTTATAATTTCTACTATTTGTATCAGCTACTCTTCAAAAGCAATCTGAAAACAGGGTCACAGGAATCTCTTGGAGTTGCTAATCACGGAGTTACTTGTGAATAGGCTAGTATTTGTCAGAGACGCAAAGTGAGAGGAAGAGGTGACTTGACCATAAACAGCATTAGATCAGTTAGTTGTTTAACATACTAATAATACAAGGATGAGTCTGGCAGAATTCAAATTTTGCTGAATACGTTGAGGTACAACTTCTGTTCCTGATTTTTTGTTTTCTTCCTCCCTTCCTCCTGTCCTTCCTCTCTTGCTTCCTCCTTCTCTTCCTTCCTTCCTTTCTTAGAAATGTCTTTAAATGTAGTTGTGTGCCTCTGAAGGGTATTTAGTCATGAGGTCTGACTTTGCCATATGCTTTTTCTCAGAAGTGTAGTGGCGGATAAAAATATATGGCAGGTAAGGAATCATAGTTAGGTTTTGTTTATTGTTCTTCATTTAACAATAGCAAGGAGTACTGCATACATAAAATGTTGGCAAAAATATAAGTGTAATTTTGTTTAGAGTGAGTTTTTTTTATAGGAATTATCTTTTCTTTCTGTTTTAAAACTGAAATCGCCAGAGTCCCAATTCTTTCTTAGGTTGTCTTGATACACACGGGAAGAAATAATGTTCCAGCAGGTTTCATTGTTTCCCCAAGCTGTGCCTGTGCTAAGTACTGACTTCAAAAAAAAATATATATATATATATTTTTTAATTTTATTTATTTATTTATTTATTTATTTATTTATTTATTTATTTATTTATTTTTGAGACAGAGCCTTGCTCTGTCGCCCAGGCTGGAGTGCAGTGATGCGATCTCGGCTTACTTCAACCTCTGCTTCACAGGTTCAAGCAGCTCTCCTGTCTACAGGCACCCGGCACCACTCCCAGCTAATTTTTGTATTTTCAGTAGAGACCAGATTTCACCATATTGGCCAGGCTGGTCTTAAATTCCTGACCTCAGGTAATCCACCCTCCTCAGCCTCCCAAATGCCTCTCATGTGCCTAACATTTTCTTTAAAATGAAGTGTAGATTTAACATGCCTGGATTTTGTCTATTTGGGTTTAACTCCAAAGTCAATAACATGCAGTACGTAGTCAGAGATTGGGGGGCAGAGGCAGTATGAGATAATGAGGGAGCCTGATCAGCCACCCTGCGATAGCTTTGCCTTGTTATCTGCTAATCACCAGAGAGGCCAGAATTCTTATGATTTTATGTCTCACTGAAACAAACTAATTACTTAAATATAAAAGACACATATGTGCACACACGCATACTGTAGACTAGGCATATATATGTATATATAGCGTACGATCTCATTTAATCTTTTTAGTATCTCACTAACTCCATTAAAGACAAGAAAACTGCCGGGCGCGGTGGCTCACACTTGTAATCCCAGCACTTTGGGAGGCCGAGGCGGGCGGATCACAAGGTCAGGAGATCGAGACCACGGTGAAACCCCGTCTCTACTAAAAATACAAAAAATTAGCTGGGCGTGGTGGCGGGCGCCTGTAGTCCCAGCTACTCCGAGAGGCTGAGGCAGGAGAATGGCCTGAACCCGGGAGGTGGAGCTTGCAGTGAGCCGAGATCGCACCACTGCACTCCAGCCTGGGAGACAGAGCGAGACTCCGTCTCAAAAAAAAAAAAAAAAAAAAAAAAAAAAAAAAAAAAAAAAAAAAAAAAAAAAAAAAAAAAAAAAAATGACAAGAAAACTGAGGTACCAAAGTGATAAACCTCCTAGCACGAAGTCACATAGTTCCAAATTGATAGAGTCATAATTCAAAAACAAAATAGTTTAGAGACTGTTTCTTTAACCATGATGCTACTATACCTTCCTTGGTTGCAATAGGGAACTGAAAGATTCAGAAACTGCAAGATTCAAGAAATTTGCAAAAGCAGTACCTTGTGATTACTTCTTGATATACATAGGCTGGGGGACTGACAGGAAATAACTAGAGTCATTTTGTTAATCAATACTAAGCATCCTCTTTTGTTAGAACCATGAAATTGCAAACAAAATGAAGGTGAGGGTGAAATAACAAGTATAATAAGGAAGGAGAGAGGTTGCAGGACAATAATAACAAAAAATCTGATTTATTGCACTTATGCATATGGTAACAATTGTTTATATTATGGTAGATTGCAAAAATGAGTACAATTTTTCTACTGCTCCCTTCTTCCTCAAACCTTTGCAGTGTGACTTTATAGTTCTTCCAGATAAGAGATAGAGTCTGTTTTCCCATTCTGCAAATCTTGGCTGCCCTTGTGACTTGCTTTCACCAATAGAAGATGGCGGAAACAACATGATGCCAGTTCAGAGTTTCGTTTTGAAGAGAATTGGGGACACTTATTTTTCTCTGTCTTGAACTCTGCCATACTATGAGATAAGCAGAAAAACAGATAGAAACACATAACCCTATTAACCCCATCACTGTAGCTGGCAGCCAGCCAACTGTCAGGCATGTGTGTGAGCCAACAACCAGGCAGAGACCATGGAAAAAGCCTAGCTGCAGTCAGTCCAGCCTGGCCCAGATCGGCAGAACTGCCCAGCTGTTCCATAAACTTGTGAGCAAAAGTGACTAAGTCACTACGTGTTGGGTGTTTTCATATACAGCAACAGATAACTGCTGCATGTGTGTGTGCGTGTGTGTGTGTGCGTGTGTATGTGTGTGTGTGTGTGTGATCTCCTAAAATCTTAAAACAACGGTGTTTGGCAGGCATTATTACCATTTCAAAAATAACAAAACTCTATTATTGTAACACAGCAATGCTAGAAGCCAATATTTACTCCCAAGTTGCATAACTTTAAGCCCAGGTCTTTTCCTGTTCAGAGGGAACAAAATAAACTATTGTTAGCTGTATTGGTCACGATTCTCCTGAGAAGCACAACCAATAGGAATTGGCCCACACAATTATGGAGGCTGGGAATTTCCACCATGTGTTTTCTGAAAGTGGGGGCCCAGGAAAGCCACTTGTATAAGTCACTCTGATTCTGAAAGTATGACATCCAGTGGAGCCAGTGATATAAAACCCAGTCTGAGGGCAGGAGTAAATGAGATTAAATGTCCCAGCTCAACCATTGAGGGAGGAAAAAAAAATGGGGGGGTGAGTGGTAAATTCCTCCTTCCTCCACCTTTATATCTATTCAGTTCCTCCATGGATTGGATGGTGCCCACCCACACTGGGGAGGTCAATTTATTTTACTCAGTTCATTGATCTAAATGCTAACCTCATCTGGAAACATCTTTCCAAGACACATCCAGAGATAATATTTAATTTGGGGGCCCCATGGCCCAGTGAACTTGACAGGTAAAAATAACCATCGTACCAGTAAGTGAATATCTAGATACCAATTTCTTCTTACTCTCAATTCAAATCCTTAAACCATGAATCAAAGCAGGTTTTATGAATCAAATACCAGTATCAATGTAAGTGGCTTCACATTCCAATACAATGCAGTTTATTTGGTTCACATTGTGAAAAGGTAGGCCAAAATCCAAGACTGAAGTGAAACTCATTTATTTATTCAACAAACATTTATTAATTGTCTGCCATATGCTAGGCCCTGTGCTTGGCACTATTATGCAATTAATTTAAAAATAATCCATGATTTCAGAAACAACTCTAAGCTGAATAATTTAGGCAGAGCAAGACAAGTTATTCATAAAGATGCAGACTAATTGGAAACCTAGTTTAAATGCTATGCTTATGCTGCAGTGAGAGTGCTATGGTTCTAAAGGGAAATGAACATAAAGTTCTGAAAATAATGTCAAAATAATTAAGCATATGAAGAATGGCACTTGGAACCAAATCACTTCAGCTCACTCTATAGAAAACACAGTATAAATTTGGTGCAGCTGGTTTGTAACATCAGGTCTAGTGCAGTCAGAAGCCCGAGTCAAGTGCTGAAAGACTGACCCAGCTTTATGTATTGCTGGAGACAGAACAGGGAGTCACACTAAGTACCAGCCTGCTAGAACCACCAACTCAAAATGCATTTGTCATTTGTTTTGTTTGCTTCTCTGCTTCCTTCTCCATTGCCTCCAGCTCATAAAAATACTTTTTTTTCCCCCCAGAAAGATTCTCTCCGTAGAGAATTCTAGGCTTGACCAACCGTGGAGAAATAAATTTTCTCTTCTTTCACAGTATGTAATTTTTTCTAACTCCTGAGAAGAGATCACTGATAGTAGTTAATGGTATTTCCCTTTAGAAAACAATAGTGTCTAACTCAGAATTTTACAAAATCCTTTTTTATTTTACTGTTGCAAAGCAAAGTCCTATCATCTTGTTACTGCCAGGTGCAAAAAGTACTTTTCTCACTTAAAAAATGATGTTCATAATGCATTTGACTTATATTTATATTATTGTAAGTAAATACATAACAAAAAGTTAGCAATTTTATTTTCTGATGATCTCAAAAAAAAGTAGCCTATATTGAAGAAAACATAATTTTTCCTTATTGGTTGAATGAAGTAATAAAAATGCATTCTCTCTGTATCACAACTTTAGATTTATGGATCTATTTTTCATGATATTTTTCTTTCTATGTATCAGTGCTACTTCAGGACATCACAGATAACTGATTCTTTCCATTTTGAGTTCCCAAATATATAGATACCTAGATGTTTAATAATACTGTCTGTTCTTAACATGTGGTTTGTAGTCAACACTACACAGTCAAAGCTAACCATTTAAGTAGAGAAACAAATTCTATATAAAACAGGCTTCCCTGTTTGAAATTCTCCGTGATTCTTTATGTAATCATTGCAATGCACTTTACACCTGAGTTTCAGAAGAGGCCATTCTATTTTGCCTAATTGGGCCTTGACTTTGTGATTTGTTAAAGTTGTTATTTCTCCACTCTGTCCAATGTTAAAGAAGTAGACCAGCTCTTCACTGACTTCTTGTTAATTCCCTTATCCTCAGACCAATTCAACAAATCTTTACTGAGGACCTACCAACTATTGTTATTTGATGTTTTGTTATGGTTTATAAGTGACCTGGATGAGACTTCACAAGGAGAATCTGATGTCTATTTGCTGTTCTAAATTGTACAGACATCAGAGCTGACCCTCACTCTATGGGCCTTTAATTTGGTTTGACACATGAGGTCACATCAGCTAGTGCCTTAGAGGGCTTCTTTTTGTAAGAGTTCATCATTTACCCATATACTCCTGAGCAAGAAAAATCTAGAGACAACCTTCCTTTCAGCTTTGTATCTCTGATGAAGAGCTTTCAGACATATGGCACAAGTGGTGTGTCACTTTGATCGTCTGGTTGTCAGTTCATAGTGCTATGTTGATTCTGTCACCGGTATCACTATTCTTCCAGGCTATCTTTTATTCTTCCCTCTCATTCAAACCTAGTATTCAGCCTGTCATTGAGTCCTGTCATTTCCTCCTTTGAACTGTCTTTCAGCTTCTGCCCTTCTCTCCTTTCCCATTACTCTCTCACTAATCTAGGCTTATGATTATCGCAGGGGTGCTCAGTTGATTTTTCTCACTCGAGTCTCTACCATCTCTAATCCATCTTGCGTACTTACATCAGTCCAGTGCTCCTAAAGTCCTACTTTCATTCTGTTACTCCCCGTTCAAAACCCAGAGTTGTTTCCTCTTACCATATAAAAAAAATGCATTCTAGTCAGTACTTCCTACTTCCTTCAAACCAGGGCTCCCACTCAGCCCACAACACTCCATAGACACCACACTTAAAAGCAGTATGCTCATTCTTGCCTCAATGCTTTTTTTTTTTTTTTTGTCTTTTTTCTTTTTGTCTCAGCCCAAAATATCCTTGGTCTTTCCTCTCTATAGAATCCTCCTACGTCCCCAGGGACCAACATGAGTTCGATCCTCCCACTGTCCTCTAGCCGATATTCACATCCTTTGTGTTTTTGTAGCATCCACTAATAGTACGTCACAGCACCTATTGCTGTAATTGTCTGCTTATAGGATTGTGTCTCACACCTAATAATGAGCCCTCTGATGACAGGAAACGATTTTTTATGCTCGATCTTATAACCCCATGTGCCCAGAAGTATTTGACTCACAGTAGGTTCTCCATGAAAACATGTCAGGTATAAATTTTTCCCTTTTTAAAATGCTTAACTCTAAACCAGAATAGAAGTTTAACAATACGTTGTGTATGTAAAGATGAGGAATATAATGAGTAACATGAATGACCCCAAACTAGGGTAGCTTTTATCCACTCAAACAATCTAACAGCTTTATTTGCAATTTTTTTCTCTCTAAAAACTCCCTGGGGGCAGAAACCACATTGTATTCCCACCTTGATCCTTTCATAGTGCCAAGCACAGTGATATTGAGTACTTGGTGATTTGAATGAACATGCCATTTCCAGTGTCTGTCCCAGCAACAATTGGCTGTCCTAAAAGACACTGACCTAAAAGACAGCATACTGTTTTTCTGTTTACACCTTTATTCATAGACCCAGACAGTCAAAGAAGGCTACGATAGTTTCTATTTTCATTAGTTCATGCAATGGACTCATGTTGAAGGCTACATTATGAAACGTAGGAGTTGCTCTTTAGAAACGTTTTCTAATCTAACAGGTTAGCATATTCCGAGAATTCCTATCTGCAAATGGTACACATTTTTTTTTTTTTTCCCCACAACTGTCCTGTGATCTTCTTGAAAGCAGGACATTTGGCTTATATAATTGTGTCTCCCCATAACACATGGTGTTATGTATGACGTATAATAAATACTAATATTTATGGCATGTAATAAATACTAAGCGAATATCTACTGAACAAATGATTGAATTATAACAACTAAAAGCTAAACTTTACAAAGTTTACAAAGTGGCTGAGAGAGGGAAATTTCAATGTGGAACAAAGTGGAGTAGTATCCTAATGAAATGGGTATTTTCAGACCTACCTGTTTATTCCCTATCCTCCTTTCCGGCTCTGTTTTTTTCTTTGACTCTTACTAACATTGAACTAACTGCTTTACTTACATATCTGGTATGTAAGTTACAATACAGGAGGGATTTTTGTTTCTTTTTGTTGTTGGTGGTTTATCACTAGTGTCAAGAATGCAATCAACAAAGTACCATTTGTAGGCCAAGTCTGACACACGGCCTATTATTTTTTTGATTAAAATTTTATTCAACACAGCCACTCCCATTAATTTACATATTGTCTATGACTGGTTTTTTGTAACAATAGCAGAATTGAATAGTTGTGACAGATATTATGGTTCACAAAGCTGAAAATATTTACTGTTAGCCCCTTTTATAGAAAACACTTTTTCAACTTAATCCAGAGCAATGCTGGACACCAAGTAGATATTCAGGAAATGTCTGCTATATGAATGAATGAAATAATAAATAAATAAGTCAGATATAAAAGTAACACTGCAGTAACACTTTACCATCTCTGTCCCAGAGGTCTTTTGAGGTTTTGAAATGTTTGGAGACCCTGATAAAGATGAAAAGTCCTATTTCTTGATCTATAGGGGCCCCAGAGTCCTGTGGAGGAAAATTTGAATTTAGCCCATAATTGGGGTCTGATTTGTGCAAATCTTTTGTCGTGGACTAGTGTCCCTAAAGAAGATTAGACCAGAGGAAAAGATTAATGAGGTTACTGAAAAAAAATTCCTAGTGAGTAAAGAACTCTGTTAAAGGTAGGCAGACTATACATGCAAACACCTTAGGGGAGGTAGTTATTTTAAGTAATAAAAGGCTGTGCCTAACAGTTCCCTGTCCAAACCACCTTGAGAAGGACTGTGCTGCAATATTTAGGATGGAACTATACATTTCACTGTGGACCCTAAGAGTATGCTGTGAAAAACTCTGACAGAGCTTGTTAAAGGGAACAGCGTTTTTTGATTTTGTTGTTGTTTTACATTTTGTTTCTGTTTTGTTTTATTGTTTTTTGGGGTTTTTTTGTTTTTTGTTTTTTGTTTTTCCTGGCTGACTAAAGAGAGAGGAAAGCTTTGGCCGTTTCGATTTTGGTAGAAGTGAGCACTAAATTATGGGCTGGACTACCGCGGTCAAGAAACCAAACGGGTGTTCAGGACCTTAGAGTCTAGGCCTGAGGTATTGCAGAGCCGTAGGCAGCAGCTCTGATTATATTTCAGAATCCCCTGTTGGAAATAATTGGAGTGTGGTATCTCTGAAAAAGACTGGTTATCTGCCTCATCAATTTGATAGGAGCTTATTGCATTGAGATTTGGAGCATTGCTGGAAATGGAACAGACTTTTACTTACTGGTTGGTGATGCCAGAGATATGCTGGAACCAATATCTGTTAAATCTCAAAAGAAATGAAGATTTCAGTTTAATTTTTTCATAGGAAAGAAACTCAAAGGAAAGTATGATACAACAAAAAACCATTGAGGATTTCATACTAATTAATTTCAGTTTGATTTCATATAATAGCCAACTCCACAAAAACTCCTGTATCCTGCAAACTCAGGAACTATTAAAAAATCACAAAGTATATTGAAGGTTCCCTGCCAACTTAATTTGGATTCAGACTTTAGGTAGTAGCAATAGACTGTGAGAATGAAAAGGAGGGTTGAACTATACGGATGTTACACAATTTCCAAACGTGATAGTGTTTTCCTCTTTTTTCCCTGGGAAATGAACCCGCCCTGAAACACATACACAGGCCCTTGACTCTCTGCCCTCAGCCTTGTCTCATGGCTCAGCCGTCAGTAGTGTTCATTGGGCATTGATTGGGAGGAAAACATAAGCCAAACCTTTTTTTCCTTGAAGGAGCACAGCTCACACTGCAGGCAGTAAATAATGACACAGAATCAGAACAAACAGCAGCTCCTGTGGAGTGCAGGACAGCAGGTGTACCTTGCTAGAAAGTTAGAAACTCAAGACTTTGGTCTCTGATGGCAATAGGCATAGGTTACTGGGAAAGACGAAGCAATGTGGACTTGTATCCCACAGACATGACCCACATACTCATTAGAAGTAGAGTGAAAAGACAGTGAAATTGTGAGGAGCTGTGTGGATTGTATACCGAACATGAAAGAAAGAAAAAGAGAGCGAGACAAAGGAAAAATAAGAAAGGAAAGACAACCTATATTTTGTCACAGGAGAAAAAGGTCAAAAACCTATATAGCAACAACAGGGTGTGTTTCTGACTTGCTCCTGGGAACCTAAAATACATGTGCTATTTTCTCTTTATTATATCCTTTTCCTTAATTTTTCCTATTCCTGCCCCTGCTTTCCATATGAAAGGAAGAAGAGTAGAACTAATTCAGGGATAAAAACAATTTTCAAACATTTATTGAATACTAACATTGAGCAGAGAACTGAACTAAACACTTTGGACATAAAGAGAAACATTCCTTTTCTGAAATTCACAGCTTCGTTGCAGAATAAGAGAGGTAAAGAATTACAATACAGAGCAAGAGCAACTACTTACTTATTCAATTCCCATTACCCTCAAATATTCAGTTCCTATCTTTACTATAGCACTTATTACACGGTATTATGCGGGATAATTCTGTAATTTAAATATCCCCCGGCTTTAAAAGGAAATGCTGCTCCTTAGTTGATTCTGAGATTATAGATGTGTGGTTTTTTTTTTTTTTTTTTGAGACGGAGTCTTGCTCTGTCGCCCAGGCTGGAGTGCAGTGGCGCAATCTCGGCTCACTGCAAGCTCCACCTCCCGGGTTCACGCCATTCTCCTGCCTCAGCCTCTCCGAGTAGCTGGGACTACAGGCGCCCGCCACCACGCCCGGCTAATTTTTTGTATTTTTAGTAGAGACGGGGTTTCACCGTGGTCTCGATCTCCTGACCTCGTGATCCGCCCACCTCGGCCTCCCAAAGTGCTAGGATTACAAGCGTGAGCCACCGCGCCCGGCCTATAGATGTGTTATAAAGAAATTATTGAATTCTTTCAGAATCTATAAGAAATGAAATATTTATTTACTTAACTGTTCACCTGACCTTTCATTTGGTTCCATTTTCTTTTTTTCCTTCTCTTTTTTACATCTTTATCATTGACGTAGGGTTTGTATTTTTTATCTGGGTCAGTTGGGATAAAGAAAAAAACCTTGAAGATGTCATGCTGCTTTTTTCGTGCCTGTCTCTCTCTCGGTATAGTTACATAAAAATTCTGATCCAAGGAGGGAGCACAATTTTAGAAAAAAAATAAAAAAGCAAAAATTCTGTGTTACCCATTCTTTTCTTTATCTAGTTAATTTTGGAAACAAGTGTTTTAAAAAGCAATTGTGTTATTGTTTTGTTTGTTTGTAATTTCTGTATTTTCTGAGTTGAGAACAATAATAAAAAACATGAGACACTGAGGAAAGGGATTCAGCAAATACTGGTCCTGTTCTTCTCTTTTTTTGTATTTTCCATGAAAACACTGAGTCACAAACTGTAAGGAAAAATCTATGGCATTAGAGATTAAAGAGTTATTATCTACCGAGAGTCTTTCAGCTTTTTCATTGATTGAATAGAGTTGTGTGACAAGATTCTTGTTGGTAAGAGTTGTAGACCCTTTAATTTACTTGGCAAATGGAAAGCTAGTCATTCTATTGAGAATTATCAGCAATCTATCAAATTTTACCCATCAATGGTAAATGAGATTGTTTCTATCTCTCGGTAGTAAAAAGCTTTACTTTTTTTTTAAAGGAAAGACTTTGTATTTTTCTCTCTGCTCCATCTTTTTTTTTTTTTTTTTTTTTTCATAAAATAGAACACAATAGAATAGAAAAAAAGGCTTCTTTTTTTTTTTTTTTCTGCAAAGTCATTGGCTATTTACTGGGAAGCCAGACCAAACTGGATTTCATCACAAGTCTCATGTTTTGGGAAACCACTGTGAAAGGAGAAAAGCCAATAGTGGCAACTTCTCTGAGCAAAAGTATAAGCTTAAAAGCAATCGCTTGCTGAAGGCCCTATTATTTAACACTAGTTGTTTTCACCTTTCTTCACTAAAGAAATGTTGACTGTCATCATTAATAAAATGCTATGTGCACACCACTCCCCAGTTAGTTTAATGAATGTTCTTTTTACCTTTGTCATTATCCCCAGGTCTTACAAATGCATTAAAAAGTATTCCATAGAAGGAGTCATTGCATTTTAACATTTTAGAAATGTAATAGTGTAGGTAACTAGCTATCCCTGCCCTTGTCAGTAAGCAAACATTTAACAATTCAAAAACAATGTTTTTCTTGGAATGCGTATTTTAGTACAAATGAATAACAAAAACTTTGTTGTGAGGTTCAAACCAAGTCAGTGCAAACACACTTCTTTACACAGAAAAAAGGGGAAGAATCTTTCTTCCTTATTTCCATAGGCTCACATATAATATTAAGGAAATGGAAATCTACTTATATCTGTTTTCAGAAAGTGTACATCATCTTATTTGCAAATTGTTCAGGTATAGGAAAAAAGACCCATTTAAGTGGGAAGCAGCAGCTGATTGTAAAACAAAACAAACAAAATGCAAAGCCGGAATGAGTCTTGAATGACAGATATTTTCATTAAAAGAGAGAGAGAAGATTTAGTGAAAGGAATGATTAGCAGGTAGAATCATGGTTATTGTGGTAAGAAAAGTAAACTTTATTCCGATAATCAAAACTGTATCATCATGAGAGTGCTACTGGAGTAGAGATATATGGATTCATAGTTGAAAAATAGGGAAAGACAGAGTGGAGTGACAGAGAACACACTGGATTGCATATGTTCATTCAATGTGTATAGGGAAGGGAAAAGAAAACTGAGAATCCAGAAACTAAAATCCAAACAATTTTAGATGAGAACATCAGATGGAAAGAGCGAACTGTGGGAGGAAACCAGAGAGCATCCAGGAGACCTGGCACTGGTAAATCAAACAGCTGATACAGGCTCATCTTCTATCATGCATCTTCTTTGTGGCGTATGAAAGCTGAGAATTCCAATACCTGGGACAATGAAAATTCTATATGTGAGAGACAGGTAAAACAATGTAAGAGAGGTGTTTGGGGAGATAATCTGAAGTGAATGATAGGCTAAATAATAGTAGTAAAAGGGATACATGTCAAAATACTAAAATTAGATGTTCTAACTTGTTTAGCTAGTTCTTTACTATATAATCTATCTGTCTGTCTGTCTGTCTGTCTGTTTATCTATCTATCTATACATATTTTCTTCTTTCTAATATACATTGAGTGTTTATTATGAGCTAGGCAGAATGGTAACCATTTTACTTGCATAATCACATTTGATCCTTTTCATATAAGTATTGTAATTCCTCTCAATTTATAGATTAAGAAGCTGAGATTTAGAGAGATTCCACACCTTGCACAAAATTCCATAGAGAGGAAGTGCAGACAAGGATTCAATATCTAGTCTTGTTTATTATAAAGTTGATGTTCTCAATTATTTTTATATTGCCCTTTTATGCTATAATAAACATATTAGTAGTATTAAAAACCTGTCAGATACCTGGAGCATAATCCAGTGGTTCCTTTGTGAATCAGAATCTTATTTTAAGGAGGTTTATGCTAGATCTTCTGAATGAAAATGTGTAGAAGTGGGACCAAAGCATGTGGAGATTTTAAAAGCTACACAGATTGAGTTGTAAAATGCCTATTGAAAACAGAGGAGGAGAATAGAACTCAGACTGTTTTCTGAAGGAGATTTAAACC
This sequence comes from Hylobates moloch, assembly GCF_009828535.3. Lineage (NCBI taxonomy): Eukaryota > Metazoa > Chordata > Mammalia > Primates > Hylobatidae > Hylobates > Hylobates moloch. Next base: position 154,095,984 of record NW_026652280.1, read on the forward strand.
ACATCTAAATTCTTTGTGATTTATGTATGAAAAGAAGCTCTACCTCATTAGCCATCTAGAAAATGCAAATTGAAACCACAATGAAATACTATTTTACACCCCCCAGAATGACTAAAATAAAAAAGACTGATAATACCAAGTGTTGGCAGAGATATGGAACAATTAGAGCTACTGGTGAGTATTTAAAATGGTGCCATCCTTTTGGAGAATTGTTTGGTAGTTTCTTATAAAGTTAAAAACAGCTGCGTTATGACCTAGAAATTCCACACTCAGATATTTACCCAAGATAAATGAAAACATATCCACAAAAACTTGTACATGAATAACAAAAGCAGTCTAATTCATAAAAATCAAAAACTAAAAACAACTCAAATATCCATAAATAAGAGAATAGATGGGTAAATTGTTGATTATTCAGGTATTGAACTATTATATAATCAGTAATAACTAAGAATAAATCAATGACACATGCAGTGTGGACAAATCTTACAGACATTCTGGTGGGCAAAAGAAGTTAGATGATTCCATTTGTATGAAGTACAAAATAGCCGAAACTATTTATGGTAACAGAAATCAGAAGTTCTTGCTTCTTCTATGTGTGGCGAGGAACAGAGACTGACTGGAAAGGGGCACTGGAGTGAATGGTTCTATAACTTGTTTTGGATGATGATTACACAATAGTTTACAGTTGTCAAAATTCATTGCTTTGAACACTTAAGGCTGGATTGGTGCATGTAAATTATACTTAAATTTTAAAAAGTATGTAGTTTCTATTTTCACCTCCTTTCTCCATTTGCAAAAGAGAAAAGTGAGGCTCAATATAATAGGTAGGATTTTATGGCTCTCACGTTATAGAATTTTCATAAGAATCCAAGTCTTCTGATTTTGAGTCCCATGCCTTTTCCACTCTCCAATTGTTTTTTATGATCTTATCTCTCCTTCACACTGTATTTATATATTTAGCAAAAGAAACAAATGAACTGCCCCATGTTTTCAATAAAAAAAGTGTTTGAGAAAATTGCAATGTCTAATGCATCAAAATTAACTAGGTTTTGTCCTATTCTGAACAAATATCTGCCATCAACTCTGAAGCTCTCTTGGTATCACTAGCCTCGTTGTGCAAGAGTAGCCAGTATTTTTTTTTTTCTGGGTACCACAATGTATCCTCTGGAAACAAACAGGGTAGATGACTTGGCACCTTCCTCAGGATTATATTTTATGTTTAAGGAGTTCCTCCCACACTGGTAGATGGAATGAATAGACTGCATTTCATTTCATTGAATCGCTTCTGTAGACATTCACAAAAGATCAGCTTCTGTGCACTTCAGTCAGATGCACAGTTATGAAAGTGCCATAAAACCTGTGTGATCACCACCTGCATGTAAAAAATGCCAACAATAACTTACCAAAATATTTCCACTGAAAATATGACTTTGACCCAGATGGCAAAATAGGCTGCGTTGGCCATAAATCTGCAGGCAGTAAATGGGCAGGTGGTAAATCTGCTATCATTGCTACTGTTTTCTCAACACTTTATCTGTACAGGCTTTTCTTGAGGATATAAAAATTCAGGAAATATGGAAGGAGAAACAAAACACGGACTGGAAACTCTGGTGTGAAGCTGTAAGTTTCTTGAAATTTAGGTAACCTGTCCTTAGATTACAGGCTCAGGTCGGAGATGCTATGAAGTAAGAAAAAAGTGTGCTGAGAATAGAGGATAAAATTTATCAAAATTGCCAAGTCAATTTTTATCAGTTTTGGCAGAAAAGATCACCCTGGAAATGCAAAGTGTGTTTTCTTTTTTACATAGAAAAGCAAATATTCTCTAAACATTAGAAGTTTATTTACGTCTCAACTTCAATTTCCTATCACAGTTGCTTCTACCCAGAATGAGAGAAAGGATATAACAAGGTTATCATGGATATGGTGGAATGAAGCATAGTCAATTTTGAAATAATTTGGGATCATATTTAGATCACACCTCATTGAGTGGAGATTTGGTTTTCTCCAGAAGGGAATGGATGTCTCACTATTCATAATCCTGTGAAGAAATGTTTAATTCTGGGCAAAAAAAAAAAAAAGATGCAGAAATTGGGACTCTGGAGGAAGCATCTCCATTACTCTATACTTTGGGATATTTGAGCCTGATTCGGAAGTATGCATCCTAGAGATCAAGGGCAGCTGCCATGTTTACACAGAGGTAGATTAGGAATGCCACCCCTTGATTCCTAGACCTTTGTATTCTTCCTAACAGGGATGCAGCACCATATAAAGGCTTTGGATTCAATGCATAGTCTAGATTTTGGAGGATGGCACTCTCTCCTCTCAGACTATTGCCTGCAATCTGGCATTTCAGCTATGCTTTCAGCAGGCGGTTCTAACACATTATATGGTCAGCAGTCTGGATTAAGTATTCAATACAACTAGTGGGTCCTGTAGTCATAAGTCCATTCATGCACCTCTTTGGCTGTAAAAGGGGAGCCCTTGTGAATGGGATTCCATGCTAGTCGCCCAAACACGCTGTGACCCTTTAATAGTGGAACTGGCCAAGGCAGGCCCAAATGGCAGGAAACGCAAAGCTCTATATGGAATGAATCTATTCCTGTGAGAATAAACCACTGACCTTTCCAGAATGCAAGGGAAACAATGCAGTCAGCCTGCCCTCATGTGTCCAGTCTCCTCAAGCAATGGTGCCATAATGAGGGCTCAGGATTAGCTTGTTGTGGGCAGTTGGACACTCAGCAGCAACAGGAGCTAGATCAGCCTTGACAAGTGGGAGCTGATGCCGTTGGACCCATGTGTAGTATTCATATTTGACATCATAGACACTTTATGTGCTGATTGTTCCAGCACTCATGAAATCAATGATGGCGGCTAGCTGACAGTAGCTGGCTAGATCATTTTGTCCACTTGGTTGTTAAATGCCTCTTTCATTGCAGGTGTTCTATAGTGGATATCAACATATAATACATAGATCTTCTCACTTTGTGCAATCCTATAGGTCCATCGATGTGTTTCTACCTCATTCATCCTTGTCTGTGACAGTCTAGCCTTTCGCTTCCAGGCCATTTGCATAGGCCACCTCTTGGCTACTTTCTGTGCCACTTCTCTTTCCACATGAAGTAGAAGATCAGTTGCACTGCCTAAAGCCCTCACTCCCTGAAAGAATTTTCCCTCACTACTGTCTTTCAAGCATACAGTATAAGTCTATAGTGTAGCTACAGTCCATTTTTGACTCACATTCACATACAAAGAAAACCCTTCTGGAAACCAAATTAAAATCACTTCTACCTTTATTAGTTGGTCATACCTGACCTCCTATGTGGCCTGGTTGTGGGAGGAGTTGCTTGTGCAATAGTGCTGCCATGGGGTTCTGAGTTATCTGCTCATGTTGCTGGTTTATGTCTGCCTGTCCCCCTCACGCTTCATCTCAAATGTATCTCTTTCTTGTGTAATTTCTGATAATCATCGTTTGGAGCTGCATGGTCAGGTGCTCTGTCTCTACCAGGACATATTTTTCAAAGGGCATAGAGTTTTGCTGCAAATGTCATGATGTCTTCAGGTCCCTAGAGGCCTGTGTTGTGATTTTTTCACTAGGACTTGCCACAGATATCATATGGTATTTTTTCCCATCACTGATAGCTCCAACACTGTAGGCTTCATCAGATTATGTGCTCCAAGTGGTGGGGCTGTTGCACCTTAGCCTGAACCTCTTCAGAGCCCTTTCTACTCTGGTTTCACTCAAATTGTGTTCAACTTTTTTTGTGTGTGTCAACTAGTACATTTCTAAGTATTAAATGAATAGATTACCTTTTAGAATGCAAATACCCACTAGGACATTGTATTCCCTTCTTTGTGTTAGGAGGTACAAAATGCAGTATTTATTCTTCACTTAGGACTCTTCAAGTAGTTTTGGACAGCCTGACCCTTTAAGCTTCACAGGTTCTATTTCGCATCCTCTGGAATGCATGTGTTCTTCCGAGGCCTTCAGAATGTTAGCTACCTCTTGCTCATTGATCAATATAATATCATTGATGTAATGGATTAATGTGAAGTACTGTGGGTTATCCAGATGGTGCAGATCTCTTTAGACTATATTATAGCAGAGGGCAGAAGAGTTAACATAGCCCTGAGGCAAAACTGTAAATTAATACTGTTGTTCAGTCCATGTAAATGTGAACTGTTTCTGATTGTCTTTTCTGATTGAGATAGAAAAGAACACATTTTCCAGAATAATGGCTTTATACCAAGTTCCTTAGGCCATATTAATCTGCTCTAGCAATACACTACATCTGGCATGGCAGATGCAAAAAGGGACTATTTCCGGGTTAAGCTTGTAGTTATCTTTCAGAATCCATCTTGTTTTTCCAGGGTTCAGACTAGTAAATTAAATAATAATGTTATGAGAACAAATACCTTTACATTTGTGAAATCCATAAGGGCGGCACTAATTTCTGACCCCATCTCCCACTCCCAGGATTAAATAGTGATTTTGATTTCTTATCTTTGTTGAAGGATGGAAGGAGCAGGTTCAGGGACATTCACTTGGCCTCGTGCTGTGTGACAGCTCTGACCCAAGTGACCAAAGATCCAACTCCCAAGTGTCATTGTTGATTGTACATCTGAGGACAAGAGAGATGGCCATTAGCAGATACTCTATAAGGTGGACCCTAACCTCATCTTCATTTAATCATGTGTCATATGTCCCCTATATGCCCTACTCTAACAAGGAGACCACGATGATGGGCTCCGCGTATCAACTTCAACTGAAATCTTGTGTCCAACAGCCATCAAATTATCTAAATATTTAATTTCCCCAATCAAATGGCCATCATCCCTGTAGGGAAGGACTGGAGGAATGATTGTCGTGTACACTTACCACATAACTGTGGAGTCCTTACTCCTAGTCAGTGCCACATCTTCACTGAATGGGTTCTTTGTCTGAAAACTGGCTCAGGTCTGGAAACTGGGAAAGGGATCATGAATTTTTATTGCTGTGACTGCCCTCAATCTCCTGGTCATCTAACTTTGAATTCTTTTGCTGCTAAAATCTGAGTAGTACTCATGTTGGCAGTCTGTTTATTTTGCCCCCACAGGTGTCATGTTTTATTAACATCTCCATAACCATCTGTGGGTCACAATTTCTTGTTTATCACTCTGATATAGCTTTCATTACCAAAAAATAAAAGTACAACCCCATTAGATTCTGACAATGAAGCATTGCCCCGTTGTTCCTAATATTTTGAAATCTTATTATCCACACTGACATCAGTGGGACACAATCTGTAACAGCCTGTCCCCCTTCTGGTTCTTGCCCAGAGAGCTATCAGGGAATTTTTATTGATGCTGTGTCATCCTTTTAGCACATACTTAATAGCCTTGGTGTCTTCTGGCTTTTGTGTGGCGCATACTCATCTACAGGGTCTTTCAACTGTACATTGAATATTCATCCTAGCATTTTCCTGACCCTGTTATCCCCTTCCTCTGGAGCCTACCAGGGAAATTCTGGCGTTTCAATTTCACCTTTTCTTTTTTCCCCCCATTTGACATAGATTTGCATTAATTTATTTCTAGAATAAGATATGCATATGGTAGTATCTATTTCTGGAGCATTTTATGGAATTAGTAAAACATACTTCCCAAGATGATTCTCTTTTCTTTTGTATCCCTTTGTTATTTTCATGTTATAGAAAATGTCCTCAACTTTATCTTTCAATTCTTCCTTTCAATTTTTAGTTTTAGTAAATACTTGCTTAATTTCCAAGAGCTCTTTCTTATTCTATGATCATTCCTTTTTCATAATATACTGCTCTTATTTTACAGATACAAACCGTTCTTGAACCTCTCCAAGGATATTAAATAGAGGATTACGGTTCTATTTGGTCTATCATGGCATTTATTTTTATTTTACTAGTTTTCTTTCTATCCAATCATAGCTGATGCATAACTGGATTCATTTTTCAATGCCACTGATGATAGTCTTTGTTGTTGGACATCTCTTTTCCCATCATCTAATTACTAGGTCTTTTCCAAGAATAGAAAAGCTGACTAGTTCTATGCATATGGTGGGGCTTGTTGCTGGGCAGAATTCTATCACCATGAGAAGATAATAAGCTGTTACTGGCACCAACATCACTTTTTCTGTGTTTCCAGGAGTCATCCTAGTTTCAGAATTGTGCCTCGGCTTTCTTTAGCCCCTCAGTAGAAAAGATGCTGACTTCTTTATATAAAATATAAAAGGCCCACTGGCTTCTACATCTAGCTTTCAATTGCCTGTACCTAATCTAAATGCTTTGTTCTATAATGCTCTATTGTACAATAGAAATATAATGTGAGCCACATAGGTACTTTCAAATACTTCTAGTAGTAACATGTTAAAATATAAAGCAAAACAAAACATTTTTTGTTTTGCTCCTATGGATGCAGTGTTTTATTAATATCTTCGTAACCCTCTGTGGGTCAGAATTCCTTGGCTGTCACTCTGCTGGAGCTTTTATTATTAAAAAAAAAATTAACCTCCTTGGATTTTATACATACAGTTTATTTTTATTCATTTATTATTTATTATTTTTTAGCTTTTGTTTTATTTTAGATTCAGAGTCATATGTGCAGGCTCATTATATAGGTAAAATGCACTTCACAGAAGTTTGGTGTACAGATTATTTTGTCACCCAAGTAATAAGCAGAGTACCTACAGGTAGTTTTTCGGATCGTCTCCCTCCTCCCCACCTCCATCCTCAAGTAGGCTCTAATGTCTGTTGTTCCCCTCTTTCTGTCCATGTGTTCTTATCATTTAGCTCCCATTTATAAGTGAGAACATGCGGTATTTGGTTTTCTCTTCCTGCATTAGTTTGCTTAGTTAGATAATGGCCTCTTTGTTGCTGCTGCAAAGACATGAGCTCATTCTTTTTTTAATGGCTGCATAGTATTCCATGGTGTATATGCACCACATTTTCTTGATCCAGTTTACTGTTAATGGACATTCAGGTTTGATTCCATGTCTTTGCGATTGTGAATAGTTCTGTGGTGAACATACTCATGTATACGTCTTCATGGTAGAACGATTTATATTCCTTTGGGTGTATACCCAATAATGAGATTGCTGGGTCGAATGGTAATTCTAAGTTATTTGAGGAATTGCTACACCACTTTTCACAATTGCTGAACTAATTTACACCCCAATCACCAGTGTATAAGTGTTCCCCTCTTTTTACAGCCTTGCTGGCATCTGTTATTTTTTGACTTTTTAATAATAGCTATTCTGACTGGTGTGAGATGGTATCTCACTGTGGTTTTGATTTGCATTTCTCTAATGATTAGTGATGTTGAACATTTTTTCATATGCCTGTTGGCCCCAATACATATAGGCTAAACTAGCTGCATTTCAAATACACAATCGCAATGCATGCTAGTGGCTACTGTACTTGGCAACATGACTGTAGAACACCAGCAGTGCTTAGCCATAGCCACCCAATCCTGATAAAGTTTTATATATTATTTTTCATACATTTCAATAACAGCAGCAACATCTGCTGTTTCTATCAATATATCCTCACACGCTACCAGGTTACCACAGGTGAAAGCTTCCTTTGGATGCCACTTTTTGCCAGGTGCAGTCTGTATTCCTCCTTACTAGTGACGAGTCATCATTGCCAGCAGGTGGCAAATCATCTAGCTCCAAAAACTAAACCCCATCTTCCAGCCTGCTTTCTCGATCTAGTCCTGGTATTGACTGTCCAGATTGGATTTTCTGGAAGCAGATGCTGGCTTTGCATGTAAGATGTTTATTAGGGAACAGCACCCATGAAAGGAGGCAAGGAGGAAGTAAGACTGATAAGAGGGAAATGTTAAGCTGTGATGAACGTCTAACTAAGATTTCCAACCTGGTGAGGAAGTTCTTGGACTAAAATGGCCACCAGAATTAGCCCATGTCAGCAAAATGGCCAGCACTTTGTACTACCATCTTGCTTAACCACTGAACGTGGGCTGTTTGAGCGAGGTGGCTGAGACCAGACTTGGAGAAGCTGATAGCTGGAGGCAGTCTGCTCACCACATCCCCTGGAAGCTGCATGAGCAAGTCTTTTCTTTAAAAGGAGTAGGCGCAGCATATCTCCATGTCTACACAGAGGCCATTGTTAAACTTCAGATGCAGAAACTCTGCCAGAATGTTAGAGGCGGAAACCTGATTGGAGTGAGTTGAGGAGAGAATGCAACTACTAAAAACTTGGCAAGTTGGCTTGCTGTGGAGGCAAATAAAGGAATGGGAGCTAGGTGAAGAGGGACTGGAGTCGGGATAGTTTTTGTCATTCTTTTTTCTAGTAAGAGATAGCAGAGAAGAAAAAAGAAGCGACATTATTGATTAAAAATAGATAATATTAGGGGGAGAGTTTTTGAGAGGCCATAAGGGATGTAATACAAGCACAGTTTGAAGGGCTGGCCTTTGATAGAACCAGGAATATTTTATTCATGGTAATATTCAGGAAGGCAGAGATTGTGGGTACAGATGCAGATTAATTGGTAGATTGGGGAAAGGGAAGAGGAGCAATTTCCTACTTGACTGTATGAAACAAAGTGATATGGTTTGGCTGTGTTGTCACCCAAATCTCATCTTGAATTGTAGCTCCCATAATCCCCACCTGTCATGGGAGGGACCCAGAGGGAGGTAATTGAATCATGGGGGTGTGTATTTCTCATGCTGTTCTCATGACAGTAAATAAGACTCATGAGATCTAATGGTTTTATGAAGGTCAGTTCCCCTGCACAAGCTCTCTTGCGTCCTGCCACCTAAGACATGCCTTTGCTCCTACTTCACCTTCTGCCATGATTGTGAGGCCTCCCTAGCCATGTGGCACTGTGAGTCCATTAAGCCCCTTTTTAAAATAAATTACTCAGTCTCAGTTATTTCTTCATAGCAGTATGAAAATGGTCTAATACAAAAGGTTTTCTGCTAAGATGGTGAAAGTGCATGTGTGGTGGTGTAAAAGGAGGGGAATCATATAGAAAGTTTGAGGGAGAAGAAGACATGTAATTGTTGAGCATAGAAAAGCCAACATAATAAGAAAGCAAATTAGAATTTCACATGTTGAGTTCTCTTTGAGTTTTCTGGTCATGAATTTGAATTCAGACCAAACAGCAAGTACATAAGCAAATACTTAAATTTTACTGTGTTTTCTGCATTTCCTAAATAAGTAAGACAAAGGATATTTGGGATAAAAAACATAAGAATACTGCAAACACTTCTATGCAAATAAACTAGAAAATCTAGAAGAAATGGATAAATTCCTCGACAAATACACCCTCCCAAGACTAAATCAGGAAGAAGTTGAATCTCTGAATAGACCAATAACAGGTTCTGAAATTGTGGCAATAATCAATAGCTTACCAACCAAAAAGAGTCCAGGACCTGATGGATTCACGGCTGAATTCTACCAGAGGTACAAGGAGGAACTGGTACCATTCCTTCTGAAACCATTCCAATCGATAGAAAAAGAGGGAATCCTCCCTAACACATTTTATGAAGCCAGCATCGTCCTGATACCAAAGCCTGGCAGAGACATCACCAAAAAAGAGAATTTCAGACCAATATCCTTGATGAACATTGATGCAAAAATCCTCAATAAAATACTGGCAAACTGAATCCAGCAGCACATCAAAAAGCTTATCCACCATAATCAAGTGGGCTTCATCCCTGGGATGCAAGGCTGGTTCAACATACGCAAATCAATAAATGTAATCCAGCATATAAACAGAACCAAAGACAAAAACCACATGATTATCTCAATAGATGCAGAAAAGGCCTTTGACAAAATTCAACAATGCTTCATGCTGAAAACTCTCAATAAATTAGGTATTGATGGGACGTATCTCAAAATAATAAGAGCTATCTACGACAGACCCACAGCCAATATCATACTGAATGGGCAAAAACTGGAAGCATTCCCTCTGAAAACTGGCACAAGACAGGGATTCCCTCTCTCACCGCTCCTATTCAACATAGTGCTGGAAGTTCTGGCCAGAGCAATCAGGCAGGAGAAGGAAATAAAGGGTATTCAATTAGGTAAAGAAGAAGTCAAATTGTCCCTGTTTGCAGATGACATGATTGTATATCTAGAAAACCCCATTGTCTCAGCCCAAAATCTCCTTAAGCTGATTAGCAACTTCAGCAAAGTCTCAGGATACAAAATCAATATACAAAAATCACAAGCATTCTTGTACACCAATCACAGACAAACAGAGAGCCAAATCATGAGTGAACTCCCATTCACAATTGCTTCAAAGAGAATAAAATACCTAGGAATCCAACTTACAAGGGATGTGAAGGACCTCTTCAAGGAGAACTACAAACCACTGTTCAATGAAATAAAAGAGGATACAAACAAATGGAAGAACATTCCATGCTCATGGGTTGGAAGAATCAATATCGTGAAAATGGCCATACTGCCCAAGGTAATTTATAGATTCAATGCCATCCCCATCAAGCTACCAATGACTTTCTTCACAGAATTGGAAAAAACTACTTTAAAGTTCATATGGAACCAAAAAAGAGCCCGCATCGCCAAGTCAATCCTAAGCCAAAAGAACACAGCTGGAGGCATCACGCTACCTGACTTTAAACTATACTACAAGGCTACAGTAACCAAAACAGCATGGTACTGGTACCACAACAGAGACATAGATCAATGGAACAGAACAGAGCCCTCAGAAATGATGCCGCATAGCTACAACTATCTGATCTTTGACAAACCTGACAAAAACAAGAAATGGGGAAAGGATTCCCTATTTAATAAATGGTGCTGGGAAAACTGGCTAGCCATATGTAGAAAGCTGAAACTGGATCCCTTCCTTACACCTTATACAAAAACTAATTCAAGATGGATTAAAGACTTAAATGTTAGACCTAAAGCCATTAAAATCCTACAAGAAAACCTAGGCAATACCATTCAGGACATAGGCGTGGGCAAGGACTTCATGTCTAAAACACCAAAAGCAATGGCAACAAAAGCCAAAATTGACAAATGGGATCTAATTAAACTAAAGAGCTTCTGCACAACAAAAGAAACTACCATCAGAGTGAACAGGCAACCTACAGGGTGGGAGAAAATTTTTGCAACCTACTCATCTGACAAAGGGCTAATATCCAGAATCTACAATGAACTCAAACAAATTTACAAGAAAAAAACAAACAACCCCATCAAAAAGTGGGCAAAGGACATGAACAGACACTTCTCAAAAGAAGACATTTATGCAGCCAAAAAACACATGAAGAAATGCTCATCATCACTGGCCATCAGAGAAATGCAAATCAAAACCACAGTGAGATACCATCTCACACCAGTTAGAATGGCCATCATTAAAAAGTCAGGAAACAACAGGTGCTGGAGAGGATGTGGAGAAATAGGAACACTTTTACACTGTTGGTGGGACTGTAAACTCGTTCAACCATTGTGGAAGTCAGTGTGGCGATTCCTCAGGGATCTAGAACTAGAAATACCATTTGATCCAGCCATCCCATTACTGAGTATATACCCAAAGGACTATAAATCATGCTGCTATAAAGACACATGCACATGTATGTTTATTGCGGCACTATTCACAATAGCAAAGAGTTGGAACCAACCCAAATGTCCAACAACAATAGACTGGATTAAGAAAATGTGGCACATATATACCATGGAATACTATGCAGCCATAAAAATGATGAGTTCATGTCCTTTGTAGGGACATGGATGAAACTGGAAAACATCATTCTCAGTAAACTATCGCAAGGACAAAAAACCAAACACCGCATGTTCTCACTCATAGGTAGGAATTGAACAATGAGAACTCATGGACACAGGAAGGGGAACATCACACTCCGGAGACTGTTGTGGGGTGGGGGGAGGGGGGAGGGACAGCATTAGGAGATATACCTAATGCTAAATGACGAGTTAATGGGTGCAGGAAATCAACATGGCACATGGATACATATGTAACAAACCTGCACATTGTGCACATGTACCCTAAAACCTAAAGTATAATAAAAAAAAAAAACTTAGGGTGTTTGAAAGGAATTATTTTATTGATGCACCTTGAAATTCAATTTGTGTAAAAAGCAAGTTAAGGACATAAGGGGTGGTTATTTACTGATAGTGGAAAAGTAGCAAAGTTCTATGAACGAGTAATATGTTAAACCTTTTATCACTTCAACCATGATCCAGTTTATCAGTCATCATTGGCTCACTTAAATGGATAGGGAAAATTATAAGTAAAAAAAGTGGAGGAAGAGGATAGAAGAGGATGTACATGATGGATTTTACCAATAGCACATTTGGCTTGAGAATTGTTCCTTTTGTACCTGAAAGGAAGGGAGATACCTACTAATTAGAATCTTAGGACTTAGAGTATTGGCAGTCAATGTTATATAGTAAAAAGAACTTTGGGAAGGGCAATACATAATGGTAAAGAGATCAATTCAACAAGAAGAACTAAGTAACCTAAATATATATGCACTCAATACAGCAGCACTCAGGTTCATAAAACAAGTTTTTAGAGACCTGAAAAGAGACTTAGGTTCCCACACAACAATAGTGGGAGACTTTAACACACTATTGCCAATATTAGACAGATAATTGAGACAGAAAATTAACAAGGATATTTAGGACTTGACCTCAGCCCTGGATCAAGTGGATCTGATACAGATCTACAGAACTCTCCACCCAAAAACAACAGAATATACGTTCTTCTCATCAACACATGGCATTTACTCTACAATCAATCACATAAGTGGAAGTAAAACACTCCTCAGCAAATGCAAAATAACTAAAATTACAACTAACAGTTTCTCAGACCACAGCACAATCAAATTAGAACTCAGGATTAAGAAACTTCCTCAAAACCACACAACTACATGGAAATTGAACAACCTACTCCTGAATTACTCTTGGGTAAATAATGAAATTAAGGCAGAAATCAATAAGTTCTTTGAAACCAATGAGAGCAAAGAGACAACATACTGGAATATCTGGTATACAGCTAAAGCAGTGTTAAGAGGGAAATTAATAACACTAACTGCCCACATCAAAAAGCTAGAAAGATCTCAAACTGACACTCTGATGTTACAACTAAAATAAATAGAGAACCAAGAGCAAACAAACTTCAAAGCTAGCAGAAGACAAGAAATAACCAAGATCAGAGTGGAACTGAAGGAGAGAGTGACACAAAAATATTTCAAAAATCAATGAAGCCAGGAGCTAGTTTTTTGAAAAGATTAATAAAATAGACTGTTAGCTAGACTAATAAAGAAGAAAAAAGAGAAGAATCAAATAGACACAATAAAAAGTAAGACAGGGGATATCACCACTGACTCCACAGAAATGCAAACAACCATCAGATAATACTATAAACACTTCTATGCAAATAAACTAGAAAATCTAGAAGAAATGGACAAATTGGTGGATACATACACCCTCCCAAGGCTGAACCAGAAAGAAGTTGAATCTCTGAATAGACCAATAGTAAGTTCTGAAATTCAGACAGTAATAAATAGCCTGCCAACCATAAAAAGCCCGGGACCAGACAGATTTACAGCTGAATTCTACCAGAGCTACAAAGAGGAGCTGGTACCATTTTTTCTGAAACTATTCCAAAAAATTGAAAAGGAGGGACTTCTCTCTAACTCACTTTATGAGGCCAGCATCATCCTGATACCAAAATCTGACAGAGACACACACAAAAAAGAAAACTTCAGACAAATATCCCTGATGAACATTGATGCAAAAATCCTTGATAAAATACTTGCAAACTGAATCCAGCAGCACATCAAAAAGCATATTCACCATGATAAAGTCGGCTTCATCCCCAGGACACAAGGCTGTTTCAACACACACAAATCAATAAACAGAACTAAAGACAAAAACCCCATGATTATCTCAATAGATTCAAGAAAGACTTTTGATAAAATTCAACATCCCTTCAAGTTAAAATCTCTCAATAATCTAGGTATTGATGGAACGTTCCTCAAAATATTAAGAGACATTTATGACAAATCCACAGCCAATATCATACTGAATGGGCAAAAGCTGGAAGCATTCCCCTTGAAAACTGGCACAAGACAAGAGGTCATCTTTCACCACTCCACCACATAGTATTGGAAGTTCTGACAAGGGCAATCAGGCAAGAGAAAGAAATAAAATGTATTCAAATAGGGAGGGAGGAAGTCAAATGATCTCTGTTTGCAGATGACATTATGCTACATCTAAAAACCCCATAGTCTCAGCCCAGAAGCTTCTTAAGCTGATAAGCAAATTCAGCAAATTTCAGGATACAAAATCAATGTGCAAAAATCACATGCATCCCTATATACCAATAATAGACAAGCAGAAAGTCAGATCTTGAATGAACTCCCATTCACAATTGCTGCAAAGAGAAGGAAATATCTAGGAATACAGCTGACAAGAGAAGTGAAGGACCTCTTCAAGGAGAACTACAAACTACTTCTCAAAGAAATCAGAGAGAACACAAACAAATGGAAGAACATTCGATTCTCATGGGTAGGAAGAATCAATATCATGAAAATGACCATAGTTTCCAAAAGAATTTAGAGATTCAATGCTATTCCCATTAAACTACCATTGACATTCTTCACAGAATTAGAAAAAAACTACTTTAAAAGTCTTATGGGACCAAGAAAGAGCCCATATAGGGAAGACAACCCTGAACAAAAAGAAAAAAGCTGGAGGCATCATGCTATTTGACTTCAAACTATTCTATAAGGCTATAGTAACCAAAACAGCATGGTACTGGCACAAAAACAGACACATAGACCAATGGAACAGAATAGAGAACTCAGAAAGAAGACTGCACATCTACGACCATCTGATCTTCAACAAACCTGGCAAAAACAAGCAATGGGGAAAGGATTCTCTATTTAATAAGTGATGCTGGGAAAACTGGCTAGCCATATACAGAAAATTGAAACTCGACTCCTTCCATACACCTTATACAAAAATTGACTCAAGATGGATTAAAGACTTAAATGTAAAATCCAAATTTATAAAAATCCTAGAAGTAAATCTAGGCAGTACATTTCAGGACATAGGTATGGAGAAGATTGCATTATGAAAACGTCAAAAGCAATTGCAACAAAAGCAAAAATTGACACATCGAATATAATTACACTAAAGGGCTCAGCAAATGGGATCTAATTAAACTAAAGAGCCCAACAAAAGACACTGTCATCAGAATGAACAGACAATCTACAGAATGGGATAAAATTTTTGCAATCTCTCCATCTGACTAAGATCTAATATCTGGGATATACAAGGACTTTAAACAAATTTACAAGAAAAAAACACAAACACAACTCCATTAAAAAGTGAGCAAAGGACATGAATAGACACTTCTCAAAAGAAGACATTGATGCAGCCCACAAACGTTGAAACGAAGTACAACATCACAGATCATTAGAAAAATGCAAATCAAAACCGCAATAAGATACCATCTCACACCAGTCAGAATGGTGATTATTAAAAAGTCAAGAAACAACAGCGGCTGGCAAGGCTGTGGAGAAATAGGAACACTTTTACACTGTTGGTGGGAATGTAAATTAGTTCAACCATTGTGGAAGACAGTGTGGCAATTCCTCAAAGACCTAGAACCAGAAATACCATTTGACCCAGCAATCCCATTACTGGGTACACACCCAGAGGAATATAAATTGTTCTATTATAAAGATACATGCACACGTATGCTCATTGCAACACTATTCACAATACCAAAGGCATGGAATCAACCCAAATGCCCATCGATGATAGACTGGATAAAGAAAATGTGGTACATATATACCATGGAATACTGTACAGCCATGAAAAGGAATGAATTAATGTCCTTTGCAGGGGCATGGATGGAGCGGGAAGCCATTGTTGTCAGCAAACTAACACAGAAACAGAAAACCAAACACTGCATGTTCTCAGTTATAAGTGGGAGCTGAACAATGAGAACACATGGACACAGGGAGGGGAACAACACACACTGTGGCCTGTTGGGGGATAGGGGGAGGAAGAGCATCCGTATAAATAGCTAATGCATGTGGGGCTTAATACCTAGGTTATGGGTTGATAGGTGTAGCAAACCACCATGGCACATGTTTACCTATATACTAAACCTACAATCTGTGCACATGTATCCTATAAGAAAATAAATAAAATAAAGTAAAATAAAATATAATAAATAAAATAAAATAAAATAAAATAAAATAAAATAAAACAAATAGAACTTTGGATATTGAGTCAAAAGACCTGGGTTTGAATCCTGGCTCTATTATTTTCTTTCATTAATTTATTTCTTTATTCCGTAAACATTAATTTAGCAACTACTATCTACCAGACACTTTTCAAAAGGCTGAGAAGAAATAATAAACAAATTGAAAACTTCTTCTCTAAAACAGGCTTATATTCTAGTTGCTTTACATGTCTAGAGAAGAGCGAAAGAGTTCATATAATTAGTAAGTAAGTAAATAAATTAAATAGTGTAATTTCAAATTATAAGTACTATAAAGAAAATGAAAGGAGTTATGAGATAGCCACTGACGTGGGCCAAGGGTGTACAGCTGCTATGTAATAAGGTGATTAGGAAAGGAGGTGACATTGGATCTGAATAAGAAAGAACCACCTATATGAATGAAGAATTCCAGTGACAGGAGCAAACAGATAGCTCTTTTATCTCAGATAAGGAACTTGAGTTTTCTGCGCCTGAATTCCTTTATTAATAAATTATGATAATATTCCCTCAAGAGTTGCTATAAAAATAAATAATATGTGGCACAATACCCAGGAAATAGTAAGAAATCATTAAAATAGGATTTGCTTTTAATATTTCGTCATGGAGATGGTTACAGTTCCCTGAAAGATTTAGGAGGTAAATATAATCTACCTTTTGTGCAGACTCCTTCAGTTAAAACACCTAAAGTTCTAATGAAGATGTTTCACAGAGCCTACAGCAGAATCTTTCAGCATTATATCTATTGTTAAAAACCACCAGAATGTCAAGACAAGTTTTCGAGAATGCCTGTTTTATGGAAAAGCAAATTTGAGAAACATATACCTTAATAAACAAGGATTAACAGATCCATTAGTCCATTCTTGTGCTGCTATAAAGAAATGCTTGATACTGGGTAATTTATAAAGAAAAGAGGTTTAATTGGCTCACAGTACCACAGGCTGTACAGGAAGCATGGCTGGGGAGGCCTCAGGAAACTTATAATCATGGTGGAAGGCAAAGAGGAAGCAGGCACATTTTCCATGGCTGGAGCAGGAAGAAGAGAGAGAAGGGAGAGGAGCTTACACACTTTTAAACAACCAGATCTCCTGAGTACTCACTGAGTATAATGAGAACAGCAAGGGGGAAATCTGCCCCCATGATCCAATCACCTCCCACCAAGCTTCTCCTCCAACATTGGGGATTATAATTCGACATGAGGTTTGAGTGGAGATAGGAATCCAAACCATATCAACAAATTTGACAAATCTTAAACAATATTGCTCTTTCAGTAAACTCATTAAAAAGCTTTTAATGCGTTTCAATATTGTACATTTGATATGGTATTACAGTATTAATACTCTTTCTGTTCTATTCATGGTTATGATTAGATTATCTGACTGGAAAATTACAAGATTTACTAAAAGGTTTGTGGCTCAAATGAATACTGCAGATCCTGGAAGGGAAGCACACCATACTGTCAATTCCATTCTCTGTGTAAAAGAAAAACCATGATTTCAAAAATGTCATTACTGTATAATTAGACACTTTTTTAATAATTTGAAATGAATAGGAAAGCAGCCATTAGGTCCTAGAACACAAAGGAAAGCTTAACCAAAGCATAGGTTAAGGGTAGCTTAACCTCTTCCTTACCCCAAAGCTGCTCTGCTGTCTGCCATTGCTGGTTAATCCAGAGTGCAGATTGTGCACCGAAGATTGCTAGCTAGAATAAATGATAATATATCATTTCCTTGAACATGAGCAGCTCATGATTCATAATCAACTTCATCTGGATCAACCATCGCAGTTCACTGACAATAAAAATCTTTTGAAAATCTTTTAAGAGACAATTACCATTTGTCTGAGATGGTTTTAGTTTCCCTTCATGCAAAACTTTTACATTTTTTCCTTGACTTGCTTAAAGCAATTTGTCTGTTAGGATCACAGGTTGGCAAGACTTTCAGAAATCATGTATTAAACTTATGTACCTGTAACCAAGTGACACTGGAGTCACTTTAGAATGTTGAGCATGTGAATTACTACGTGTGTGTGCGTGCGCGCACACACACACTCACACACACACACATTGGACATGTTAGCTTCATTTTGTCAGAAAGTTATATGCCATATATAATAATACTATGACTCAGAGAATAGTTAATAGAGACATTCTTATTTATTTGTTTACTTTTATTCATTATTGCTATGGATACCTTTGATAAAGAGAAGGATTTTTAGATTGTGGATGTTTAATTAGTCCTTTTTGATCATCTGTATTCATTACTTTGCAAAATCTTGAAGGGCATACTTGATTTACTTTTATTACCCCAATGCCTAATACAACGCCTAAGAAATAGATGACACACAAGAAATATTTTGTGAATAAATGATCATGGCAACTTAGCTTACTGTTGCTTCACATGTGGGTGGCACTTAAATCACTCTTTGAAAAGCAAGATAAATGACATAGCTGGCTGAATTTCCATGGCAGTAAATTTCTAAAGACGAGACCAAGGCTTATTATATCTGTTTACTTAACTGCCTTGTGTAATGATGATGGGAGAAGTGTGATGATGCAGGTTAATAAAAAACTCAGAGAAGCACCACTTTCCACAAGGGCACACACTCTTTTGCAACACGAATAAATTGGAAACAATGAATGAAGGGATAGCCATTTTTCTTTCCTGTGTATCCATCACTTATCAGCACCCCCACCCATGCTGCTTTTGCACACACGGAGATGTATGTTTAATAAGCAATAGGTAAAGCTCTTTAAAAGGATGCTTCTCAATCACAATGCAACTAAGGGTCTAACCACGTAAATGGAAAAATAAAACCACATACACACACTCTTATTAGGTTTTACTAGCCAGTGATGAATTGGCATATATAGAAAACAAGCTACAGGTAGACAGGTGTTGTTAGTGTCATTTATGTTTGCTTTGACCTATGTTGGTATGCATTGATTTAGAAGCTTTAGATAGTTTACTATAAGAGGAGGAAAATCACATATTCTTTTTTGGGTGTCTACCACTGTGGAAAAAAATGTCTCATTTTCTATTGTTCTTTTTTTTCTGAAATAAGAATATGTAGCAAGGAATTGGGGGAAGATGTTATGCCACAGATCCTTTTCATTTTCATGTTACTACTTTTAGAAGTTCAGAACTAGCATTACCTTGGATTGCAGAGCAAGTGAAGTACATTCTTTTGTTTATTCAAAAATCATGCAGCTACAGTAAGAAGTATCATAAAGGCTCTTTTGAGCTGCATGTGTGGAATATACTTGCAGGCCTGAACCAGCTGTGTGACTGACAGGCTCCCTAACCTCTCTCCTCAGGCTTACTTCATCTGTAAAACAGGGAAAATATTTACCTGGCATAATGACTGTGAGAAACAAATAATCTAGTTAAATCATATTTAGCACTCAAATATATTTGTTTTCATCTCCACCATCTATACCTATAGGAGGGTGAGGGACTATTTTGAGTTATTTCAAACAGAATCTAAAAAATCCATAGTAGATACTGAAGAATTTAAAGTGATAGTGAAATTCATAAAGTTTGAAAAATCATGGAACATTTATTTCTTCTCTTTTGATTGGATTCAGTTCCTCATTTTTAAAACGATTTCAGAGTGATTTTCCCTCTTAAGAGTTACAGCTTTTTGGTGTTTGTGGTGGTGATATTACTGGTATGTTTTGCTTTTTCTTGCAAAAAGTTGTATGATATCCTGTGCCATTTTATACATTATGGACCAATAACTTTTCTTATTTTCCTCTCATTTCAGTTATTTACTGTTTGACATAAATAAATGGTATTTTAAAAATCTTTTAAAGGATACAACATGTGTATATGTATAAGAATCAGATAGTAGATATTTTCTGGGAGAGTGGAACAAATTATAATATATGACCAATCTCCTTTTTATGCATTTTTATATTTATGAAAACAGAAATAAATAAAAAAGAATCTGCTTAGAAATCTCAAAGCTTTTTTGGTGATACTCACTGTTTCCCTCTCAGTTGCAGATGAGCTTCGTAGTGTGCAAGTTACTCAGGTAGGAAGTAAGAATAAACTTTAGTAAGAAACTGCTTACTGGATTTGTCTCCTCCAAATTTTGGGTTGAAATGTTGATTTTTAAAAATTTTGAAATGGTTTGTTACCTTAGACTTTGTAAATGCAGAAAAAGCATAAAGTGAGGTTAAATCCAAATAAAATAAAAAATCAGAGCATTGTATGCAGCTAAATTAAGCGTGAACAATTTCCATTAACCTCAGTTCCTCTTCAAGAGGAATTCATTAAATCATTAGATTTGGAATGTAGTATCACTTTCTACTATTTCTGTTTTTGGCCATTGCAACTTCTATCTGTATACACTTCTGATCAGTCTTTTTACAGGGTGTTTTACTGTTATATTTTGTTGTTTATTTGATTGACTTCTCTTTTATCTATTACATAAAATGTTTAATTTCTCTGTCCATAAATGTTTTAAGTTTGCATTTTAAATTGTAAGTCTTTTTAGCCATATTTCAGTGCTTTATTTCACAGAAATAATATGAAATGCTTTCTAATTACCTTAAAATGTCCCATACAGTATTTATTTTAAAAACAGATAGACATGGACGGGCGCGGTGGCTCACGCCTGTAATCCCAGCACTTTGGGAGGCTGAGGCAGGCAGATCACAAGGTCAGGAGATCGAGACAATCCTGGCTAACACGGTGAAACCCTGTCTCTACTAAAAATACAAAAAAAAATTAACCGGGCATGGTGGTGGGCCCCTGTAGTCCCAGCTACTCGGGAGGCGGAGGCAGGAGAATGGCATGAACCTGGAAGGCGGAGCTTGCAGTAAGATGAGATCACACCACTGCACTCTAGCCTGGGCAACAGAGCAAAACTCCATCTCAAAAAAAAAAACAAAAAAACAGATTGACATGTCTCTGCAGTACTGAAGTTAATGTGGTATGCTAGGATGTAGGATGGGAATTAAAAGGTATTAGTGCCAAAAGACAACTTCATTTCAGATAAGTCTGAGGCCTTATCTGACATGTACTGGTTTCAACACTTGGGGACATTAACTACCCACTTTTTAAATTTTTATTAGAATAAGATTATTGCCTTATAGGGCCATTGTGAGTATTCAATGGAATAATGTATACAAATAGCTTACCACAGTTTTGGGAAAATAATAATTTCTTCATTAGTATGAAGTTTTGCCCATATTATAACAATTTCCTGAACCAGTTTATGGCACTGACATCAGGAACCTGTAGGGAAAGAAAGAAAAATACATGCTAGATTTTTTTTGTTTTACAATAGTGGGTAGGAGGAATTTTCAAAAGGATTTTGAGTTGAAATTATTTCTTACTTTTTATAGACCTACACACTCATTTGATACTTTTTTATATTACAGTATTAAAAATCTTTGTTATCATAGGGCTTTACACTTTAACCATTTTAAGCCCTAAATCATAGGGATTCCAACTACAGTATGAAAGACAGAACTTTAAGATGATGGTAAAAATTCACATGGTGCTTAACTTCAGGAGCTAGATTTTTTAATATTTTATAATATATTTTCTTAAAAATTTTAATATAACTTTAATATATCTTCTTGGCCAGACCAAATCAACAGTTGATTAAAAAGGTATTGGTCAGAGAACTAACCTGTCCAATGGAAAAAGCAACGGTTTTGTTTATTGTGCCATGGTTTTTCATAATACGCTTTATATGTATTGCCCACTGCAATATTCAGATTCTTGAGTTAGATATTGCTTAATTTTAGAAATAATAATGGAAATTTCTTGGCAAATTTGTGGCCGATATTTTGCACACACTGAATTTTAAGAAAGGTAATAGATTGAAATCCTTACTTCATATTGAGATTATTTTCAATCATTTTTATTTGGATAATGAGAACTTAAGCAGTTTGCAAAAGCAAATTTTCCATAGTCATTATTTTTTCATTAACCACTTAATTTCTGTTTGCTTTTCCTGTGCCTATTACTGAGAACATGAATAAAAATTTGCTATTAAAATAAACCAGGTGCACAAGCATTTCAATTCTTTGCTATTTTACATTACAGCAGGCAAGTAGTTAAGCATTTAACAAAAGAAATACGAGAAATTGTAAATATTGTTTGCAAACTGTAATGAGCTTGCAGTGAAATATCTAGCTAAATACAACATTCCAATTATCTCTAAAATTATGTTGGTGTGTTATTATCCTTGAAAGTGATATTCAAAAACAGTGCAAAGACATCTCTGTGATATCGGGTGAAATTCAGCCCCGATATTTCATGTAGGTTCTTTTCTGTTTTCCCTAAGTGTCGGCCAGTCTGAGAAATAAAGGGAAAGAGTACAAAGGAGAGAAATTTTAAAGCTGGGTGTCCAGGGGAGACATCACATGTCGGCAGGTTCTGTGATGCCCCCTGAGCCGTAAGACCAGCAAGTTTTTATTAGTGATTTCAAAAAGGGAGGGAGTGTACGAATAGGGTGTGGGTCACAGAGATCACATGCTTCACAAGGTAATAAGATATCACAAGGTAAATGGAGGCAGGGTGAGATCACAGGACCACAGGACCGGGGCGAAATTAAAATTGCTAATGAAGTTTCGGGCACACATTGTCATTGATAACATCTTATCAGGAGAGAGGGTTTGAGAGCAGACAACTGGTCTGACCAAAATTTATTAGGTGGGAATTTCCTCATCCTAATAAGCCTGGGAGTGCTAAGGGAGACTGGGGCTTATTTCATCCCTACAGCTGTGACTGTAAAAGACAGCCGCCTCCAAAGCAGCCATTTTAGAGGCCCACCCTCAGGGGTGAATTATCTTTCTCAGGGATGTTCCTTGCTAAGAAAAAGAATTCAGCGATATTTCTCCCATTTGCTTTTGAAAGAAGAGAAATATGGCTCTGTTCCACCCAGCTCACTGGCAGTCAGAGTTTAAGGTTATCTCCCTTGTTCCCTGCACATTGCCGTTACCCTGTTCTTTTTTCACGGTGCGCAGGTTTCATATGTTCAAACACACGTGCTCTACAAACAATTTGTGCAGTTAACACAATCATCACAGGGTCGGGAGGCAACATACATCCTCCTTAGTTTACAAAGATGACTAGATTAAGAGATTAAAGTAAAGACAGGCATAGGAAATCACAAGGGTATTGACTGGGGAAGTGATAAGTGTCCATGAAATCTTCACAATTTATGTTCAGAGATTGCAGTAAAGACAGGCATAGGAAATTATAAAAGTATTAATTTGGGGAACTAATAAATGTCCATGAAATCTTCACAATTTATGTTCTTCTGCCGTGGCTTCAGCCGGTCCCTCCGTTCGGGGTCCCTGACTTCCCACAACACTGTGATTCCACATGTGAACCTAAACTGGCTGGTGTCTGTGTATGCAGTCTGTACTTACACTGTACTATGAGGCCAGCTACTGGACCATGGCCAGCAGATCTCTTAGAACTGCATTGCATGCATGACATCTGTTCTTACTAATTAATTCACCTTGCAACATTCACATTAGTTGGGAAGCTTGGCAACAGGACCTGTTATTGCTGTTTATTATCAACTTTATAAAACATGAAAAAACAAACACAGCCTAAGGTAAGTGTCATGTTCCTAGCAGTCATCTCCAAATATTACATAGAATACCAACTTTATATAAATATCAGAAATGAAATGGCAGGGTTGTATACTAGACTCCTGATTCCTCTCCCTGTTATCAACGTTGATTTATTATTTTGTTATTATTCTATTCATATTTAATAAAAAATTTAATGAAGGTAGTAAATATTTTATATTTACAATATAAGCCTTAGAAGTACAAATATGAAGGTCATTATTCTTTGACTAGCAGAGAAGAAAATATAAATACATTTCTATTAATTTAACAAATGCTTATTAAACATTTATTATCTGACAGAATCTATTCTAGGCACTGAAGTGAACAGTGACCAAGATCAACAAAAATTTCTATTCAAGAAACTTTGGTTTTAGTAAGAAGGGACAAGAAACAAAACATATAAGTAATTTATGTAATACGTCAGAAGGTGGTATGTTCTATGAAGACTTTTTTTTATCAAGGAAGATAGGTAAAATTTGTAAACAGAATGTTCAAGGAAATCATTTTGACATTTTGACAACATTCCAATTATCTCTAAAATTATGTTGGTGTGTTATTATCCTTGAAAGTGATATTCAAAAACAGTGCAAAGACATCTCTGTGATATCGGGCGAAATTCAGCCCCGATATTTCACATAGGTTCTTTTCTATTTTCCCTAAGTATCTGCCGGTCTGAGAAATAAAGGGAAAGAGTGCAAAGGAGAGAAATTTTAAAGCTGGGTGTCCAGGGGAGACATCACATATCGGCAGGTTCCGTGATGCCCCCTGAGCCATAAAACCAGCAAGTTTTTATTAGTGATTTCAAAAAGGGAGGGAGTGTACTGATAGGGTGTGGGTCACAGAGATCACATGCTTCACAAGGTAATAAGATATCACAAGGCAAATGGAGGCAGGGTGAGATCACAGGACCACAGGACCAGGGCGAAAGTAAAATCGCTAATGAAGTTTCGGGCACACATTGTCATTGATAACATCTTATCAGGAGAGATTTGGACAAATCTATATTTGGACACTATATTTGGACAAAGAATTAAAAGAAGTACAAGGAAAAATCTATGCATATATCTGAAGGGAGAGTCCAGATAAATGAAACCGCAAGTTATGGCCCCTGAGCCATGGAAATGCCAGAGAGCAAGGAAATAATGGAGCTGCTAGAAAAATAGATTATATTGGAAAAGCAACAGGATGTAGAGAGGAAGGCCACTATTAGCCATTGGACAGACTATACCCCTGGCTCTGAGTGTGATGGTATATTATTCTGCTTGAGCTACCATAACAGAATACCAAAGACCGAGTGACTTAACTGAAGATATTTATTTTTATAGAACTTCATGATCAAGGTGCTATTAGGGATGGTTTCTGGTGGTATCTTTCTTCCTGACTCATATATAGTCACATTCTGGTTGTGTCTTCACGTGGCCATTTTTCTGTGTGTATGAAGAAAGAAAGAGAGCTCTGATGTCTCTGTCTCTTATTATAAGGACATCAGTCATATTAGATTAGGGGCCAACCAGGATGACCTCATTTAAGGTTAGTTACCTCCTTAAAGGCCCTATCTACAAACCCTTAAAGTCACATTGGAGGTTAGGATTTCAACATATAAATTTGGAGGAACACAATTTGGCCTATAAAATTCTCACCTCTGGCCCACTTCCCCAAATTCATGTCCTCACTTACAATACATTCACCCCATGCTAAGAGCACCAAAAGTCTTAACCCATTTCAGCATAAATTTCAAGTTCAAATTCTCATCTAAATATCATCTAAATAGAATATAGGTGAGTCAAGAGGTATGCCTCATCCTGAGGCAAAGTTCCTGGCCAGCTATGAACCTGTGAAACAAGACTAGTTATGTGTGTTAAAATTACAACAGTGGATTAGGAATAAGATAAACATTCCCATTCCAAGAGAGAGAAATCAGAAAGAAGAAAGACATGGTGAGTCCCAAGCCACTCTAAAACCTATCAAGGCACTTTCTTAGATCTTAAGGCTTAAGAATACCCTGTTTGGCCAGATCCAGATGCTCTGCTCTCCAGGCCCAATAAGGCAGCGGCATCACCTCCATAGCCTTAAGCATTATCCTGCCCCCATGACTCTTTAAGGGGCAGTTTGGCTACTGAAATCTAGGAGGTGGCCCCACCCTCTCTGAGAAGTAAATAATCTTGCTTCCTGGGCATGCATGCTCTGGGCCTGTGGTGCAAGTGGGAGCTCTGATGATGTCTGAATTACCTTCAAGGTCACTCCTTCTTTTTTTGAAGGATAAAGCATGATAACATATGAATAGCTCTGTTTTCCTTTGCTGGCTACTGGAGACATAGCTGATTAAATCCATGGGCAATCTCTTTATGGAGTACTTGTTCAGCCATACCTTTGTTGTCCCTTCCAGAACACACTTTCTTATTTTTTTGCAGTATGTATATTCTCTAAATCTTTAAGTTCTGTTTTTTTTTTTTTTCTGTTAATAATTTCTTCTTCTCCTTATTTCTCTCCTTTCTCATAAGCAGTAAGGAAAACCCAAGCTGCATCTTCAACACTTTGCTTAGGAATCTTTTCAGCTAAATATCTAAGTTTATTGTTTTTAAGCTCTACCTTCCACAAAACACTAGAACACAATTCAGCCAAGTTTTTGCCACTTCATAGCATGAACCATTTTTCTTTCAGTCTATGATAACATGTTCCTCATTTTCAGCTGAGATCCTACCAGAGCATCTTTAGTGTTCGTATTTCTACTAACATTATGTTAATGATATATATGTTCTCTAAAACTATAATAGCTTGCACTACTGTCTTCCTCTTTCAGAACTCTCATCAGAATCACCTTTAATGTCCTTATTTCTGCTAACAACAGAATGCAGTACATAACAGATAAGAAACTACTGGGGTGTTTGGGCGAAATGCAATGCAATCTGATTGATTTTATTAGAATTACTGTGACTTCTGTGTTGAGAACTGATTGCCTGGGACATGGACAGTAGCAGGAGAAGTTAGGAGGCTCTAAAGTTTTTCTGATAATAGATGTGGAGTGTGAGAATAAGAGGGAAACCAAGGGTGATTTCAAGGATTTTAGTTTGAACAAATTGGAAAAACTAGTTATGATTAACTGAGATAAGAAAGGCTGACATGATAGTTTGAGTGGAAAAAACAAGAGTTTTCATTAGACATGTTGAGATATGCACTAGACAACCATGTGAAGATACTGAGCAGAGAATTGTATATCTAATCTTGAACCCAAGGGAAAGAAATGAAGGAGATCTGTGTCTACAATTCAGGGAAGTGTTGTTGAATTTTTAGTTGGTATTTCAAACCATAAAATGTGATGGACTCACTAAAGCAGTAATGAAGATAAAAGGAGGTCCAACAATCTATGCTTGAGATGCTCTAACATCAGGAGACTAGTGAGACAGGGGAAAAAAACCATCAGAGCTGACTGGCAAAGAGAGGCCAGTAAAGGCTAGTAGAAAACTAGGAGAGTGTGATGTCCAGAAAAGAGGAGAAAATGTTTCAAGGGGAACAAAGTGATCAATTATTCTAAACGTTGAGTAATATACTAAGTAAGATGAGAGCTGAGAACCGGTCACTGGGTTAAGTAATGTGCCTCATCGTAGGGTGGTAGGAAAGAAGGTAGTTGCAAGGAAGTAGTAGTGGTGAAAGTGTAATTAGAAAGAAATCAAGAAAAAATTATATGATGACTACAAACACTATTTTGAGGCATTTTATGTTTACTGAGACAGTAAACATAAAAGATTGCTCAAGAGGTTTTTTGTTGTTTTTGTTTCTGTTTATTTTTTCTTAAAGATTGAGGAACACATGCTATGGGAATGATCTAATAAAGGTAAAACACTGGATGATGTGGGAGAGAATGGGAGGATTAGTGAAATGAAGCCCTTGAGTAGTTAAAGTGAAAGGACTTAGTGCTCAAGTGGAGGGATGAGGCTGGATGGGAACAGAGTCCTCTGTTAACAAAGAAGGCAAAGCATAAGCGCACAGAGGCTACCATGTGGAAAGAAAGCAAATAATTTTGATGGAAAGTGGAATATGAGGATATGAACAGTATGTTACAGGGATAAGGAAGAGGGATGGGGAGAGGGACAAACTAGGATTTTTGAGCATCTACAGTATGTAAGGAGTTCTGCAAATAATAAACTTAAGAACTAAAACCATACAGACCCTGGAGGAAAACCTAGGCAATACCATTCAGGACAGAGGCATGGGCAAAGACTTTATGATCAAAACATGAAAGGCAATGGCAACAGAAGCCAAAATTGACAAATGGGATCTAATTAAACTAAAGAGCTTCTGTACAACAAAAGAAACTATCATCAGAGTGAACAGGCAACCTAAAGAATGGGAGAAAATTTTTGCAATCTATCCATCTGACAAAGGGCTAATATCCAGAATCTGCAAAGAACTTAAACAAATTTACAGGAAAAAAACAAACAATCCCATCAAAAAGTGGGCAAAGGATATGAACAGACATTTCTCAAAAGAAGACATTTATGCAGCCAACAAATGTATGAAAAAAGCTCATCATCACTGGTCGTTAGAGAAATGCAAATCAAAACCGCAATGAGGTACCATCTCACGCCAATTACAATGGCGATCATTAAAAAGTCAGGAAACAGCTGGGTGCAGTGGCTCACACATGTAATCCCAGCACTTTGGGAAGCCAAGGTAGGCAGATCCCAAGGTCAGGAGATGGAGACCATTCTGGCTAATACGGTGAAACCCCGTCTCTACTAAAAATACAAAAAATTAGCCAGGCATGGTGGTATGCTCCTGTAGTCCCAGCTACTCAGGAGGCTGAGGCAGGAGAATCGCTTGAACCCAGGAGGCAGAGGTTGCAGTGAGCCGAGATCGTGCCTCTGCACTCCAGCCTGGGTGACAGAGCGAGACTCCATCTCAAAAAAAAAAAAAAAAAGGTCAGGAAACAACAGATGCTGGAGAGGATGTGGAGAAATAGGAACACTTTTATACTGTTGGTGGGAGTATAAGTTATTTCAACCATTGTGGAAGGCAGTGTGGCAATTTCTCAAGGATCTAGAACCAGAAATACCATTTGATCCAGCAATCCCATTACTGGGTATATACCCAAAGGATTATAAATCATTCCACCAAAAAGACACATGCTCACCTGTGTTTACTGTGGCACTGTTCACACTAGCAAAGACTTGGAACCAATCCAAATGCCCATCAATGACAGACTGGATAAAGAAAATGTGGCACATATACACCATGGAATACTATTTAGCCATAAAACAGAATGAGTTCATGTCCTTTGCAGGAACGTGGATGAAGCTGGAAACCATCATTCTCAGCAAACTAATGCAGGAACAGAAAACCAAACACCATATGGTCTCACTCATAAGTGGAAGTTGAACAATGAGAATACATGGACACGGGGAGGTGAATATCACACACTGGGGCCTGTCAGAGGGTGGAGTGCTAGGGGAGGGATAGCATTAGTAGAACTATCTAATGTAGATGATGGGTTGATGGGTGCAGCAAACCACCATGGCACGTGTATACCTATGTAACAAACCTGCACGTTCTGCACATGTATCCCAGAACTTAAAGTATAATTAAAAAAAAGAACACACCATTCAATACAAGATCTTTTCTCCTACCCTCAAAAGGCTCAAGGCTCACAGTCTAATAAGGCAGATAAATGAGGATATAATTTTAATAGTGCAGAGTGATAACTGTCTTAATATAGTACCTTCAGCTACTTATATAAACTGTTTACACCCCAGTCTTTGAATGCATTCATAGGTGCACTCACAAAATAGGGGATTAAAGGGATTATTAGGGTAAGGTATCAACACTCTAACTCAGCTCTGTGAGATTTCTCCATGCAATATGTTCCTCTTCAATCCAAGATTTCTCTTATAAAGTTCTACTGTTTTTGTTTTCTGCCTGTATAGCCTTGGAGGAAAAAAAAATTAGGTTTCAGACTCAGATCAGTTCAGTTTGAATCCTAGATCTCTAGTTAACAATTAAGTGATCTGAGCAAGTTAATGAATTTGCCTTAGTCTCCCCATCAGCAAAATAGGAGTGAAAATGTTTCACATAAATATTGTGAAGATGTGATTCTTTAATATGCATAAGTACTTAGAATAGTTCTTGGTACATAGTGAAGATGTAATTAATGCTAGTTATTATTTATCCTGTTCTTTTATTACATGCAATTGTAATTTTTATTTTCGCCTAATGTCTTAGCTCTGTCACCTTTCTTTTTTATATACTTTCTTTGCGTACTCTCCAGTCATTTTTTTATATTTAACCTCTGTATCTTTTATTGCTCAGTTAAGAGGATATTCACCGTGAACTTTCTCCTGAAGACTTTTTCTGTATTTTTTCAGTTGCTGTTTGTCTTTAGGCTAAATGTAGGGACTCTCTGCTTCACCGAGTCTGATATTACTCTCTAAATGGTCTGGATCAGTGATACTCTTGAAAAGCTAGTCATAGCTTCAGGGGGCTGGCTGAAGCACGTACTCTCACCTGGCTGTGCTCTACTTGTCTTGTATGAGGAGAGAGTATCCGGTCTGGAAGGGTTAAAAATATTCGGCTGTTTGTGTCCTTTAATATCTGCCATCTATTGGCCAACGTTAAAGACTCATAAACGTTTCCAATGGCAAGGAATGATACCTATGATAAAAACATACAGGTTTTATGCTTGAGTACCTTCTGCAACTAGATACTACAGTGATGCAGGTTAAACAATGTAAACTGTTTTTTCTAAAGATATTCGATAAAAATGATCTGCACAAATAGAAAATTTATGACTAAGTTAATGGTGCAGTCTACCTAACCATAGAAGAGGAGTCAGTGCTCAGAGAATGTTATTTAGAAGGAAACAAAGACAACCGAATAAATTAAGAGAAATGTATACATTATTCAGAACCATTCTGAAACTTAAAAAAAGAAAACAGGAAACACTGCTTAAGCTCTTCAATCCAACAACATTTAATGTTAGTTCTATAAAGCATACATTTATCAAGTACATAATTTATGTCACGTAATGTTCTATTTCTGTATGTTTATTACCTTATACATTCTCCTCTAAATCACTATGATGTATTTTCTCTAATTATCCAAATTTTACAGAAGGAAATAGAGGATCATAAAATTTAAGTCATTTGTTCAATGTCAAACAAATAGTAAGCACCAGAGTTTCAAGGCAGCCTAACTCCAAATTCTGTGGCCTTAGATTTCATACTGGATATTTTCATGTTGAATCTTCTTACCATGACTCAATAGCTTAGATCTTTGTGAGCAAGCATCATGTTTAATATACTAAATACAAGATTTAGTGAAAAACAGTATTGGGTTGAGACCCAGTCTTGCCGCTTATGATCGGTTTGGTCTCAGATTTTTCTTCTCTTAGAATTAGGTTAATAATTCCTAATTCATAGCATGGCTGTGTGGTACAGCAAGGCACATTACTGAATGAGGTAATGGATATGAAGTATGTAGCACAGTGTTTCACACATATTAAGTATTCAAGAAATATTTCCTGCTCTCCTTTGACATTCCCATCTGTCTTTCTGCAAGCAATACTAGCTTGTCTGAAGTTCTTCTCCTCTTTAATGATACAAATCCTGTCTCTCACCATCTGCAAATATTTAATGAGTTTCAATTATGTAAGTATGTGCTGTAAAAATGACCAACCCATAGTCCCTACCGTTAAGCCCCTAGTAGTCTTTATCAGGCCCCTATATAAAACCTACAACTTTAAAAAAGTCTTTCTGAGCCCTCTAGGCCAAATTGCTTCTCTCAACTCCTCCAGGAGTGAATTTGTGTCCCCTTATTTGATACTAAGCAATTTACTTACTTCTTTTGTGATGTATTTTTGTACATCTATACCCCTGGCTCTCTAAAGAGATTGTAAAGGAGTATGACTGCTGCCTTAAGGGAGCATAATACCTGTAGATGATAGGCATTTGTAAACTTTCTGATGGATAAAATTAAAATGGAGTTTTTGCTGCAGAATTCACTTTGAAAAATTATTTCACTTAATTGTATGTCATTCTTAACTGTGACAAAAAACAAACCACCTTGGTCACCACAGGCTATGCCGCATCCAGCTCGCTTGAGCCTTTCTTGTAGCTTTTGATCTCACTCTATTTTTCTAGATTATTTGAATTTGATGAAAATGCACAAAATCAAAACCTGTTTCTCGATTTTTTTTTTCTAAAGAGAGAAATGACTTTGTCTATCACTACCTCCAAAATTACACACACGAAAAACCTAGTTGATGACAGTGCTGCACATTAACAGTATCTTTTTCTCAAACGCACCTTGTACTCTTCCAGGCCAGGTATGTAAATAGGAGGACTCATTTTGTACAGGGTGAAACATGACCCAGGCTCTGTAGTGCCTCCTGAGATGGGAGTGGAAAGTACACAGAGAGGGCTTCTGTATGCTTGGAAGGAAAATTGTATGAATATGTGTGGTGGTAGAGAGGGCAGGAGATTGGATGGGAATTCAGGTCAGCTGAATGTTAAAAATTAGAATATAGAACTATGTTAATATCCAGTTAGGAGAGCAACATTAGCATCAGCATTGCTGCAAAAGCTAGATTTTAATGACCATAAGGTTGACTTATCTGTGACCTACATGTACACCCAGAAATGCACCACTTCTCTGGGACCAAATGAGGCCTTTGAAATGATCCCCAAAGTTCAGCCTGGTCTAAATTGTAGAAGCTCTGTATTTCACAGTATATTTTAAACAAAACACTGCTCCCTTCCTAAAGGGTTGGACTTTTAGTTTCTAAATAATAATTTACAGAATTGACATATATTTTCATAAATGGTATCATAATTTGATACTGCACAATTCTTTCCCAACTGGCTTTTTGCACTCGGCATTTTATTTTTCAGAATAGTTGATATTGATACACAAGGACCCAGTTAACTCATTTTGTCTGCAGTTGAAATTATATTATACAACCTAACATTTTATAAACACATGGTCAATTAGGATTTGTTCAGATTTTTGCTTTTGGAAACTATATAATCTTTCATGTATTTCCTTGTGCATATGTGAGATTTTCTCTGGTACGGAGATTCCATGGATAAACAGTGAAATGGATCATCTGGGAAGTTCTTGAGTATAGATGGCAATTCAGTTTTTTCAGGAGTAGGGCCCATGAATTGATATATTTTGAGAACATCTCAAGTGGTCCTAATGTGCATTCAATATTGAGAACCACTGCTTTAGTCCAGGGCAATGCTTCTCAAACTTTAATGTAGATATCAATTATCTACAGATCTTGTTAAGGTGCAGCTTTTTATTTAGTTAATCTGGGAGCATCTGTATTTGTAAAAAGCTCCCAGGTGATTCAGGACCAATATTTTTTTCACAGTGTATGATTTTTCGTTTTCTTATCAACTTGGTATTACCTTTTTTTTTTTTTTTTTTTTTGAGACAGCCCGTCTGTCGCGCGATCTCGGCTCACTGCAAGCTCCGCCTCCCGGGTTCCCGCCATTCTCCTGCCTCAGCCTCTCCGAGTAGCTGGGACTACAGGCGCCCGCCACCACGCCCGGCTAATTTTTTGTATTTTTAGTAGAGACGGGGTTTCACCGTGGTCTCGATCTCCTGACCTCGTGATCCGCCCGCCTCGGCCTCCCAAAGTGCTGGGATTACAAGCGTGAGCCACCGCGCCCGGTGGTATTACCTATTTTTTAAGTGTCACCAATATTACGAGTTTCAAGTTGTGACATTTTAATTTAAATTTTTCTGCCTAAAAGTGAAGGTACACTTCTTGTCAAGTAATTCAAATAATTGGCCATTACAGTTTCCCCTTTCTAAAATTGTGCATTCATATTCTTTATCCATTTTTATATTAGTAGACCTTTTTTAACATTTTGACTTGTTGAAATTATTGATATATT
The DNA here is from genome assembly GCF_009828535.3 of Hylobates moloch. Taxonomy (NCBI): domain Eukaryota; kingdom Metazoa; phylum Chordata; class Mammalia; order Primates; family Hylobatidae; genus Hylobates; species Hylobates moloch. The sequence goes on from NW_026652280.1 coordinate 154,129,737, forward strand.
CAGAATACTAATCTTTTGTTTGTTTGTTTAAATTCTCTGGGAATGCTTCCTGCAATGTGGCTTTATTTAAATCAGTTTATGGTATCTCACATATACCAAAGTTTACCTGTTTACATTTAAGATAGTCACATTTACCAATCTTTTTCATCTGGCTTGTGTTTTACATCTTACTCTTTTTCCAACTTCAATGCTATAAGGTAATTCTATATTATTAAAATATTTTAAAATTTTCATTTTGATGTTTGGACTTTTAATCTATGCACAACTTATTTATGTACATGACATGAGGTCCAAATTCATTTGCCTTGTTTTTTTTTCCCCCATAGAGTAGCCAATTGCCTAGCACCGTTGATTGAATCTTTCTACACTGATTTGTAATACTCTGCTATCATATTCAAAACCTGTGTGTGTCTGTTCTGTGAGTGCTGTGAGTTTTGTGTGTGCCAGTTTTATTCTAGGCTGTATTTTTTCCCGGAGTTTTATAATTAGCATTGAGAATTTGAAAGGATAAGTTACTCGCTTTTATTTTTCTTCGTTAGGATTGTTCTTGGCTACTCTTGGCCCTTTACCCTTCAATATGAATAATAGGTTGAATTTTTTAATTCTCTAAATAAAATGGAATTTAATGTAATTGTATCACATTTATAGATTTAAGGGGGGAAGAGTTAACATATTTTCTGTAATCCAGTTGAATTATCTTATTAGTTCCAATAGTATGTATCTTCTCTTGAATATTCTACAAAGACAAGTTATCTATTAGCAATGACTTGTTTGCACCTTTGCTTTTAATACTTATCCTTTTAACTGATTTCTAAATCGTATTGAACTGATTAGGAACCCTACTATAATGTGAAATAGAAAAAGTGGGCTTCCTTACCTTTTTCAGTTTTAATGAAATATGCCTAACATTTCACAATTACACATAATGAGCATTGTGACTTTTGTTGTATCTTTTTAGTCACATTTTGAAAGAAACTATCCCTAGATTGCAACTTTTTGTTATAAATTATAGTATTTTTATATAATGCTTTTTCTGTATCTATTGACATGATTATATATGTATATATATATATATATATATACACACACACACAATTCTTAAATCTGTATTGATGTATTAAATTTATAAACTGTTAAATAATTTCCTCATTCCTAGGATAGGAACACTTGCTTAGGCAAAATTTTTATGTACATTACTGGATTCACTTGATGAATCCAATGTTGCAATTAAAAATTTTCTGTGTTTATAAGTGAAATTGCTTTTCTTGTACAGTCCTTGCCTATATTTAAAGTCACATTATGTCAGTTTCATGAAATGAATTGACAATATTTTCCTTATTTTATTTTTGTTAAGAAATTTTGTATCTTGGATCTTCTCTTGAGTAGGCTATATAGCATCGAAATTAGTTCTTTAAATATTGGCAGATATCCTTTATAAAACTGTGTGGGTCTGTTATTTGTTTGTTGCTAATAGAACATCCCAGGCTGGGCGTGGTGGCTCATGCCTGTAATCCCAGCGCTCTGGGAGGCCGAGGTGGGTGGATCACAAGGTCAGGAGTTCAAGACCAGCCTGGCTAATATTGTGAAACCTCCGTCTCTACTAAAAATACCAAAAAAAAAAAAAATTAGCTGGGTGTGGTGGCGGGCGCCTGTTGTCCCAGCTACTCAGGAGCCTGAGGTAGGAGAATCACTTGAACGTGGGAGGTGGAGGTTGCAGTCACTCCAGCCTGGGCAACAGAGCGAGACTCTGTCTAAAAAAAAAAAAGAAGAACGTCGTGATCAACTGTTCCTACAGGCAGCCCATATTCTCTAGAGACTAGTTCTGTTCTACTTTGCATTTATGCCATCATCAGTATGTGATTTCCAATTTCTAAGGAAATAGCAAGGAGGATCACTCCTGGGAGGTTTATGTGAGCCAATCCTGGAAAGAGCACACATCACTTCTCCTCACATTCCATTGCTTAAAACTCAATCATAAGTAACTTTATCTGGGAATGATAATTTAGTTGTGTGCCAAGAAGAGGAAAATGAACTTGGTAATCCATTAGCCACCTTGCAACACCTAGAAAGAAATAAGATATTTCTCTACTACAAAAGAAAAGAGTTCTTTTTTCTTCTGTAAATTTTGTTTAACGCCCCCTTTCAAAAAGTACCTTACAGTAGCAAGCATACAGCTTAGTTCCTGAAGGTACCATTTGAGTGTTACAGCTTCCAGCCTGATGGAAACAGTTTGATATTAAAATCCTAGCACAGTATTGCCAACTCCCTATCAAAAGCACAATGTTATATATATAAAAAACCTTCTCATCAGCTGGTGACTCTGCTGCCATTTGGTACATTTTATTTTTCAATAAAATAACTGACTAGAAAAAATCAACCATAGTCACTGTTGTTTTTGCAATATATTGGAAAGGCAGGTGGTCATCCTATCTCTGGAGATTAAAAACAATACGGAGATAAATGTGGGAAAAAAAGAGGAAGTGTGGAAGAAAGTGTGGGTTTAGCTGTTTGGTAAAACAGGATGAGAAGGGCTGTTACGTTACTCATCAACGGAGAAACATATTTCCATCTATTTATACTAACACATCAATCTGGATGCATACACTGTGACTTCTATAATGCAGACAAACTCACAAAAATTTGCTTAGGTATAAACACTTGGTAGGATATTCATATCATAGGGGGAGAAACCAATATACAACCAGCCATGGAGTTTTCAAATAGAAAAAAGTAGTCTCTTTTTTCCCTCCCTCAAAGATATTAATCAAATGTTCTTTCCACTCCAAGAATTAAACAAGAACTTATTTGGGCCTGTGAAACTCCAGGCCCTCAGAGGGAATCCACTAGCCGTTTACAACATGTTTGTTTGTGTCCATTATTTTAGCAATGTTTTAACTCAAAGTCCTCTATAATTTATTCTCATCCTACCATTTTAATCTTGTTTCTACCAAGTTTAGCTGTAAAGCTGAACTGCCTGATCGGCAAATATGTCCTATATGTTTACATAACTGTTTATTTCCAAATGCTGATCTCACAATTCTCTGTTCATCCTCCCAAGTCCAAATTTGTTCCGTTATTCAAAGCCAAGCTCAAATTGCTTCTCATCAAATCTTTTCTGATTCTCCTCTCCACCTGCCCCTCCTCTACCTACTTCCAATTAAAGTTAGTCATTCCCTCACCTAAAGTACCATGATCTTTTTCTCTGAATCTTTCTTATGACTCTTAGGATGTTCCACTTTATAGTTACTAATATTCCCATTTTCTCTCTTAACTACATTCTAGACTTTTTGAGGGCAAGACCATGCCTTTGATTCCTCTTCATGGTCTCAGTATGTGATGGGAACACTATGAAATATTCTATTATTTTGAAATATTACAGTATTTATGAAATGAATTAAATGTATCTTATGTATAGGTAAAGGTTGGTAGGCTGCTGATAAATATTTTAAAAGAAAAGCCATAATTTATAGCATTTGCCAATTTCCACGCTGTAAACAATGCCACTGTGGCCACTTTCAGATTGATATCACTAAATACAAAGTTGAGGAGAGATATGTAGTAGCAGACCATTTCTACCATGTAGATTCAGTACCTGTAAGTAACCCAAGATAACACGACAGTAAAATGTAATAAAATATTGAGAAAGTGATACATTTTGAGTTTTTAAAATTTTTGCTTTTAGTATATTTTAACTTTAATATTATTTAATTTTAATAATGAATATGCTTAAAATTCAACTCACAAAATTCCTGAAAATCCAACATTTACTTTCCACAAGTGCACCCGATATTGACATTGTTTGTCAGTGCATACTTTCTATTTATACAGTTTTGCTTTAAAATACTGTAAGAAAGGGAAAAGCTATATGTGAAATGTAAGACGAAGTTCCATTTCTCTCCTCTAATGGGCTTATTCGTTTTATCCACATTTTTGTTGTCTCCCCTCTTATTTTTCTCCTCCTCTTCCCCAGTTGTCTACCAGTCCTATCGCCAGTCCTGAACAACAAATGCTTTTTGTTCATCACTTACCTCCCTCAGATCTCATTTTTCAGTTGCTAATAACCAGGCCCTTTAATGACATTTTCCTTGAGTTTACTTCCTCATATACAAAGTTATGTAGTGCAGCACATACTCTAAGAACACACAGTTGAAAAATCCTAACAGTGTTATTTGACTCCAGCATCCACTCAGTGTAGTAATCCCATTTCTCATCCTGCTGGTCTTCCATAGTCTCTGGAAACCTTGTGATGACAGGGAGCTTATATTCTCATAAAATAGTTTCTTTTATTGTTAGGATACTTCTTGTTTAAGATACTTTATTATAATCACCTGAAGTCTACCATGTTTTTTTTCTACTAGATCAACTGAGAACAAATTCACAAGCAAATGCAAATATTCTTCTCCTTCCTTGCATTTTTTATGTTTATGTAAACGATCCTGGTTCCGTCATCAGTGTCCTAACGTAGTACTGCATGTATGCACTTTACTATTCTGTCTGGCATCTAATGGCAAAATAACATCTGTGTGTCACTAGCACGTTGTAACAACTGAAACTGAACACCTGACCTCTGGTCTAGTTTTATCAGTAAATGTGTCTCCCAGAGATACATCCAAGTTGCTTAAAATTGAGAAAACAAAACAGCCAAATACAGATTCTTATTGAGCACTGCTGACATTCTGCTTCCATATAAACATGAATCTACCACCAATACAAGTTGTAGTGGCGTAAGCAGTTAGGTCTCTGTCAGGCTATGTGAGCAACCTGTCCACACTACTCTATTTTATTGCTTAAACTGTCAACAATTGTCAAATGGCTCCTGAAATCTATATACACACTCAATATGCTCATAGAATTTTCTTTCTTGGTAAGTAGTTAACCTATTCAAAAGGTAAATTGGGTTATTTTGGCATAGCTAATCCTTGATGTTTATTCCTCTCGACCCTTAAAATCCAAATATTTAGATATAGTTTATACTTTTCCATCCTTCCACTATAGTAGTAGCTGTGAATAAAAGGTTTTAATGATAGTTAGGTGTATGCAAAAATGCAGAATAAAAGAGCTTACTTTTACCAGGTAGCATATTTGGATTTTCCACCTTTCAGAAAGAAGAAGGGGTTGGTTTGGCTTATTTTTGGTGGATTTATCAAGTGACGAGGATGCAGTGTTCAAAACAAGAAAGTTCAGCGGGTTGGAGAGGTAGCTCCAGAGCACGAGTGCCCAAGGAAATACACTTTTCAGTCTTAACCACATTTTTAAAGTTGTTAAAAACAGAATCTGATAGCATCAAGAAAACAAAAATAAAAATACACGATATTTTTTATCTGGGATATGAAAATATGTTATACACTTAGTACTTGAGAGAAGCTAAAGCATGTTAGTGTTGCTTATGTAATACCCAAGAGACTAGTTCACTTTCAATATATTAATATTTTAAGTCAAAAGGGAGAAGTGGCAAAGTATTTCTGTTCCTCAGAATGTAGTAATTAATATGAGGGAGAATGACTTTTTAAATGAGTGTGTTAAAGATTAATCTCCAAACAAGTAACATTTAGAACTGACAAAAATATTCCCATTAAACACATTCTGAGCACTTACTGTGTACTAATTATGATCTTGTAAATTACTCAGGGATCAATATAAAATAGTTCTTGCATTCATCTCGCTTCTCCAGAAATATCTACAAAATGAGACATTTGTTTATGTCTTGAAAGTGAATAAAGGAAATAATTTTAGGTGTGACCAGCTAAATAGTTCAATTACAGCCACAAGGATGAATACAGGGTCTGCGAATGGGTCCTCCTCTTGCCCAGCCTTCATACATGTATAACTCGACCTGGAATGCATTTGTCTATTTAGACGGCTACAACATATTCCAAAAAATATCTTTGTATCGCCATTGCCATCCTTCTATCTTTATTTGAGCTGGGTGAATTTTCCTTAAGGTATACATATTTTATATATATGTTTCTCATGTAACTTGATATAATTGTATCTTTAATCTATTTTAATGTTTATTTTCTTCCATAATATATAAGCTACTGGAAAACAACTCTTCTATTACATTTTAAATCAATAGCACCTATCTCAGTCCCTAGTGCATAGCAAATGATAAACATTTTCTAACCAAATGAATAATATATAAATCTGTAGGAGAGAGATCTTTTGAGAGTAGCCTTCCTATAATTAGGCTTTCCCTATTATTACCATATCTCAGTATAAACAAAGGCACATAATGATGTTACAAGACACACACACACACGTATGTATTCAATACAATACGTATCTAACTGTAGATCTAAGACAATGTATAATATTTAATCCTCTTGCTGGAAATCCAGGCGTTAAAGAGAATTAAGAATATCTGAAAATTTGAGTTTTTGTGATTTATATTTAAATAGAAGTCCCAAAAGCTAGCCCCAGTATAAAACAATTTCTGTCAAGAGACTGCCTTTTTTTCTAATGAATAATTTAAAACACAACTTCTTTTTTTCCATGTGAACTGTCTTATATCTTGGCAGTAGGCATAGCATTTCAATAATTTATATAATTTTGAATATAATATAGTTAATGCCATAAAAGCAATTTCTTTGATATTGAATTATAAGAGAATGCACTTAGACCACTGTGACTAATGATCTAGGAGCGAACACATGGCAAGTTATCTTTTAATCCAATCCAATTTCAGAGAGAACTGGCACATGTAACCATAGGACTCTACTATCTCTTGGCACATAGCTGCATGATAACCTTTGTTTGTAATATTTTTTTAAAAAAATAAGGATTCTCTTTGAGAAAAGTAGATAAGCTAACATGGACGTTAAAAAGTATAGATGATAATTATTTTTTGGAAGCAGAATATTAACATGAATCATGCTTTTATCATTAAGTTTCTGGATGAAACCTATTCTCAGAATGTTTTCTAAGGCAAGACGAGGCCTTTCTAAGGCAGTTACTCTGTAAATCTAATCATGGTTAGTTTGTGACAGGTGAGAAACCGCACATTAGCGTGATAATGTACAACTTTTATAAGAAAACAAACAAGGTAATGTGAAAATGGATTCCTTGTGTCTTTCAAAGCCAAAATAGTCTGAAGGCCTTGCCAAGACGTGAGGCAAAGATGGCAAGATTGTGGCTCTCTAGCTGAATCCAGACCATGCAGAGCTTTCAGCATATGGTGAAGATTTTGTACACACACAAATCTGCAGGCACTCTTTACTTTCATAAACCATGTAGACTTTTATATCAAGAAAATTGTCCAACATGTAATGATGAAGTGTCTTCATGTTTTTCTAATTCCTATAAAGGTGTCATTTGGGTTAGTGCCAGGCTAATTTCGCAGATATTTTGAGGAGATTGTAAGGTACAAAAAAATTTAAAATTTCAAGTCTTGAGATCTAGCAAGCCTAGACTTTTCTATTTTTAGGATGGAAATTATCAGTGGTAGCTGCTCCCTTTAGACAGGTGCTCTCTACCTGGCCCCATCAATCACAATATGTATGTATACTTTGTCTTGACTCACATTACTCATGTATGTTCCTTATCCATAACATTAGGTATTTTTGTTTTTAACATAAGTAATCAGGGCCTTGGCCATCATGGGAAGTTTTTTCATCTGTTTCTGGAGTCTCTATTTTGTTCCATTGTCTATTTGATAAGTTCCATTGTCTATTTGAAAAGTTATCTTTATGATAAGTTGTGAAGTCACATAACATAAGTTCTCCAATTTTCTTTATTTTTTTTAAAAACTGTGCCCAAACATGGTTGCTTTTAACAATTACAATTATTTGTTTTACTCAGAAGACTGCAATTTGTGCAATTTAGATAGGATATTTGAGGCCTCACTGGGATGACTTAGGCAGTCAGGGCGTAGATGAGCCGAAGTGCTTCCCAGGTTTTCTCTCTCTCTGTTTCTGTTATCACAGTCTCTCCATGTGGTGACCACACGTGGTGTCTCCACATGTTCTCTCCAGCATGGTAGCCCCAAGGTGGTGACACCACAGTGGGCCAGAGCTCCAAGAGTTAGTGTTCTCAGAGAACAGTACTGAAAACAAATATTTTTTGCTTTGTTTTATTTTGTTTTCCCAGTTTGGAAGTCAAATAGCATTATTTCTTCCACAACTCTACTGTATGAAGCAGCCAAGAGCCTACTCCAATTTAATATGAGGTGGGGAAGGGGAGAGATCCTATTTTTAGTGGAAAGAGTATTAAAAATTTGCGGCCGTGTTGATAGAACCACCACACGAACCAACTATCACATGTAGAACTTTGCCCTAAGACGGACCCACACTCGCCCCCTCCAAATAAGTCATTAGTCCCTCAGTATATTACTCACAGTAGATGTTCAACAAAAACTAACCCTTGCTGTGGGTAACCTTTTTTAGACATGTTTCCCATAAGGAAGGCAGAAAGCCACAGTGTCCTATTCTGAATACTTATCCAACTACCTTCTCACTCCCTTCCTAGAGCACGGTGTTGAAAAGGGATCACTATAAATAGTGTTGAGAAGGGCACACTATTTATTTCCAGCCAAGGCTTCAGCAGCAATCCCTGGTGAGCTTATTGGATCATATGGAAATTTCTAGGATCTATATGAACATACCAATAAAAAGACAAAAGTAAAATATATCAAGCTATTAATAATAATTCTTATTAAATGGTGGCATTATATTAAATTGAATCATATGAAATTGCCAATATCCATTTGTTTTTAACTAAAGGGCAGTTTTAGATATTGCAACCTAATATGCTACTTTTTTTTTCTTCCTTACTGTTTATGTATTTGTCTACATTCTTTTCAGTGAATGTATATTATCTTCATAATTAGAAAAATAAATATTATTTACAAAGAACAAAGAAACCAGAGTACTTCAAAGAAGGCGTTATTTTTCAAATGGTGCTAAAATGACACATCTCCTCCGCAGATGCATAAAACACCAGAGCAGCTTTTAGATCTAAAAATCTGCTAAAACACATTTTGAGAAACCTGAGTCTAACAAGGAATATGTGCATTGAACCTGAGCAGGCTTACTTTATAAAACCAGGTGTTACATTATAACTCTGTGACTCCAAGGGTAGACACTGAGTTCTCTCGTGTTTTTGAAAACCCTAAAGCAAGCTTTTAGCTATGGGAAATGTTTGCAAAGAAGGCAGCTGGGTTCTAGTTTGACACAGCTGGGCTGTTTCCTCTGGTTTATATGGAAAATAGTTCACTGCCAAGGATGAGGCAAGAAAAAAGTTCACTTGGGCCATTCCACAGGGTATTTGTTGGCACATTTCCAAACGGAGCTGGCCACCAGGTTTATGGGAATAGTAACTACACTGAAAGAAGATACTTGCTTTCCTTAATATAAATTCCTGGAAGGGGAATCATTGGCTCAATGGAATAGAAATTTTTTAAGTTCTTAAAATATACTGCCAAACTGTTTCCAGGAAAAAAAAAAAACCTCATTATTAATTCTTAATAAAATGTTACCATCACTGAAGGTTTTGAAGTTATATAGTTGGTGCCTTAAGAATTATACTTCACTAGGATACCCACATTAGTGTGTTGTAAGGTATTTCAGTTGCGATGTTCTTCCTATCTATTTTGTGACCATTTTCTACTAAGGAGGAGACTGAATTATGCAGGCATTATAAATTCCCTGTGATATACAGCATGACTATAAGTGTGCTCCAGCCTGCTGGCTGCTGCTGCTGTTGCCTGAGGGGGTAGCTGCTATTATGGTCCTGATTTTAAGCAGTGTTTTGTATCTTTGAATTATCCAAGTAAGTGAAACTGAAGCAAGCCTGAGGTACAGCAGGGATTTGAACTCTGGTGTATAAACACTCATGTGCAGAGGCTAGCTATTGATCCTCTCGCCAAAATGAATCAAAAAAATAAAAATCTTTACAGTCCAAAATATTGAAACTCTTGTGTAACCATGTTGTGTTTTTTTCTTCGAAATAAAATGTTTGTACAGCATGCGAGAAATTTGCCTGCAACCAAAAATGTTAAAATCATTACATAAATGTTAAGCTCTCTAAAACCAGTAGCCTTTTAAAAGTTCGTTTTATCACATTTGATTTTCATGTGTACTAAACCTACTTCATGTGTGTTTCATGTGTAAGTGTATGTTTTTATTTGCTACTGAAAATCTAACTGGCAAATTGTTATGCCTTTGCATAATCCATGTATTAGAGAGTCCAGAGAAGATGGAAAGAGAAAATAGAAGAAAGTAATTTCCACTTTAGTTTCTCTATAATTCCATATCCTGTAGGGTTCATTCTTCTCAGAGTCTTACTTTGTTCTCTCTATTGTTAATTGTCTTGATCACTACCATTTAGAACCAATTCTGAGCTTTTCAAGGGAAAAGAACACTATGGTGAAATGTTGCCTATTGCATCTTTCTGCTTCCAGGATGGTGCCCCTCTGCACCCACTATGCTGCTCTCAGTGACTTTGAAAATGGATGCAAGTTAATAAGTCATCATTTCTTGTAGGGTTATTTACATTTTAACATTAGTTCCTTGAAGGCAAATAAATGTTCTGAGCATCTTTAAAAAAAAAAAGCCTTTCTAATTAGAGTGCATATTTTAAATATAGGAGAGAGAATTGTAAGGAGAGGTTTTTCTGGTGTTCTGTAAATCAGTGTTTCCAAAATCTGTAGATTTTGGAACTCACTACATACTATTGGTCTAGAATATCCTGAATCAACCTTTCTCCCATCCCAGAATCACGAAAAACTCATCTGGTTATCCCTGATGATTAGCTGGGTGTGAGAAACTACTGTTTTAAACCACCAAATTCTGTTCAAATTCCACCTGTTTCAAAAAGCATTATCCAATATCAGCATCCCCTCAATTCTGCCTCCATAAGGAAGAGTTAGAGTTACAAATCTGCGTACCCAATACACCTTGGGAGTAAGTCTTTGTAGGACTAATGACTCTGCCTTGTGATTAGAAATGTTGTGTCTTTCTAACTCTTTAGACATGGACTCCTTAAGATTAGTCACCCTGAGTTGGTGCTTAATAAATGTCTGTTGGATGGATGGATGGATGGATGGATGGATGGATGGATGGATGGATGGATGGATGGATGAATTAAACTAGTTCACTGCCTATTTTGCCAGATTTTTATAGCTGACCCCATGAAGGACACAATAGATTGAGAAAAACTCATGCATAAGTATCCTAAATGAGAGAAAACACTAAACACTAAAGCAAGCAACATGATTCAAAGTTTGAACTGAAGTTTGACAGATACGTTTTTCTTATACATATTCTTTACCCCTAAGTTGTTCTGGCGTATTTTATCCGTAGGTATTTCATGAATTTGGCAAGTTTGAATTTAAAACTCATGCTTGGTATCTTTTTTCTGTTATCACTATCTCTGAGTGAGGGGATGAGGGGAGAAGCCATAGAAATCTCTGAAATGCCACAAACTATGACAAGTCAGTCATAGTCTATCAGCTGGAGAAAATAATGTTGCTGATGAGATGCAGACCATGAAACCATCAAGAACCCACAAGCAAACCAATTTAGAGAAAAAAGCATGAAACAATTTCTTATCTCAGTTTGAGAACAACACCTTTTCCAGGAGGTTTGTTATGTAACGTAGATCTGCTTTCACTTTTTGGGGGCTGGCCAAGACTGAAAAGGGAAGTGCCAGCCCAGTGAAAGGAAGAATGTTCTTTTGATATTGCCAACCATTAGCAGATATGGGAGTGCAAAAAAGCCAATTCTCCCAAGATTTATAGTTATGTCTAGCTTGTTGACTCAAGCAGTTTGGAAAAGCTTCAAAAATATAGTTCATCCATACTAACCCAGACTCCAAGTCTGTGGAGAAAAAAAAAACAGTAGAAATAATATGCACATACATACTATTAGAGTCAAATTCTTTTGATTTTAAATTTACAAAGATCCCAAAGTAAAAAAAAAAAAACAAAAAACTGTGACCAACACACATAGGACTACCTAAGATGTGACAGACCGTCCTGTTAAAAATAAATGTGTATGATTATTGTCCAATTATTTCTCTGGGTTGGAATGGCAAAAACTATAGTAGGCAAAGAACTAAGAAAATATTATGCTTCTAAATGAGTTAGAAGGAATATTTAATCCCTACACTCAGAGAATCCATGAAAAAGTCACACAGGACCCTTGAAATTATAATTACATTTTCACCGTATTCTCAGATCTTATATTATGTGATTCTTGCAATGGTATAAAATTTTATAGGATATCTTCACTGAGACATCAAAGAAGTATTAGCTTAGCACCTGAAAGAACAATGAAATATTTATTGAATAACCTGTATGTGTCAGGCCCTCTCTCAGGTTCTGGCAATATGCTGTTGAATAAAGCCAACAACTTCCCTACCCTAGGTTTCTACTCAGGTTCTATGAAGAGATACAGATAATAAACAAGTAAAGAAATAAATACCAATGATAAGTATGGATTGCAAAGAAAACTACCACAAGAAATGAGTATAGGAGTGGAAAGGTGCAGAGAGTTATGGGTGCAAATAATTATTTCAACAAGACACATTCTGTCCTAGTACATTCCGGCAGCTATTAAAAAAATGCCATAAACTAGATGGCTTATAATCAACAGAAATGTATTTCTCACAGTTCTGGAGGCTGGGAAGTCCAAGATCCAGGCACTGGAGAGGGCCTGTTTTCTCATGGATGACACTTCCTCACTGAGTCCTTACATGGTAGAAGGGGTGACCTAGCTCGTGGGGTCTATTTTATAAGGGCACTAATCCCTTCATGATCTAATCAGCTTTCCAAGGCCCCACCTCCTAATAGTATCACCTCTGGGGTTAAGATTTTAACTCATGAATTTGGGAGGGACACAAACATTGGCCATAGCATAGACCCAGAAAAATCTATTTTGCTTTAAGATCATCAAAGTCATCAGTGACACAATTTTTTAAGATCAAATTTTGATCTTTTAAAATTCACTCACTAATGTACATTTCACTGTTTCTTCTTTGTGGTAAATTTTTGAGGTATGAGGAGTCACCGTGGGGAGAGTTGGGTCAAAGAGGACATGAAAGAGTTGGCATCACTTTTATTTTACTTCTTATTTGTCCTAGTGAACATATTTGGAGAATAGATCTCGTAATTGTGTGCATAATTCAAATAGATATATAACAACTTGTAAAAGTTTTTGGTAATGAGGCTACAACTTCAGAGAATGAATGAGAGGACATTCAGTGCACTCTCCTATAAAACCATGCTTTGATTTTATATCCTGACCGAGGAAACAGGTGGTTTTTGTGCCAGAATATTGTGGTTACAATAAATGCTGATTTGATGTTTTTCAGTAATCTGTGAGGGTTTGTGAGCCAGATTAAATAAATATTCCATCTACCTTTTAGCCCTGGCATCCTGAAGAAGACCTCCAAATGGATTTGTATGCAGTGTGGTCTTTCACAGACTCTTACAGCTTAAGAGCTCGATGGGGCATTTAATTGATTCCAGTGAGCCAGTGCAACTGTCCACATCCAAATAGTTTATGCCTTGTATTTACAGTTAAAATAACTGTCAAACGCATCCTGTAAGGGTTTTTAATATCATGTGTGACCTGACCTCACATGTCATGCAAGTTAATATTGGTTCAGGTGCTATTTTATTTATACTTTCTAAAATCATCTGCATAGATTTTTTTTATATAAAAACTTTTAATATAATAAAATACTCTGTGCTTATATGATTCCTATGATATCCAGATTAGTCACCCTGATGCTGGCTTCTCAGTTTGTTAATGGTCATGTTGCAGGCAGCATGATGAATTCTTGAAAGAAATTAAAGCTGTATCTTTGAAGACTGCTCATTAAACAAACAAAAATAATGTATTTCTATACATCAGAAAATATGTACACATTAAAAGAAAATGATGGCGTGCACTCACAAACTCAGTTGCTCATTATCATACAAACAGTGGAGAATAATCCAAAATGGTAGCCTGTGTGAAGGTCATTAGAATCTGGTTTGGATGTGCATTCTAAGATTTTTCTTACTGAAAGTGACTCTTACCTGCCCTGACGACACCCACAGATGGGCTCAGAAGAGAGAAGGTGGGTGGAGTAAGTCAAATTGCCTAAATGTTTTGGTGAAAGTGAAACTAACAAGAGACATAAGTTATCTTTAGAGAATCTAAATATGTAGATATATCTAAATATGCATTATTTCCTCACTGTGGAACCAACTAAATAATAGTTGAAGACCAGGTGCTAAGTAGCAGTTGAATTTTAGGCCAGTGAACAATTAAAGGGAAAGCATGTTGTGAACGTAAGGGACCAAGAGTAGTTCATTTAAATGGATATGGAGGTTTTAAAATACATTTCACCCAACACAATCTTTAAATCTACTTTCAACCTCTGTTGCTTAGAAAGCTTCCAGTGGTCTTAGATCTCTCTAACTGGTAATACACAACAATTAATTATGAACACAGTTGTAAAGACTTGTATATCCCTAATTAGAGTTTCACTAGGAGATATTCTGTGATTTAGTATGAAATCTAGGACTTCTGCCTTTTCATTGTTTTTTTATGGTGTCATATAATGAAGATAGTGAGGATGATATTATAATAATTATTTCCAGCATATTAAATGAGTTTACACGCATTAATATATTTCTTTATAACTCTGCCCTAGGTCATAAGTACTTAAAGTACATGACAATTTAAAATACTTCTTAAAATCTGTAGTTATTTAATAGCTTAAAAATTGTTGAATTGATTAAATACATCTGCTCCCTTTTGCATAAATTATTTTAAGTATTTAGAAAGGATGTGAGGGAGTCTGAAATTAGATCTATAGAAAAGGGGCACACATCTAGAATAGTATGTTATTTTTAACTCTCCTTTTTTTTTTTTTTTTTTTTTTGGTTTTTCTATGCAAGTGCTTAGCGTGATGCACCCTGGGACCATCCAAAACCCTTCTCAATACCACACCTTATCCTGACAACAGAGCTGACAATTGTTATCATCATCCAGTTGACCAATTCTCTATACCACCATTTCTGCAGTCCTACCATAAGGTTATCAATAGTTTTCCTGGCCTGGTGTGGGGGCTCTCACTCCTGTAAAGCCAGCACTTTGGGAGGCAGAGGCAGGTGGATCCCCTGAAGTCAGGAGTTCGAGAGCAGCCTGGCCAACGTGGCAAAACTCCATCTCTATTAAAAAATATGAAAATTAGCTGGGCGCAGTGGCAGGCGCCTGTAATCTCAGCTACTCCAGAGGCTGAGGCAGGAGAATCGCTTCAGCCTGAGAGGCGGGAGTTGCAGTGAGCGGAGATTGAGCCATTGCACTCCAGCCTGGGAGACAGAGCAAGAGACTCTGTCAAAAAAAGAAAAAAAAAAAATTTATCTATTATAAATAATCTGCACTCAATAACCTTGTGCGTTAACTATTCTACATAATTAACTTTAAAATAAACCAACACAAAATTAATGTCTACTGATTTAAACCCAGAAGGTGTACGTATTGAACTTGTTTTACTCCTGTAAAATGGGAAAGGAGAATGTGGAAAATATTTGCCCTCTCTTAGTTACTTACCTATCGGCTTCTCTCTTTTAATTTAAATTTCTTAAGGGCAAGTAACATGCCTTTAAACTTTTGCATTTCCTTTGGGTCAAGAATTATTCCCTTCATGATAGTCAGTAAAAGTTGAAAATTTTAAACTGAATATGCAAAGCAACACCTGTTTTTGTCTCCACAAGCCACCATGCTTGTGAAGGATTTCACTGGCCCTCTTATACACGGCATCTGCTGCCAACAGGTGATGCATTTCTGGGGAGAGGAGCCTTGCCAGAGGGATTTTCTCTTACTAACATCCTCTTTCCAGATGTGTGTTCCCTGTAGCATGTCCTGAATTATGAGGCTCTGGAAGGCCATTGCAATCACTGAGAATGACATGTCACACCTGGAATTTACCACTCTCCCCCCACTACACAATCTCCTATAGTTAAATGTCAAATCTAAGTTTATTTCTAAGGGACTTAATTGTTTCTCTGTATAGCCAAATACTAGTGCTGAATATTAGTTTAGCATAATGTTTAGCACTTTAAACATATGTAGATGTGTAAAGATCCAACTAAACTAGTTTATG
This sequence comes from Hylobates moloch, assembly GCF_009828535.3. NCBI lineage: Eukaryota > Metazoa > Chordata > Mammalia > Primates > Hylobatidae > Hylobates > Hylobates moloch. Next base: position 154,145,832 of record NW_026652280.1, read on the forward strand.
ATCAGATAGTATTGACAAAATAATGGTGTTTCGAGGATAGAATTCATGTTCTTATGGCATTTCATTATTTCTCTTCATATACATATCTCTGTCTAACCTTGAATCAGTTATATTTTAAATAAATAAGTAAAGTCGCTAGGCGAGACTAAGAGCCCTACATACTGTCTTCTATATAAAGGGAAAAAGTACTATATAATATTTTTAATAGTGGGCACTGCTATGCACTGTATATATGCTTATGAATACAGATGCTTCTCGTGTTGTGATAAGGTTACATCCAAATAAACCCATTGTAAATTGAAAATGCAATTAATAAACTTAAACTATTGAATATCATAATGTAACCTAACCTTCATTAAACATGCTCAGACACTTAACCACAGTTGGTCAGAATAATGTGACAAAAAGCCTGTTTTATAATAAAATGTTGACTATTTCATGTAGATTATCAAATACTATACTGAAAATGAAACCAAAATGGTTGTATGGGTACTCAAAATGTGGTTTCTACTGAATGGATATTATTTTTACACCATTATAAAGTAAAAACATTATAATTGAACCATTGTAAGTCAGTGACCATCTATATATGTGTATCTGTCTCTCTCTCTCTCTCTCTATATATGTATATATATCCACATGTGCTTTACAGTTTATTAAATTAAACCTATATCTACAACTAAATATCTAAAATATACTTTTAGTTTAATGTTGTAAATTTATTATTAACTCTCCTATTTACCAGTGTAATGCAAAGTTTTTTGTACTTTCCTTCTAGGGTAATTTAATGTTTTTATTTTTGTTCTGTTTTAGTTAAGCTGAAAAGACCCCTCTGTTTGGGATGGTTTTAAAATTTTTATTATTTGCCTGAGAAAAGCTCACTGAAGAGTTTGATGATAATGTGTTTTAAATGCCAGTTAAACTATGTCATTTGGAAACAGTTACAATGATGTCTTACTTAGGAACAAGCCTTCTCCTCAATCATATCAACAGTTACACATAATAAAATACTTTATATTTTTAATTATATCATCCTTGATTTTCTTAAGGTTGAGTTTTGGTTCCATAAAAAGTCAAAAAAAATTTTCTAAGTATGGGTAATTTAATTTATCATCACAACAGATTATAGTTACTAGCTGTAAAAGTAACTGTGAAAACATATCTCTTGCATAAAGAAACCCAAAGAAGGGAACAAGTAAAAAGATTTCAGTAAAAATCTTATTTTTCTAATGATTACCAAGATGTGTAATTGCCATTTATTTGTATTTGAGCTGGAATAGTAACATAGTATACATTTTATAAAGTAACCCAAACTTATTTGTGACATAGGTCAATCATACACGCTACAAAAGTGAAGAATTTCTGAGAACAATTGTAAGGCATAGGAAAAGAGCACTACTAAAATGAAATTCAAACACCGTATATGTGTTTAATGGCATCTAATAATAATAACTAACACTAATGTCAGGCACTTTTCTAAGTCCTTTAACATGTATTGACTTCGTCTCCATGGCAGCCAGATAGGACATGTACTATCATTGTCTCCTGCTTTCAGATAAAGACACTGAGGCTGAGATAAATTAAATAACTTACTCTAAATAATGCAGTTAGCCAATAGAGATTTATACCCATGCTGTTTGAGGATTCAATGAGACATTTGGTTTCTCAGAGAATGTAGAAATTTAATCCTGGAAGTCAGTTTAGAGACTTTTCTCTCCAACATTTCCCAAATGTATTATGTGATTAAATTCTGGGATAAAAACTTCTATAGTCTAATGCACCAGAGAAAATGCAATATAATATTTCCCCCTTGACTCTTATGGATTTACAGTGCAAAAGGGCATAACAAAGGATGAGAAGTCCTGAAGTGATCTGTTTCAACCAGTGTTTGCCAGTCATTACTGATAAGAAAACTTGATTGTATCCACCTTTCACAGTCCTTAGAATTTGTGTTCCTTAGAACACAAATTTTGAGAAAGTCTAGCCCTACTACCTGGCAGATAGAAAATTAAAGCCAAAAATACCTTTGTGATCATGAAATCTTACCTCCCAATCATGTACATGTCCTAACTCACCCAGCTTTTAAATCAGTATGTAAGAATAACCGTTCTGCTATTTTAAGTTTCTTCTGTATTTCCTCCTTATTTAACCATTTCAATGAGGAAAACATCATACAGTGAGGATCCATGGATAAAATAGATTGGTTATATTCTAGTTTACTTAATACAAATTACTCATAATACATATTTAATCAATGTTTAAACATTTTTGTTATTAAATATTCCATTTATCCTGAGGTATTTAACATCTAAAAATTAGGGGAAAAAAAACTAACAAATAAAAAACTCCTAGAAAGTCTTGAGGTTCTAGAAAATCCATCTTTCAGGTGAGGACCATAGGCCATAAATACATTTCACCCTCATACCTTTCTTTCATGATATTATGGAACTAGTCATACATACTTCAACAAAATTTTATATATTTTTTCTAATCACTGCATATTTTGTCATTTCAGTTCCTCCTAAGATATATGACATCTCAAATGATATGACCATCAATGAAGGAACCAACGTCACTCTTACTTGTTTGGCCACTGGGAAACCAGAGCCTTCCATTTCTTGGCGACACATCACCCCATCAGGTAAAGTAGGAATGCATCGGTGTTGTTTGTGCTGTTCGTTTTTCTCCTGTAACCTCACTAACCTCACTTGTTCAGATCTTAAGAGTCAGCTTAATTTTTTTGTATTTTATTCATGTGGTAGGCAGAATGCATTTATTTATTTATTTATTTGTTTGTTTATTTTTGAGACAGAGTCTTACTCTGTCACCCAGGCTGCAGCTCGGTGGGACGATCCGGTCTCAGTGCAGCCTCTGCATCTCGGGTTCAAGTAATTCTCCTGCCTCAGCCTCCTGAGTAGCTGGGATTATGGGATTGCACCACCACATCTGGCTACTTTTTTTTTTTTTTTTTTTTTTTTTTAGTAGAGATGGGGTTTACCATGTTGGCCAGGTTGGCCTCGAAATCTTGGCCTCAAGTCATCTGCTCAACTTGGCCTCCCAGAGTGCTGGGATTACAGGCATGAGCCACCGTGCCTGGCCAAAATGCATATTTTTATACTTATTCTTCATACCTAAAGGCATTGCAGTTCGTAAAAGTTAAATGGGCTAGGCGCAGTGGCTCACGCCTGTAATCCCACCACTTTGGGAGGCCAAGGCGGGTAGCTCACTTGAGGTCAGGAGCTCAAGTCCTGCCTGGCTAACATGGCAAAACCCCGTTTCCACTAAAAATACAAAAATTAGAAGTGTGTGGTGGTGCATGCCTGTAATCCCAACTACTAGGGAGGCTGAGGCAGGAGAATCATTTGAACCCGGGAGGCGGAGGTTGCAGTGAGCCAAGATCGCACCAGTGCAGAGCAAGACCCTGTCTCAAAAAAAAAAAAAAAAAAAAGTAAAATGAATACTTTTCAGTTAGAGTCCAGAATAGAACCTATAACTCTTGATTCTTAGTCAAGGTTATTTTCACTTTCGTATGCTGGATAATCACCAATCAATAGACAAAAGGCTCAAATGGAAATGTCACAAGAGAAATGTCTTCATTTAAATGTGTAAGAGATTTATTTGATCAGCATTCACATGTTGATAGGTCAGCATGAACCGCTAAAGTAATCAGGGGAGAATAAAGTTGATCAAATTATGAGTGTGCTGGGTCTGATTTCAAACTGCAGCTTTCAGTCAAAGATTTTGGAGTTAGAATTAAATTTTAACTGATGAGGGATCTAAAAATCCAAGAGTTTATGTAGCTTGTGCAGGATCGCATAGCTAGTTGGAATGTAATGTATAACATGTTTATAGATTTCCAGTACTTCTGCTATAGTGCATATCCTCCCAAAGAGATTATAAGTCAATTTCAGGAAATCGACCATAGTCATCATCAAAACAGGTCTGTTTTCAAAGTCACAATGCTAACAGAATTATCAAGTTGTGTGAAATTTAACTTTGAACTACATAGCTTTGGGTGCACCCTGGAAGTCAGAGCGGTACTTTTAATAAATAGGACCCCACCTCATTTCAGATGAATGAAATTTGATTTTATTTGTTTCATATTTTTTTTTGTGAAAATACCTTGAGCAAGGCTGGTGCAATGAAACTGCTTTTAATGAAATCAGAAAGGCATATTTTATATAGGTGTAGAACAAGCACAATTGAAACATGTATTTTATCTGCTAATATTTTCTTTATTATTACTTACCCTTAAGCGACTTTCGGTTTACTCATTTATGCAGTGTGTCTAATGAATCTTACCCACATCACATGCTTAGTATTGGTATTATGTGAGAAAAAATCAATATATCTGCAATATATATTTATATAATATTCATTATGTCCCCTACAATATTTCTGAAGTATGAGTGTGCTCTTGACTGCCAACTCTTCACTCTCTAGAACCACTAAAAAATCATAAAACTGATATGTGAGCACTAAATTCATGGCAGGACTCTCCGTGGGGTATAAGTGAAGCAAATTCAGAACCAGGAGTTATATACGTGTGCTCTTAAGACAAGTTCCTTATTCATGAAATCTGCCAATCCTTGTGCACATCTCTTAGCTGTAGTTGCCACCAGCTAGTTTCCTACATTCAGAAAAATTGCATGATAATAATCCTTGGCTATTGTGGGACTCAAAAAATATAATAGGCATAAATGTGTTTGAAAAAGTAAAACTTAATATGTAAATATAAAGCTGATTCTTAATCATCTTTCCAGGAATTTAAATCTGATATGTTAATATAATTTTTGTAAGAGCGAAACACATAATCTCTATCTTCATATAATTTAAGATTAATATTATGGATTTAACTCTCCTGCTTTGCAGTGCTTGTTATTATGCACATTCTTCTTTTTAAAAGTGCTTGGATACATTTTAGTTTAATTAAATAGGAATGTTGGTTAGTGAAGTTATTAGAATAATGATAATGGATAACATCACGAAACTGAAAGAAGACAGATTGGTTTTATAAGTTAAACTGTGCATAGATTTATTTTTCTGATCCTGCTATACTGAGCAAATGAGTAAAATTAGCATAAATATTAACTATTATCCAATGAATAACTAGACTTGGCAGATATTTTTATAAACACAATAATTTCAAATTATAATTTATTAATGATCTACATTCGAATGCACAGCACCTAAAGGAAAAAGAAAACACCCCACAACACTGGAGCTCCTGCTTTATGGAACATGTCCGACAATTCTATTAGCTTTTTTGACATATTAATTTATATTTAAAAGCAAAATTATGAACTTCATTGATCTCTTTGTATTTCGCCCAAGAAATATCAATATTTTGCATGTTCTCAGCTCCTCTTATGCTATATTACAAAAGAAAATGTGTCTCAAAACAGCAGTTAACATGTGAACATGTTTACTGTTAAAAGCAGATATAAAAATAAATAAATAAATAAAAACAGATATAGATATGCCTTGTGTCAGTACAAGAAGTAACGGCTGGTTTTCGTACGTGTCTGATTGATTTAGGGTTTTTACCAATGCCTGTGGTAATTCTTGCTGACTCACTCATGGTCAATTCCAGTTTTAAAACTCAGTAATAAGTGGCTGGTCACAGGATGACAGCTCCATGCAGCTTCATCCTTATTTACAGAAAAATGAGGCTGTGTGTTCAACCACATCACAAACATCACTCGAGCTGGCTAGAGTTGCCATTCTACTTTTTAACTCTTGCAACTCAACTATACTTTCACCAAAAAACACCTTTCCTGAGATGTTTCTGGATATGTGAGCTTCCTTACCGTTCATCTTATCAATGATTATTTCTTTTTTCTATTTTTTCCATTCTATATTTGAGAATTAAATTCAAATTTATATTTTAAAAGGTTACAGAAATAAAACAGAGAATATTCTGTGTCCTTTACCCAGTTAGATTCGTTGGGATTTTGTCAATTTGCCTCATCCCTTTCTCTGTGGGTAGACTAAGTATATACATATATATATTTCACTGAATCAGTTGAGAGCAAATTGCATACATCTTGGCCTTTGTTATCTCTAGGTGTTTTTTATCTCTAGATATCTCAGTGTTCATTTCTGAAGAATAGACATTTTCTTTACATAACGACAATAATTTTTAATTTCAGTAAATTTAACATTGGTTTCGTACGTTTATTCAATTAATCAACCATATTCCAATTTGGTCAACTGATACGATAGTTTTTTTTCTAGAATAGTTTTTCGTCTAATACAGAATCCAATCCAGAGCTCTGTATTACATGTAGTTGACATAACAGTTTAGGCTCCTCTAATTTAATTTCTCAGTGTCATTACTGAACATTGACATTTTTTTCAAAAATGTATATAGTCCCCACCCCTCCTTGTTTTTTGGAGATGAAGCCTCACTCTGTCACCCAGACTGGAGTGCAGTGGTGTGATCTCGGCTCCTTGAGACCTCCACCTCCTGGGTTTAAGTGATACTCCCACCTCAGTCGCCCAACTAGCTGGGATCAAAAGCATGCACCACCACACCCAGCTAATTTTTGTATTCTGAGTAGAGATGGGGTTTCACCATATTGACCCATTTTTAAATAGAATAGTTCTCCTTTGGGGGTTGTCTCATATTTTCTCATGAGATTTCTAGTTATGTCCTTACGGAAGTAAGTGAAGTTTTATCCTTCTCAGGGAATCAGATCCGGAGTCACATAATATTCATGTGTCCCTCATTTGTGATGTTAATTTCAGTCAATCAATGTGTTGTCTGATTTCCACATCATATAGTTTATTCCTTTTTCTTCTCTATGCTGCAAATAAACAGTCTGTAGGGAGAGATTTTAAGACCGTGACATCCAAATATCTGCTCTATGTCAACTCTGCCCTTAGATTTGACATTATTGATGATTATTTTGCACTCAACCTTCACTCTAATGATCAAACTGATGATTTTTTTCTAGATGCAGCAGTCCTTCTGCTTTTACTAGTTAGCACTTGACATTCTACTGTAGAATTCCCCTTTCTCCTCTTTATTATTTGTTTGTTTATTTTTATGGCATGAACTCGTGGATTCACAATTTTTTTTTTTTTTTTTTTTTTTTGAGATGATGTCTCGCTTTTGTCACCCAGGCTGGAGTGCAATGGCACAATCTCGGCTCACCACAAACTCTGCCTCCCAGGTTTAAACGATTCTCCTGCCTCAGCCTCCGGATAGCTGGGATTACAGGCATGTGCCACCATGCCTGGCTAATTTTGTACTTTTAGTAGAGAGAGGGTTTCTCCATGTTGGCCAGGCTGGTGTCCATCTCCTGAACTCAGGTGATCCACCCACCTCGGCCTTCCATTTTTGTTTTGTGATACTTTAAGTTCTGGGGTACATGTGCAGAACGTGCAGTTTTGTTACATAGGTATACACATGCCATGGTGGTTTGCTGCACCCATCAGCCCGTCATCTACATTAAGTATTTCTTCTAATGCTATCCCTCCCCTACCCTCCAACCCCCTGACAGGCCCCAGTGTGTGATGTTCCCCTCCCTGTGTCCATGTGTTCTCATTGTTCAACTCCCACTTATGAGTGAGAATATGCAGTGTTTGGTTTTCTGTTCTTATGTTAGTTTGCTGAGAATGATGGTTTCCAGCTTCATCCATGTCCCTGCAAAGGACATGAACTCATCTTTTTTATGGCTGCATAGCATTCCATGGTGTATATATATGCCACATTTTCCTTATCCAGTCTATCATTGATGGGCATTTGGGTTGGTTCCAAGTCTTTGCTATTGTGAATAGCACCACAATAAACATATGTGTGCGTGTCTTTATAGTAGAATGATTTATAATCCCTTGGGTATATACTCAGTAATGGGATTGCTGGGTCAAATGGTATTTCTGGTTCTAGATCCTTGAGGAATTACCACACTGTTTTCCACAATGGTTGAACTAATTTACAGTCCCGCCAACAGTGTAAAAGTGCTCCTATTTCTCCACATCCTCTCGAGCATCTGTTGTTTCCTGACTTTTTAATGATCACCATTCTAACTGGCATGAAATGATATCTCGTTGTGGTTTTGATTTACATTTTTAAAAAGTCTTTAATGTTTTTCTTGGTCAAATTGTCTTTAGTTTGACCAGTAGGAGTCACACCAAATCTGTCTCCTGTGTCCTTATGACATGAACCCATCATTTTCTTTACTTCTATGCTTTTTGGCATAAGAAAATACAACAGGCTCATCTTTTCTGCCTTACTTCTGGATTCAACCATTTCATTTAACTTTAATTGATTTTATACCCTACAATTGGAGTTAGAATCATTACATTTTGCTTTAAAAATGTAACTTTACTTAACTGCTTTATAGTAAAATTATCAAAGACTCAGAAGTCTAGACTACTTCCTATGATATTCTGCTAAACCACAAGAAGACCTTAAAATAACTTCAGGGTGAGGGATAGAAAAAATATTTTGTTTGGCTTTATCTAACAAGAAGCCTGGAACAGAGCCTTTCATCTGTGTGTATGCAAAGAGCACTAGAACTAATAATAAAAATGTTTATCTCAAGGAAAATATAGGAGGGTAGGTGTCCTGTGACTAGAGATACAAGTAGGCTCATAGATCTTTACATGTGATCCTACTGATTCCGCTCATCTACGACTGGTTCTTTATCTGTTTAAAAATTTTCAAGGTTTTCTCAAAATTCCTAGTATGAAGTGTATGATTTCATTTCTACCAGGAATTTACTTATGAGATGGTGCCAGTAGGGCCTAGTGATTAAGATAATGCATTTTGATTTCAGTCGAGTTTGAGATCCAGATCTTCCTCTTACCAAAAGTAACATCTTAGAAAAAATTGTTAACTTCCTTAAACTTCAAATACAAAATGGCAATAACAATTGTACCCAATTCACAGAATTGTTATATGAACAGTAAATGGAATAGTATGCAACATTGGACAGAGTTTATGACTTACAAACATTTCATATTCTTAGCTGTTAATATACTTTTGAAATGTGTTTAAGTTTTTGACCAAAGTATTAGTTTATTCTCACGCTGCTAATAAAGACACTGGGTAATTTATAAAGGAAAGAGGTTTAATTGACTCATGGTTCCACAGGACTGGGGAGGCCTCAGGAAACTTACAATCATGGTAGAAGGGGAAGCAAAACTCTCCTTCATGTGGTGGCATCAAAGAGAAGTGCCAAGCAAAATGGGGGAAAACCCCCTAGTAAAACCATCAGATCTCTTGACAACTCACTCACTATCATGAGCACAGCATGGAGGTAACCACCCTCACCATTCAGTTACCTCCCACCAGGTCCCTTCCAACAACACATGGGGATTATGGGAACTACAGTTTATGACGAGATTTGAGTGAGGGCACAGCCAAATCATATTAACCAGATAGAATTTGTAACTCTGTTCCTGCAATTAAGGGGCCTCTTTATGACCCTTGAAAATGTAATTCACATAGCTGCTCACAAATGAGGTTACCATGAAGGTAAAAATCACTGTAAACTTCTGGAGAATATTGACAAGTATACATAAGGCTTCTGATTTTAAAAATAAAGAAAAAATAAAAATTGTAATAATTATAGATGAGTGTATTAGTCCATTTTCCCATTGCTATAAAATACCTGAGACTGGGTAATTTGTTAAAAAAGGTTTTATTGTTAAAAATGTTAATCACAGTTCTGTAGGCTGTACAGGAGTTGAGGCATAACAGCTTCTGCTTCTGGGGAGGCCTCAGGAAACTTACAGTCATGGTGGAAAGTGAAGGGGAAGCCGGCATGTCTTAACAATGCTGGACCAGGAGAAAGGGGATCGGGGGAGGTTCTACACTCTTTTAAACAACCAGATTTCCTGAGAACTCTATCATAAGAACAGGACTAGGGCAATGGTGCCAGACCATTTATGAAAAAATCACCCACTTGATCCAATCACTTCCCAATACACTCCACCTCCAACATTGGGGATTACAATTCACATGAGACTTGAGCAAAGACACAGATCCAAACCATATCATTCCTACACTGACACCTCCTAAAAATCTCATGTCCTACTCACATTTTAAAATACAATAATCCCTTCTCAACAGTCCCCCAGAGTCTTCACCTTATTGCAGCATTAAGTTAAAAGTCCAAAGTTCAAAGTTTCATCTGAGACAAGTCCCTTCTTCCTATGCGCCTGTAAAATAAAAAAGAAGTTAGTTACTTGCAAGATACAGTGGGGTATAGGCATTGGGTTAATACTCCCATGCCAAAGGGAGAAATCAGCCGAAAACAAATAAAAAAAAATTGGGAGGATACAGGCCCTATGCATTTGTGAAACCCAGCACTGCAGTCATTAAACCTCAAAACTTCAAAATAATCTCCTTTGACTCAGTGTCTCACAATCAGGGCACACTGAAGCAAGGGCTGAATTCCCAAGGCCTTGGGCAGCTCTGTCCCATGACTTTGTAGGGTTCAGTCCCTATGGCTGCTCTCATGGGCCGATGTTGAGTGCTTGCTGCTTTTCCAGGTATAGGGTACAAGCTGTCAGTGGATCTGCCATTCTGGGGCCCTCTTCTCACAACTCCACTAGGTAATGCCCCAGTGGCGTTACCTAGTGGAGTTACCTCTGTGTGGCATTACCTAGTGGAGTTACCTCTGTGTGGCGGCTCTGACCCCACATTTGCCCTCCATACTGCCCCAGTAGACTTATTCATGAAGGTTCCACCCCTGTAGTGGGCTTCTGCCTGGATGCCCGGATATCCAGGCTTTTCCATTCATCCTTTGAAATCTAAGCAGAGGCTTCCAAGCCTCAACTCTTGTACTCTGTGCACCCACAGGCTTAACACCACATCAAAGCTGCCAAAGGTTATGGCTTGCAGCCTCTGAGGCAGTGGCCTGAGCTTTATATGGGCACCTTTGAGCCATGTCTGGAGCTAGAGTTGCTGGGATGCAGGGAGCTATGTCCTGAGGCTGCACAAGGCAGCTGGGCCCTGGGCCTGGCCCACAAAATCATTCTTCCTTGGTAGGCCTCCAGGTCTGTGATGGGAGGGGCTGCCATGAACTTCTCTGAAATGCCTTTGAGATCTTTTCCTCATTTTTCTATCAGCCTTTACCTTCTTTATAATTATGCAAATTTCTGCAGCCATCTTGAATTGCTCCTTTGAAATGGGCTTTACTTTTCTACCTACCACATAGCAAGGCTGAAAATTTTCCAAACTTTTATGCTTTGCTTCCCTTTAAAATATAAAAGTTCCAGTTCCAGGTCATTTCTTTGCCCACACATAGGAGCATATATTGTTAGAAGCAGCCAGGCTACTTCTTGAACACTTGGCTGCTTTAAAATTTCTTTTGCCAGATACCCTAAATCATCCTTCTCGAGTTAAAAGTTCCACATATCCCTAGAGCAGGGGCAGAATACAGCCTGGCTCTTTGCTAAAGTGTAGCAAAAGTGACCTTTACTCTGGTTCCCAATACGTTCCTCATTTCTATCTGAGACCCCATCAGCCTGGATTTCATTGTCCATATCCCTATCAGCACAACCATTCAACGAGTCTCTATGAAGTTCCAAATTTTCCCTCATCTTCCTGTCTTCTTTTGATCCCTCCAAACTCTTCCAACCTCTTCTCATTACCCAGTTCCAAAGTCAGTTCTACGTTTTCAGGTATCTTTATAGCAATGCCCTACTCCTCAGTACCAATTTTCTATATTAGTCCATTCTTGCACTGCTATAAAGAAATACCCAAGACTGCATAATTTATACAGAAAGAAGTTTAATTGGCTCCTTGTTCTGCAGGCTATACAGGAAGTGTAGCAACTTCTGCTTCTGGAGAGGCCTTAGGAAACTTACAGTCATGGCAGAAGGCAAAGGGAGAGCCTGCACATGTTACAAGGACAAAGCAAGAGCAAGAGAGAGAAGGGGGAGGTTCCCCACTTTTTTAAACAACAAGATGTCATGAGAACTCTGTCACAAGAACAGCACTAAGGGGATGGTGCTAAGCTGTTTATGAAAAACTCCCCCCATGATCCAGTTACCTCCCACTAGATCCACCTCCAACATTGAGGATTACAATTTCACCTGAGACTTGGGTGGGGATGCAGATCAAAACCATATCAAGGAGATAAAAAATCTAGAAGCATGTTGAAAGCCGTTTAAAAATATTCACTTATTTGTGGCTATTTATTTTGATGTCTATTTCCAAGTTCATTTCTTTCTATTCTTTGGTACCTGGAATATCCAGACATGTTCATCCTTTAGCCTGGTGGTTTTTATTAATTGACAAAGGTGTTACTGGCTCTGAAGCTAAACATGTGAGCACAACACTGGGCTATATGTCTCAAACTCTTTTTTGTTTAATTTCCATATGCTTAATGTTTTGATAAGGCATTACTACCTTAATTATCATAGGCATTAAGGCTATTGCCTAACCCAAGATAAAGAATGCTTAATTTATGTTTTTTTCTCCTATCATGTTTGAGATTCCTTTTCTTCCTATTTGTCAGGTCCTTATTTTATTAAATATTATCTTTTTCTTACATCTTTAACTTTTTCCTTTCTGCTGACCCTATCCTGCTCACATTTAGAAAGACTGAGATCTCTTATTTCTTTCTTTTTCTTTTTTTTTTTTTCGAGACAGAGTCTTGCTCTCTTGCCCAGGCTGGAGTGCAGTGGCACGATCTTGGCTCACTGCAACCTCCGCCTCCTAGGTTCAAGCATTTTCCTGCCTCAGCCTCCCAAGTAGCTGGGATTACAGGCGCGTGCCACCAAGCCCAGCTAATTTTTGTATTTTTAGTAGAGATGGGGATTCACCATGTTGGTCAGGCTTGTCTTGAACTCCTGACCTCATGATCCTCCCACCTCGGCCTCCCAAAGTGCTGGGATTACAGGCGTGAGCCACTGCGCCTGGCCAGGTCTCTTATTTCTTAAATCAATCACTTGACACTGCTCACTTTTGTTTAATAAACAGTCATTGATCACTTATAAAGGAGACTTTAAAGAAGTGATCTAAGGCATAGGGACAGAATCAGAATGCCATGATTTTAAGAACCCAAAGGATGATAACCTTTTTAGGAATAGTGAATAGTGAATAATGTCAATCAAGTCAAATAAGATACAAACCATATAGATACCTCTGGGTTAAGTAGTTTGGTGGTCAGTGAGGCAATTCAGTGTCATAATGGGACAGAAACAGAATATGGACGATTGGAGTAAACGAAGAACTTAGATGTGGAGGCATATTAGATTGGTGCAAAAATAATTGTGGTTTCAGATCATGAATTTTAAATCATTATAACTAGGCTCAAATACACCTTTATTAATCAAAATTGGAAACATTAAAATCAACACATTTTTGCCAACGAAAAATAAGCTTGTTTATTCTGCAGCATAAAAAAAAAATCCTTGCTTTGGGATTCAACAAACTCTTGGAAAGCATTTTCTGCATCCTGCTTGTTGTGTAAGTGTTCTCCCTGCAAAAAGTTGTTGAGATGTTTGAAGTAGTGGTAGTCGGTTGGCAAGAGGTCAGGTGAATATGGCAAATGAGGCAAAATTTTGTAGCCCAATTCATTCGAGTTTTGAAGCATTGGTTGGGCAATGTGCAGTCAGGCATTGTCATAGAGAAGGATTCGGCCGTTCTGTTGACCAACATCGGCTGCAGGTGTCGCAGTTTTCAGTCCATCTCATTGGTTTGCTGAGCATACTTCTCAGTTGTAACGGTTTCGCCAGGATTCAGGAACCTGTAGTGGATCAGACCAGCAGCCGACCACCAGTGACCATGCCCTTTTTTTGGTGCAAGTTTGGCTTTGGGAAATGCTTTGGAGCTTCTTCTCGGTCCAGCCACTGAGCTGGTCATCACTGGTTTTTGTATGAAATCCACTTTTCATCGCACATCACAATCCAATTGCGAAATGCTTTGTTGTTGTTGCATAGAATAAGAGAAGATGACATTTCAAAACAACTATTTTTCTGATTTTCGATCAGCTCATGAGGCACCCATTATCAAGCTTTTTCACCTTTCCAATTTGCTTCGCATGCAAAGTGACCATAGAAGCGTCAACGTGGAATTATTCAGCAACTTCTCACGTAGCTGTAAGAGGATCAGCTTTTATGATTGCTCTCAGCTGGTCCTTGTCAACTTCCGACGGCCAGCCACTACACTCCCCATCTTCAAGGATCTCATCTCCTTTGCAAAACTTCTTGAACCACCACTGCACTGTACGTTCGTTAGCAGTTCCTGGGCCAAATGCCTTGTTGATGTTGCGAGTTGTCTCTGCTGCTTTATGACCCATTTTGAACTTGAATAAGAAAATCACTCAGATTTGCTTTTTGTCTAACATCATTTCCATAGTTTAAAATAAACATAAAATAAACTGCAAGTAATAAGTCATTAGCAAAAAAACATAAAGAGAGAATGTCTATTAAAATGATTTATAACATAACCACATTTATTTAAGAATGTATTCCAATATCAAACAGCAACTTCCAACAATGCAAAAACCACAGTTACTTTTGCGCTCACCTAAAATAACTATGCATCCTACTAGTCAAGGTAAAAATTTGATTTTTCTACCTTTACATATGTCGTTTCTTCTACTAGGAATATCTTTGTCCTTTTATTCAGTTGACAAATTCCTGTTTATCCTTCAGTTTTTCAAAAAATCATTCCAAAACATTCCAGGAAAAATTGTGTGTTCCTTCTTCCATAGTTATATAGTACTTCCTGTCACCACTTGTGTGGAATTAACTTTCTGAATTGTAATAATTGACTTTATTTGCCTTTGGTCTCATGGGCCAGGGGACTCCTTTTGTCCAGAAATAATCTGTTCTTCTTTATACTACATGGCTTAGCACAAGGCTTGGCACAAAGTAGGGAATCTGTAAACATTGCTGAACCAGTGAATGCTCTTCTTTGTCCTTGATTCCTACATGGCTTCTAGGAACTAAATATTAAAATTGGGATGGAGATAATGAGGTATTCACACAAGCAAGTATTTTTTTCCTGATGTTTTCTGACTTCCCTATTCCCCTAAATAAACACACACACACACTCCTAAATATGCATCAGCCCTTTAGTTTCCTTATAGCTTTAATACGGCTACACCCTATTAACATAAAGCTCACACCAATCGATTTTAGCCAACATGGTTCAACTAAGTTTTTCATTACCTTCCATACCACAGGCAATGAGGGAGAGGTATTTTCATGTACTTATCTCATTTAAGCCTCAAAACCAAACTCATTGTACAGATGAACATGATACTCAGATTGTTTACATAAATTAACCCAAATAAATATAAATTATGTTTTACCTTCTACTTTGAAATGATTACAGATTCACAGGAAGTTCCAAAATTAGTACAAAGAGTTTCCATGTATCCTTCACCCAGTTTTTCCCAATGGGGCATGAAGATGACTAGATCATCTCTAGTCGCAAGGAGTCCCCTGTCCCATGAGACCAAAGACAAATAAAGCCAGTTACTACTGTTCAGGGAGTTAATTCCACACAAGTGCTGGCATAAAGTACTATGTAACTGTGGAAGGAGGACCCCCCAATGTTTGTATAACATGTATGACATCAAACTAGGAAATGGTCATTAGTGCAATGTTTGTGTATAGTTCTGTACCATTTTATCATGAGTTCATTCATGTAGCCAGAACCAAAATCAAGATACAGGGCTATTCCTTCAGCACAAAGATCTTTCTTGTGTTATTTCTTTATAGTTACATACATTCCTCCCCCATGCACCATGCCTAACCCCCTTTTTATTTTTAGCATTTTTGTTTCTTCCTTCCTAGTGTTCTAAGCTTCATTCTTTTATTGCTTTATTTCTATGTACAGAACTTTTTTGGCAGTTCTTTTATGGCAGGTCATCTGAAGACAAACTTAGTTTTCTTCAATGGAGAATGTTTTGGTTTCTCCTTTATTGCCAAATGATGTTTTGGCTTAGGATAGAATACTGAGTTCAATAAAAGATGTCACTCGTTATTTAACATTTTATTTTCCAATTCTGTAATTTTGTCATTTATAGAATGCCATGTAAGTGTACATTTACATGTAAGTGTACAAAGGTTATGTACTGCCATACAGTACATAATCTTTGAAATTAGCTTTTTACATTCCACATAATGTCTTTGAGATCTTTCCCGGTTGTAGTATATATCAAGTTAATTCTTTTTTATTGCAGAATAGTATCTCATGATATGAATGCATCGCAATTTCCTAAACCATTCAAATATTATAGATTATTTTGATTGCTTTCAGTTTTTTTTTATAACAAATAAAACTGCTGTGAACAATCATGTTTCTTTTCCGTCTTTTTATTTTTCAGCCTAAAGATATTGTCATATTTTAAGTGAGTCTCTTGCAGACAGCCTATAGTTAATACAACATATGCATTCTTTAATCTGCTTTGCCAACCTCTCTATTTTGATTGATATATTTAAACCATTTACATGTAATTTAATTATTGATTCATTAGGACTTAAGTCTGACTTTTTCTTTTTTTTTTTTCTGTTTGTTGCCTCTCATTTTTGTTTCTCTATTTTCTTTTTCTTGCATTCCTGTGGGTTACTTGAGCACTTTTTTAGAACTCTGCCTTATCGCTAGAGTTTTTGAATATATCTCTGTACAGCTTTTTTAGTAATTGCTCTATGTGTTGCCTTACAAACACGTTACGTATCATAGTCTAAGGATGTCCAACCTTTACTAGTTCCAGCAAAGTATAGAAAACTTAGTGCCCTTTACATTCCTTTACCCCATTTAAAATATATGCATCTTAAATATTTTCTCTGCATACATGATAAAGTATTTTTATGATGATAATGTACTATAGTTTTTAACTGTCAAGCAAACTTGGAAAACTCAAGAGAAGGAAAGTATTTTGTATTTACCTATCTTTTCTATTTTTACCATTTTTCTCACTCCTACCTGATGCCCTAAGTTTCCTTCTTTTATTGTTTTATTTCTACTTAGAAAAATTTTTTATAGCCATTCTTTTATGGCAGTTCAACTGAAGACTGATTCTGTTAGTCTTCCTCATCAGAGAATGTTTTGATTTTTTCTTTATTTCTGAAGGATATTTTGGTTGAATTAGAATACTGAGTTTAATAAACGATGTCAGTCATTATAAGGGCCACATAGCAATATTTGGAAATCATGTGGGTTAAAGTATAGAAACTTAGAAAGATAAAGAAGCAGTATTTCCTATGTTTTTTCACAAGTATTGCTATGGATATACCTCAGCTATAAGTTTAATATTGTAAACTGTCAATCAAGAATACAAAATAGTTTCCAAAGCAGGAGATTTTAAAGATGTTGAAACTGTTCAATGAGATTTATTTCAGGATAAATGGAGTAAACAAAATAAAATAGTCTGTAGACCATGGATCAGCAACTTAAAGCC
The DNA here is from genome assembly GCF_009828535.3 of Hylobates moloch. Taxonomy (NCBI): domain Eukaryota; kingdom Metazoa; phylum Chordata; class Mammalia; order Primates; family Hylobatidae; genus Hylobates; species Hylobates moloch. The sequence continues at coordinate 154,163,210 of NW_026652280.1, forward strand.
TGTGGGCCAAAGTGTCCTGCTGTCTTTTTTGTAAGTAAAGATTTTTTTGAAACATCACCATGCTCGTTCCTTTATATATTGTCTATGGCTGCTTTAACTCTACAGCAGTAGAAGTGAATAGTTGCAACAGAGACTATATGGACAGCAAAGTCTAAGTTACTTACTATCAGGTCCTTTAAAAAATGTTTGCTGACTCCTGCATCAGATATTTTAAAAGAGGTTTAGGTCTTAAGTTTTGTTTCCCAGCTGAGATATATAGATTTAGCACATTAAAACTTCTGTAATTATCTTAAATACAGTCTTAAGACAGCAAATGTTAATTCCTAATTATCTGAAAAACTAGGAGACAGTAAAACATGAAAATTATGAGCTAAAATCTATGAACACTGCTGGGATCTATTGTTTAAATTAATTATGAAAATAGTTTAAGTCATTGCAGTTATAAACCAGAAAGTGTTATTTCTTATTAGTGTTCTCAATTCCATTGCTTTTCCTCTTTATTCAAAGGAAGACTTCTTAGAAATACTGAGAGCTGGACCAACACCAAGTGTGTTATGAACAGACTGTGTACATGTACTTCTACCATGCTGGCAGCCTGTCACCCAAATACTGTAATTCTTTACGAACCTTGCTTCAGGTTGCAATCCTGACACTACACTCTGCTCTTTGATGTTAGTAGAAAAAAAAAAAAAAATTCAGTAAAACCGGCAAATTATGCTGATGACATTTCAACAATACCAGATCTTCGGATTACAGACCATGGTTCTAGTTCCATTGCAGAGTTGAATTCTATGTGGAGCTTTTGTGAATTTCCAAAATGGCTTTACATAATTATATAATATATATAATTATATATATTATAATAATAATATAATATATATAATATAATAAATCTTATTCACCATAAGATTGCACACCAATAATTTATATATTCAGTTAAAATTGACTCTTTTTTCTGAGAATTTTCTTTATAATTTTAACTTTCACTTGTCTGTTTCCAAAGTCCCCTCTACTTCTAACCAGTAAGTGGTGAGCTATGCTAATTTTTAAATTCAGAGCTGTTAATACCTGTGACTTGAACAAAGAAAACTTCTAGTATTTTAAGACACATATAATGCCAAACAATGGGCCTTATGATATAATGAATCATTATTAAAAAATCCACAATACTTCAACGAAGGTGTTTACCCATAAAAAAACAAAAAGCAGGAATCCACCAAACATTTCATAAAAGATTTTTTTTTTCTTATGGAATTTTATTTTCTGAGAGAGCAGGGGCATTTAAAAAATGACGTGCCACGTTCTGTTTCCCCTTGGTGGACTGAATCTGGGGAGCAGATAATGCCTAACATTAGGCTGTCTACATTTTGTGAATTCGATTTTTTCAAGAGTCTTTCCCTTAGTGATTTTCATGTCATGTTACATGTATAGGGAAAGTAGTACGTAAGTGATTCTATCTAAACAAGTTAGAAGCTTGTTTAAAAATTATTATCTTGGGCCAGGCACGGTGGCTCATGCCTGTAATCCTAGTACTTTGGGAGGCCGAGGTGGGCCGATCATTTGAGGCCAGGAGTTCAAGACCAGTCAGGGCAACATGCCAAAACTCTGTCTCTACTAAAAATACAAAAAGTAGCCAGGCATGGTGACACAGGCTTGTAATCCCAGCTACTTGGGAGGCCAAGGCAGAAGGATCACATGAACCCAGAAGGAGGAGGTTGCAGTGAGCCCAGATTGCGCCGCTGCACTCCAGCCTGGGTGACAGAGTGGGACTCCGTCCAAAAAAAAAAAAAAAAGTTATTATCTTGGAAAATGCAACCTTTACTTTGGTTATAAATTTCATGCTAATTCATGCTGAGGTGGGACGCTACAGATGGAAATTCCATTCACAATATTAGATGGATACTAGAAGTATCCGGAAGGAACATTAGGTACTGCCAATGTATACAATGAGCCCATCTAATACTTATATTTAGCATTATTTATTCAGCACTTAGTATAGCCCAGGCACTGCTCTAACATAGGTTAGCACATATTAACTAGTATTTTTGTGAAGTATTATAACTATGCAATACATTCAGGAGAAAAACAGCACGATGTTAATTTCAATACAAGTTGTACTGATCATTTGAACCCTATAGTCAATGGAGGTATAATTTGATTGCTCTCACCCATAAATGTAAAGTTGTATTCATCAAGGCTAATTTTATACACAAATAAAACCTACTGGAATTTTGTGCTTTTCTTGGATCCTTATTGAAATATATATGAGTAAGAAAGTGAAAATAGCTTAATAATGATTTTTAAAAAATCAAGACCCAATGTGTCCTTGACAATTATAGAGAAGAGCACATGGTTGGCTTGCAGTAAATTATTATTAGAAGAGTTTTGACCTCTGGTGTAATAGAGTACTATATCAATTTTTTCTTCACTCAAAATGAATATTTTGCTATGGAATATTAATTGTGCAACAGCTCATTTTTAAATTATGTTTTTCTTGGTTAACTTGACCATAATTAGGAATAATCATCACTAGTAGAAAATTATAATGATTATAATAATCTTGGACTATATATCAATAAAACTATGTTAAACTTTTAATTATAATCATTCTCACTTTTAGTATGCTATCTCTTAAAAATTTGGGCAAGTGAAACTACATGTTTTAAGCAATTACAATTACACAGTAGGCATTCAATAAATATTTGTTACAAGAAAACATATTTTAGAATACTGTAAAATCTTAATGTGACTAATAAATGTATCTGATTAATCTTTTAAACATTAATAAGACTAATAATTATTTATCCTCATAACCTACATGACTTGATCATTTTCTAAAGAAGTTACAGAATAAATAAACATTATTTTTATGATTATTAAACTCCTATTGAAAAGGCAATATTACATAGTGCTTAAAAGGACTATGGTTAGTACTTGGGTGACCTGGTTTCAGATTCCTCCTCTGCCAGTCACTGCGTGTGTTAGCCTGAGTATATTTCTTAAGCTCCCTATGCTTCAGTTTCTTCATCCGCAAAATGAAGATGATAATAATAGCAGCAATGTAACAGGGTTGTTACACAAAAGAGATATTACAGGCAAAGAGTTAAAAAAAAACTCATCCAAAATTAAGAGCTTTAACTTTTTAGCTATTATTATTAAAATTTATCATACGCTTCATTTTTTACATAGAAGTTGTTTAAGGACAGATAATAAAAGATGGTGATGAATACTGTGTTCTTATGTGATAAAATCAGGTAAATGCAAGTTAATGATTGCCCTTCTAAACTGGTGAAATTTTATTTTGTATTTTGTTTTTGCTATATAAAAAGTGTAAGAGGAGAATGTTTACTGGGCAATCACCAGAATGATTTCCAGAAACAAAATTTTTACTTATTCAGATTTCATAAACTCTGGGTGATGAGAGGGGATGACAAGAAACAGAATATATTAGAGAAGGGTTACATTTTTTAAGAGAATGTTTTATCTGGTTTCATTCTGTGCTATAGAAAAAAAAAAAATCTGTCAAAATTAAGAACAAAAGAAGTCTTTCACGCAGCTATAGATTCCTAAGTGGCTGGCATCAGAATAAAGGAACCAAGTCTCTCTGAGACTTCCATATAACTATTAACTTAAACAAAACCAAAGTAGAAACATGTAAAGGATACTAGGACCAGAGGGATATTAATGATGGTGCCAAGTTTTTCTTCTTATTATTATTAATTTTGGCAAGTTATCTAATCTTAGGTTGTTATGCCATCCAATTTTGGCCTGTTAAAGTTTCAAAAATTTTATGGAGAGTATTCTCTATCAGAAGACAGCACTTTGACTCTCTATAAAATGTCTCAAAGGGAATTTTGTCCAGAGGGAAGACAGTCAACACCCATGAAATGTCTCCTAGCATAATACAAATATCTCATGAAATGGTGAAAGGCTAATTTTGACAGATCGACAAAAGAGGTAAAATGCAACATTTATTGCACATAAATGCTGTATGTAAATTTTGCCCAAGAGATCATGACTTAAAAAACTAGATTCATTGTATATTTTTTGTCTAAGACTCTGTTTCAGTGTAATCCTCAGAAATTTATAGAGAATATTATTGCATAAATTTATAAACTAAAGCCATTCTAAAGTCTTGAGAACTTGCCCTCAAAATATATAGAATTATGGAATTTATTAAACAATTTTGTTTTTGAGGGTTTTTTTCACCTTTCCTGTTAGCCAGGTTTTTTTTTTTTATTTTCATTTTGCATTTGGTTGGAATGTAATTCAGTACCAGCCGTATTGTTTCTGAACAGTGCTGAAGCTCTGAAGATGTATTACACCCATGCATCATCATAGCATTGTCATTCTGACGATGTATTAGTGTAATACATCTTCAGACCCCTCAAATGAGGAGCTGTCTGTGAGGAATGGAGAGAGGAGCAAATTCAATTCAATTACAGTACAAAAGAACCAGTTGAAGAGAAGGAAAGAACTCTCAGAGCAAGATTCTCTGTGGAGTTGATTACAACTGGGTATTTCATGGAAGTATATTCTATTTTTCCTTTTGTGACATGACAAGAAATAATTATGGATTTTGAACACCTGTCTATAGAGATAAAATGGCTTCTCAACCCTCACTGTTTAACTCAGTAGAGGCCTGATGTGGGTTTTTTTTTTTTTTTTTTTTTTTTTTTTTTGAGGCATTTGATTTAAGGGGAAGTTGTGAAAGCAGTGCTATTTATTCAATATATTAATCCACAGTTTACAGTTGCCCTATAGATTAGTTTACTAAAATGTGATATAAAGCAATAAGGAATGTTACCCTTTCAAAAAAGTCTTAGATGACACTTTTCAAATTTTTAGACACAAGTGAAGAGGAACAATGGCTGACTAAAAAGTGATCAGCAAGCAACAAATGAGAGAACCAACACTTTTCAGCCAGAACCTGACTATTTCCACTAGATTCTGCTGCCTGGAGTGATCAATAAGTCTTCTTGCTAGTGTAACTTTTTCCTGGATATTTCTCATGTATTAAAAAACAGTGAGACTCAATTTCATCATATGACAAATACATTTGAGGCTTAAGGATTTCAATCTAAACTTAACATGTTTTGCAAAAATAGAACAAAATATCCTTAACTCATTACATAAAGGTTATATTATAAATATTTATTTTACATCTGTTTTCTTCAAAACTCATCTCTTCAACACTTACTATGTCAGACTTTGTGCCAGAATTTAAGTATATAGCAATAAGAGGAAAAAATATAGCTGCCACCATCAAGGAGTTTAAAATCTTGCTGGAAGAGACATAACATGAAGAGTGAAAAAAATGACACATTAACAATACAACAATGAGGCATTTTTGCAGAGTTGTCTTTTAAACTGAGCCTTGAAGTTTAAGGACAGGAAGTTGCTAATTGATGGGAATAGCGTTTAAAATGCTTGAAGGCAAGACAAAAGTTGTTCTGTTCTAAGACTGAAGTTAGTAGGCATGGGACAAACTGAGAGGAGGGGAAGAGAGCGGCTTAAGTTGGGCTTGGAGAAGGTTAGTTGGGGCTGGACAGATCAAGTAAGGACAATAGGCCATGGTGAGAGGTTAGTATATTTTTCCCCTAAATGCAAAAGGAAGCTATAGAAAGATTTGGAGCACGTAAATGATGTGATTTAATTTTAATTTTTAGAAGATGTTTTTAGTGCTATGTAGAGAACGAGTTGCAGAGAAAGCATGAAGCGAAGAGGGATATCATTTAGGAATCTACAGTAGTAACTGAGAGGTTGACTTGAGGGTAATGACAGTGGAGGTGAAGAGGACTAGGGGAATCCCATAATATACAGGTAAAACCAAAAGACTGATAGACTGGAGATGGGGAATGCCTCTTAGTTTTCTGGCTTCATCAGTGTGGAGAATAGGCATGCCATTAAATGAGATAGGGTAGAATAGAGGAGAGGAGAAGGATATTTGAAAGAAAAATCAGAATTTCTGTTTTGCTATTTTAATTGTAAGGCATGTTAGACACTCAAGTGAAAATGTCAGTGAATAATTGGATATATGAAGCTTTTTCTCAAGGAAGAGGTCAGGACAATAAATGAAATTTGGAATCATGAATGTAAATCTGTCCCAAGCAGGCAGAGTAGACAGACAGCAGAGAGCCCAAGGCCAATATCTGAAGATTTGAAAGACAAGAACAAAAGACTGAGAAAGAGTTTCCAGTATGACAGATGAAGACCTAGAAGAGTGAAACTCAGAGAGGAGAGGGGTTTAGTAATCAGAAAGTGATCTAATGAGTTAAAATATAGCAAAAGATAAAATAAGATATATGGAAAAGTGTCTATTATATTTAGCAGCATGGAGATCCTTTCTGACCTTCATAAAAGCAGTTTCAGTGAATCTCTGGGAACTGGAGCCAGATTGGGTGAGCTGAACAGGGAATGCAGGTGGGGATGGGGAGTTTTGTGGTGAGGTAGAGAAGAAAAATAGGATATTTGCTGGACTGCTGTTTAGGGTTCCAGATAGAGGTGCTATTCTAAGAGAGAGAATAGTATGACAACCCCATGTATCTATCTTTTGGCTTCAACAGTAATTGATACATAGCTAATTTTGTTCATCTAAACTGCCTCCCCAACTTAAGAGGGGATTTTTCCTTATTTCACCAAAAATACTTATTTTAAAAGGACCATAATAACAATGGACCATAAGCAATTACAGAACACTGAAACGCTAATGTATCTTAAAAGAAAACAGACATAGCAGCAATTGTAGAAGTGATTTCCTCTTCTCGTATATATTTTCTTTGTAAACCCACGAGGTAGAGGTCTTCAGTGAGGCACTCTGTTTGACCAACACAGAGAGCATGAGGAGCCTAGCACCTCTGAGGTGGGTACTGTGTGCTGGTCATTGGGCTCCGCTTCCTCAGCTCTGCTACTGGAGCCTTTCCTGTCACTTCTGAGGAACACAAAGTTCCCAGTGGCAGCTCTTTCAGGAAAGCTTCAAGTCTCTTTTTGATAATACTCTCTCTCTCTCTCTTAGTTCTGTTCCATTGCTTTATCCTGAAATCACGTGTGCTTTATGCTCAGTTCATCACCCCAGGTGTCTGCTGCTGCTGACTGGGACTGTCACCTGGCAGTTTATTGCTCAAAGAAATCACCATCATTTTCCTTTCCTTGTGGTCTATAACAGGAGGTGCAGTCTTCGAAAAAGTCAGCATTTCTCTTCCCAGGTGTTCTTCTGCTCTCCAGCCGTCACATATTGCCAACTGCTCCCATCCCCATTCTGAAATGTTACAGAGCATATGTTGGATTCACAGAGTTAATCAGGAAGAAGGAAGAAAGCTATTGAGTGTAGTTGCCAGATAGAAAAAGAAGTGCTTCTGTCTGCATACCTGTTGAATACAATTTGTACTGTAACAAGTATACTTGCTCATTCTGAATAAGAAAAATACTCAAATACAATTTTAGCTTATAACTCAAAAAAGAAATGTTTGTATGATATGCTTGATGAATTTCTTAGATCCTTAAATTTGTATTGAATCTCTCAAATGCTGCTTCTGTGACACTTTGTATCTATGGCTAGTCTAATAAAGTCATCTTAAAGTGACAAGGTAAAATTAAAAGTCTGATTTAGGTAGTTTGGCAATGGAACAGGATTCCAACCTTTATTTGGCTCTCCAAATTTATACTCTTCAGGACTTCTTCCTACAGATGGTGGGCTAATCAGATGTGAGGGGGGGTGAATAGAATATGATTTCTCCAAACCCCACTAAATTGAAGAAGGACACATGTTAAGCTTTTTAACGCCCTGACATAATCATCTTTAATCACGATATCTAGACTAAATAGCAAACATGCCTAGATTAAGATGTGCAATTCAAATTGTCTTTCACCATCAGTTTAGTTATACGCTACTCTTCGATTTTATTATTTTAAAATTATTATTTTATTTGTATCTCTAAAACATTTACAAATTAGAGATCTACCCATGAAAAGTGATATGGACCTATTAAAGAAACAATGACAGTTCATTCTCTGCATATGAAGAAGGGAATGTGTAACCACTAGAAAAATCAGAGGAGAAATCTTGTTAATAATCCCCAGACAGAAGACGGTCTTGGTATCAGTGATTCCCTACAGCAAATGATGGAAAGAGTAGTATCTAGGCCTATAATTACTAATTATAAGGATGAATATTACCATTCTGAATTAAGTATTCAGACATGGGCAAAAGACTCCTGAGATATATTACACCACTGACTGCGGCCACTTTGAAGGATTCATGTGGGTGTAGTCAACACCATGTTTTATCTCTGCTAGGGTGCAAGATCTGTAAGAGCTGAATGTACTTCTACCTCGATCCTCATTATACTTACATATAGTATGTGCCTAATATATATGTGTATATATATATATATTTGAATGAATGATAAAACCCAAAATAATTTAGGTAATTTTAGGTAATTATTTGAGCTCTTCTTTCACTACCCTTGGTAGCAATATTATATCAACAGTATCTTTGTGTGAGTACTATTGTCTGCCAGGCAATATATTAATTTTCTTAATTAAACCTCAAAAAATACCTATATTTTAGGTGGTATGGTTTGCATTTTTGAGTGAAAGAACCTGGGACTCTCAGTATTTCATCATTTTCCCAAGACTACAACTAGTATCTGAGTCGTAATTCACATGCAATTCTGATAGACCCCAAAGCCCAAGCTATTAACCATTACTAAAGGAAGGTATAGAATGTAAATTACTAGCTACATGGACTTGCTAAAAAGTAGAATTAGAATCTCCAGCTCATGGGCTTACTATTGTAGAATAATTTTCACATCAAAATGACTAAGATTTTCTGGAAGAATTTCCAATATAGAGAGCTAATATAACATAAAATTGAAACCATGTTAAGTAGCAAATCCTCTGATCCTGGAAATAGTAATAAAGACTGAATAATCTCTTATCAGAAATGCTGCCTAAGTGAACTCTGGCATCTATGAAAGTGAGAGGGTACATGAATGATTGATTCCATAGTATTTGATTTATAGACCAGGGAGATATTTCCTTTTAATGCGGAGAAGGTCTTTATTTGACCAAGAAATATATTAAACAAAATTTTGCCATCTGCTCTCACCATTATTTCATAAACCAAAGATAGGTTCATGCAAAAGAGGAAAACATAGCATACACTTAGAATAAAAACAGCCCTATGCAAAAATGAGTAGTTGATAATCTTACATCAGATATTGATCTTTATCTGTTTGTTTGCCTAGCTAGCTGGCCAGTAAAACCAAAATTGTGTGTTTCCTCTAGATCAGGAGTCGACAAACTACATGTGGGAAAAATCCCTTTCCTTACCTATTTTTGTATATAAAGGTGTATTAGAACATAGTCACACCCATTTGTTTATGTATTGTCTATGACTTCTTTCATGTGGCAAGAGCAGAGTTGAGTAGTTGTAACAGAGAACCTATGACCTGCAAGTAAGAATATGTTTACTACCAGGTATTTTACAAAACAACCTTAGTGACTCCTTATAGAAATCACAAAAGGACCCCATCTCTTATTTAAAGAACTTGTTTCCTTCTCAGTATCACACGGAATATGGGCTTCTATTGCATCTTAGAAGGCCAGTACTTTATTTCGTGGTTAGTACTTTCAGCGTATTGTATAATTCCTATAGAGAAATGTTTCTACATTTCTTCTTCAACTAATTATTTAAATATATCAATGTTTTCAATTTTGCCAATCCAGTTAACCAATGACCCAGATGACCACTACATTTCCAACAAATTCTATGACTTTAAAATTTCATATTCTCATGTGACAATAAATTTTCCAATCACATAATGTCCTCCATATCTATGTCAATAAAAATTTTAAATGGAATTCTGAAAGGGTATATCCTTGACTGCATTTTTCTATTGATAGAGAAAATGTGCTGTCTGGCCTTCCCTTCAGGAAGAATGCTGCTCTGAGCTCAATAGCCACTTATGAAACAGGCTTTTTTTTTTTTTTTTTTTTTTTTTTGGAAAAGGAGCTTGGAGTTGGCACATTTGCCTTGGAGGCCTGTGGGCCTCCATTGATTGACAGCCACAGAAGCAGCTCTGGGCTGAATAGCTCCTGGGTAGTAAGGTAAAAGTCACTGTTTGACTAACATCCAATGGGTAGAGAAAGCACAAGAAACAAACAGTGGGAGAAAAAAAAGTTGTCAAATAAAATCAATAAGGTCTCTGTTTGGGATTTGGGAAGTCAAACAATGGGGAAATGTGTGATTTAATAGTATTGATTTTCAGAGACACCCTCAACAGAGCCTCTTAAATGCCCTTAACAGGGATTCATTGTGTTAAATGTTGATCATTTACTGTTCTATGAGTCAAATACTTTTCTTGAAGTGCTCAAATTATACTGAAATCTAAACTATAATAAGCACTATCTCTATGCTTTAAAGGTGAAATAAGTAAACTGTATAAATAAATTTGAAATTGCAGATTAAAATAACAGATCTTGGGATGCTCATTACTGACCTTAGCTAAGAGTTCATCTCTTATTGAAGGGGAGATAAAAACTGAAGCTACTGAATTACTCAGTCATATTGGATATTACTCTGTGTAATATCCTGCTAAAAAAGAGATACATGCTAAAGAAAGAACAAAAACAACAAAACAAAGAATGATAGATTCATACCAAATATTTTACTATATTCTCACCCCTAAAATGAAAGTACCTGTATAAGATCATCACTAAGGTATTTTGCACTCCAAAGTCCTTCAATTCTGTGAATCTAGTCATAAGCTAAGTTCTATAGATGGAATATATAGTATTTTTTCTCATTATATTGTCCTAAAATACATATAAATCAATTTATATACATGTGCACACACAGAAACATGGAGACTTGATGAAACCGTTTAAAGAAAACTTTAGGGTAAAATAAAACTAAAGCTTCTTAAAAAATATAAACAATTAAGTAATATACAATTAGATGGTTTGACTGTGTCCCCACCCAAATCTCATCTTGAACTGTACCTCCTACCATTCCCATGTTATGGGAGGGACCCAGTGGGAGGTAATTGAATCATGGGGGTGGGTTTTTCCCATGCTGTTCTCTTGATAGTGAATATGTCTCACAAAAGCTGATGGTTTTATAAAGAGGAGTTCCCCTGCACAAGTTCTCTCTTCCCTGCCATGTAAGATGTGACTTGCTCCTCCTTCTCTTCTGCCATGATTGTGAGGCCTCCCCAGCCATGTGGAACAGTGAGTCAATTAAACCTCTTTTCTTTATATGTCTTGGGTATGTCTTTATCAGCAGCATGAAAACAAACTAATACATACATACTTTCTGGGGAAATCAGTAGCAGCTCAGTAAAAATCTAAAATCTGACCTTTGCCCATATAGGGCAAAGAGAATATAACACAATGGCTTATCATCCAAAAGAAAGGAGCAAACCATTTCATCAGGAGAGATGATTGATTTTTGTAGCTTTGTGAGGCATTTTTATATGTGTCTGTAAATAGGGACATTAAACAGTCAACAGGGCTATAGTGACTGCTTCTGTATTAATCATTAAATGTTAAAAGTAAGCATTTTTTTGGTACTTTACAGTGGTCTGACCACAAAATAATACAGCTTTAAAATGCTGGAGGAGAAAATATCCAGTACAACTCTTTGCCTCTTCTAAATATTGAACAGGAATTGTTTTTCAAAAAATGAAAAAGTGACATTGGAACTATCTGATCAAGTTCCATGAAATGGAGCAAGAGCTGGATGTTCTTACCTAAGATGAGAGTAGCTTCTACGAGATGGGGAGGCAGGCCAGGTATAGTGAATAAAAACACAAATGCAAATTAAAGGGCCCAAGCAGCTGTCAAAAATAGGATGTCAGAGACACGAGCTCAAAATTAATAAAATTAATAGCTATCCTTTCCTAAGTATGGTTATCATAGCAAATATGATGTAAGTGCTGCAGATATGCTATACTACATATTATTGTAATAACACACAAAGATATACTGATATTATCATGTTCATTTTACTCACCAAAAACAACAACTGAGGTTTAGGTAAGTTAAGTGAATATATTAAGAGATACCATTGTTGAATAGTTCACCTATATAAATTTTGAGTATTTTTACATGGAGATAATATTCTATCTTGTGTTTTATTCAAGATTACGCTAACTAAATGGTGATTCTGTGAAAAATTGTGATACCTCAATAATAGTGATAACAGGAAAAACTGTTTTCTTAGTTAAATATCCTCTTCCATATTGCATCAGAACATTCCATTCAAGATGCTGTGATTATAAACATTATTTTTTGTTAGTTTTGGTCATGTAAGTATGTTTTGATAGAACATATTGAAAGCATCATTCTTATTTTAAGTTAACAAGTTCTCAATGATTTCCAGAAAAACAAAAATACTATGATCTTATTTGATTTATGAAGAGCCCTATTTCGTATTTTGGCTTCATTCTCCTTGTGGAAATGTTTTGACTATTTTCTTCAGATAATTTTCTTTGATCAGTCTCTAATTTTGTTTTGTTCTTCTTGTGTGAATCATAAGAAACATACTACAGTCCTTTATAGACCACAGTCCTTCTATGCATTAGAGCTTCAGAAACACTGTCAAATACATGCCAAAGTGAAATGTATGCCAAGGTGAAATGTATTTAATTTAATAAATACATGCCAAAGTGAAATGTATTTAATTTAATAAATACATGCCAAAGTGAAATGTATTTAATTTCATTTATTTTAAATTATACCATCATGTGAGCACCGAATAGTCCTTAGGTATATTTTTTTCCAGTAATTATAATACAATTTTTAAGAGGCAGAAATAAATTTCATTGGCATTAGCTAACTAAAATCTAATAAGCCCACTGAAATATTATAAGTAAATATGCAAACCAAATGGCATAACCTCTGAACTTTTGATATGTTTTCTTCAGGATACAGGTATCGTAGGTCATTAATAAGGTCTCAATATGTCATCACTATTCTCCCTTTATTTGGAAACTGACATTTGTTTAAAACCTAGGAAAATATAGCAGTCTACCTTTAAATTAAAAGAACAAAAGTGAAGCTATGTATATATATACTCAATGAATTCATGCAGACCTATTTATATGTTTCATCAGAAACGAAGTTCAGATTTAGGCATGGGGAACTACATTTGTACTAACATTATCAATTATCAAGAAACTTTGTAACACTGAATTTGTAGAGGACTTTACTTAAGAAGCTAATCATATACTGTCAGCCAGTATGTATGGTAAAGTAGGGAAAATGGAAAGAACACTAGATTGGGAGTCAAAATAATTATTTTCTTTCAAAGTTCTTCTATTTTACCTTGTACTGTTGAGCAGAGTATTTAACATCTTTGGGATTTGGTCTTCTCATATCCAAATGAGGAAAGTTATACTTGTTCAACTGAATTGTTTTAATGACAAAATAGAATAATCAACATGAAAGTATTTACAAAATCAGAAGTCTTCAGCAAACGTAAAAAATATATTGGTAGCCTTATTCTGTCCAATACAATTGGATTTGAAAGAACCTGGATGATAGGAATTAGTTTTAATTTTTCTAACTCTATTTTCTTTCCCTAAAACTTTGGAAGCCAGATCCCTCTAACTCTAATCAAACATAAATGTTAAAAATAAAAAGGTGAAAGATAGGGTATGGGTGGGAAAGAATTCGAGATTATTATAAAAATGAGAAATCCACCCATTCTACCTCGTCCCCTTTCATTATTATATGAAAACGGGCTGGGCGCGGTGGCTCATGCCTATAGTCCTAGCACTTTGGAAAGCTGAGGCAGGTGGATCATTTGAGGTCAGGAGTTTGAGCCCGGACTGGCCAACATGGTGAAACCCTATCTCTATAAAAAATACAGAAATTAGCAAGGCGTCGTGGCCCATGCCTGTAGTCCCAGGTACTTGAGAGGCTGAGGCAGGAGAATCGCTCAAATCCAGGAGGTGGGAGCTTCATTGAACTGAGGTCACACCACTGTGCTCTAGCCTAGTTGACAGAGCAAGACTCTGTCTGAAAAAAAAAAAAAAAAAGATGTAAGTTTTCACCACATGGCTATTTTCACTCAGAAGAAAGACTAAGTGATTTCTACATTTATTTTTATGTTATAATATTGATCCTGTGCTGTACTGAGATGGATTTAATGGAAGAAGATTGACTGTTCTGCATATCTATGATATCTGATCCTGTCTAGTAAATATCTATAAAGGAAATACTTCGTCCTTTTTTTCTTTTTTTTACTAATGAGATTTATATGCCTGACTTCAGAATAGCTCTCTCCCAGTGCGTCTATTTGTCACTAAGTCAATTGCCCCTTTATATGATAAAAAGCTGATGTATTTTACTATTCACTGGAGGAAATAGTCATAAGTAAGATAGCCTCCTTCCTACACTCAATTTAATTGTTTTTTGAAAGCCAGTAATGCAACTGAATCATTTACACTAGCTATATCCTTTATTTTTGGAAGAGGACTGAAAACTTCAGTGACCCTTAGAATCAGATAAGCTTTTTACATAATTGAGACAGCCAATATTCCATTTTTGATGGCTAATATCCAGGCTGCCTGAAAGGCATTTCAGAGAGGGAATTTGCCATGCAATTAAAAGGGAACTGGAACTGTAGAAAACATTCATACATTTCTTTTTGGAAACTTTAGAAATCTGTGTGTGTGTGTGTGTGTGTGTGCGCGCACACATGTGTGTGTATGTATGTGTATACGTATACATATTTATAAATATTCAAGTAAGATGACATTGTATGAGTATTATGACAGAAGTGGCAGAAAAAATAAAGAAGATTCATTGAGGAAAACGGATTTAGCTGTGATGCTGGAAGCTAATTTCCAGGGAGAGTTAACATGAAAAAAAAAAAAAAAAAAAAAAGAAGCTTTCTCAAATGATAGTCACTTAAGGACTTACATAATGAGCAGTTGAAGATAATTGGCACATTATTTCACTCAAAAATGTGATTTTTAAGGATTTTTCATAGCTGTCAGTTATAACCAGATAATCTTAGACTAAAGAGTATTTCAGATTTGCTGAAACACCTATCTAAGTTTGCTATCCTGTGTTAGAAATCTCACAATTTCCTCTAGGTAATCTTGAACTCTTGCCTCTTGCAGCCTTAAACAACAGATTTAATTATTGTATTTATTCATTAATTAAACATTTATATAAAGCCTGACACATGGATCTACAGGAGCAGAAAAGAGTGTTTTCTTTCCTCCCCATCATAAGGGTCATGGCCAACACCTGTGTGACAAAGACAGGTTAGCAAGAAAAGCATAGCATATTTGTATGGACATATTTTATATGACACAGGAGCCTTCAGAATGAAGATCCAACGATAAGGGAAAACTATCCATTTTTATGCGTAGGTTCAATGAAATATGGACAGGCACGTAGACAGGGAATGATCTGATGCAACCAGACTGAGTGGGGAAACTCAGCAAGGTCTGTTTAGAGTCTTCTTGGCATCTCTTTTTTTTTTTTTTTTTTTTTAATTATACTTTAGGTTTTAGGGTACATGTGCACAATGTGCAGGTTTGTTACATATGTATCCATGTGCCATGTTGATTTCCTGCACCCATTAGCTCGTCATTTAGCATTAGGTATATCTCCTAATGCTGTCCCCCCCCCCCCACCCCCCACCCCACAACAGTACCCGGAATGTGATGTTCCCCTTCCTGTGTCCATGAGTTCTCATTGTTCAATTCCCACCTATGAGTGAGAACATGCGGTGTTTGGTTTTTTGTCCTTGCGCTAGTTTACTGAGAATGATGTTTTCCAGTTTCATCCATGTCCCTACAAAGGACACGAACTCATCATTTTTTATGGCTGCATAGTATTCCATGGTGTATATGTGCCACATTTTCTTAATCCAGTCTATTGTTGTTGGACATTTGGGTTGGTTCCAAGTCTTTGCTATTGTGAATAGTGCCGCAATAAACATACGTGTGCATGTGTCTTTATAGCAGCATGATTTATACTCCTTTGGGTATATACCCAGTAATGGGATGGCTGGGTCAAATGGTATTTCTAGTTCTAGATCCCTGAGGAATCGCCACACTGACTTCCACAATGGTTGAACTAGTTTACAGTCCCACCAACAGTGTAAAAGTATTCCTATTTCTCCACATCCTCTCCAGCACCTGTTGTTTCCTGATTTTTTAATGATGGCCATTCTAACTGGTGTGAGATGGTATCTCACTGTGGTTTTGATTTGCATTTCTCTGATGGCCAGTGATGATGAGCATTTCTTCATAAAATGGCCATACTGCCCAAAGTAATTTATAGATTCAATGCCATCCCCATCAAGCTACCAATGACTTTCTTCACAGAATTGGAAAAAACTACTTGAAAGTTCATATGGAACCAAAAAAGAGCCCGCATTGCCAAGTCAATCCTAAGCCAAAAGAACAAAGCTGGAGGCATCACGCTACCTGACTTCAAACTATACTACAAGGCTACAGTAACCAAAACAGCATGGTACTGATACCACAACAGAGATATAGATCAATGGAACAGAACAGAGCCCTCAGAAATGATGCTGCATATCTACAACTATTTGATCTTTGACAAACCTGACAAAAACAAGCAATGGGGAAAGGATTCCCTATTTAATAAATGGTGCTGGGAAAACTGGCTAGCCATATGTAGAAAGCTGAAACTGGATCCCTTCCTTACACCTTATACAAAAATTAATTCAAGATAGATTAAAGACTTAAATGTTAGACCTAAAACCATTAAAATCCTACAAGAAAACCTAGGCAATACCATTCAGGCCATAGGCGTGGGCAAGGACTTCATGTCTAAAACACCAAAAGCAATGGCAACAAAAGCCAAAATTGACAAATGGGATCTCATTAAACTAAAGAGCTTCTGCACAGCAAAAGAAACTACCATCAGAGTGAACAGGCAACCTACAGAATGGGAGAAAATTTTTGCAACCTACTCATCTGACAAAGGGCTAATATCCAGAATCTACAATGAACTCAAACAAATTTACAAGAAAAAAACAAACAACCCCATCAAAAAGTGGGCAAAGGACATGAACAGACACTTCTCAAAAGAAGACATTTTTGGCATCTCTTTAGAGCATTTCTTCCTCCTAGATCTGGAGTAGGACCCCTTTGGAATGAACATCTTAATTACTTTATGGCCAGCTTTTACACAGAGAGGCAGGATGCAAGGTTAGAGTAATCTTTTTAGGCTTTATGGTTGGCTTTGGGAAAAACAGGTTATGATTTCTGTTTTTTTGTTTGTTTTTTGATGGAGTCTTGCTCTGTCGCCCAGGCTAGAGGGCAGTGGTGCGATCTCAGCTCACTGCCATGGTGAGAGAGACTTTGCTTCTGAGGGGCTGCTTTTTAAGCCTTCATGTTGAGTTGTTTTCTGAGGCCCATCATTCCCTGGTTTGAAACTTTCCCAAAAAGTTTTACAGTCCAGAAACTGGGGTGGTAGATTGTCTCATAAGCCACTGAATCAATCTCTCAGTCTCAAGAATAGGTTAGTCCAGTTAAATTGGTTACAGATGTGTCTCACTCAGGCAGTGATGTTATAGATCACCCACCAAAGTCAGGGCTCTATATAGTGTGAGCAATCAAATATTTAATAAGAGGAATTTCTCCTGAAAGAAGAAAACAAAGCTTAATGTTTAGAACAAACTATAAAACTCAGGGGTTTTTTGTTTTTTTGTTTGTTTTTGTTTGTTTGTTTTAGTCCAGAGAGCAGCCAGCCAAGATTTTTAGATGTTGCACTGGAAGCATGTATAGATGGAACAAGAGTAGACAGTGGAAATCTCACAGGTTTTCCTGATTTATAGTTTGCATCAGATAAATATTGTGAGTAGTTGATACAGCAGTAGGCACAAAGGTTAATTATACATAAGCCATTGTGGTGATTTATTTGAAGTTTATATCAAATTGTTTAACTTCAGTTTGTAGGACCTCAAAAAAAGAGAGAAGTTTTCATTTTAATGATTTCAAGGAAGAAGGATGAGATAAAGCTTATAAACCTTAGTCCAGAGAGTCACAGTCATATAATGGAAAAAACAAAAAGCTCAGAATTCAGTTCAAATAATAATAACACTCAAAAACAATGCCTAGAATCTAGTAAGTGCAGTATAGTTTTCTCCTGCAACATAATTTTTCTCTGTTTCATTCCCCCATTTCCACCAAAGGTATTTATGATAAAACTATTTCTTTCTAAAGTAAATTTAGTTCATTAACTTGGGCTGATTGTTTGCATAAAGTGCAGTAAGAATAATGATTTTTAATATAGGTTATTTTTAAGTTGGCATTGATGAAATTTTTTCTTAAAAAAATAAGATTGAACTTGTGAAAATCTCTCAAACTAGGAAGCTAAGCCAAGAATTTGCCTTGTTTTCAGACTGTGTCTAAATACCTGTATGCATTGGGTGAATTTCACCCTTCTCAAGGTCCTCAAAATATCTGAGGTTACTGGGCCTATCAGAAAGTGACTTTCTTTACTAACTAGAAGATGAAAGATATTAAAAGGGAACTGTGTAGACAAGGCACTAGGCCAGTTATGCTAACGGGCTTTTTATTGGCTCCATAAAAGTCAACCTTGATCCCTCAAAGTAGTCTGCTCATATCTGAAAATTTGACATTCCAATCAAAGCCTTGGTAAAATAACCAGAGTCTCCGATTGTGTGTGTCTTACTACAAAAATTAACAGATTCTTACTGAACTTATTTTCCATAAAATTAGAGTACTTACAAGTGGATTTCAAATTCTGGAGGGATCAGGTAGAAAGAAAGCCAAATATTTCAATGTTGTTTCCAAAAGTAAACATTACCAAATTGCTGAAAGTTATAGCTACTTTAAAAGAAAATAACTTATTTTAACTCTGAAAAACAAGACAAAAAGAATCAGCAATGTTTCAAACAAGAACTTATTAAAAATCATAATACATCATCAATTCAGTCTCATGTAATTAATTCTGGTTCAGCTTAATGTTAGGCTAGAAGTTTTATGAGACCAGTTTTATCACTGGAGTTTGCAATTCTTAGCAGTCCAATTGAATACTCTCAACGTCATCGGCAGAGGTCTATATTTTAAAGTATTTGTTAGAGTCTTTATCTTTTTTGAAGACACTACTCTTTAATATTATAGTTGTTTGTAATTTTCTTTTAGAATAAACATCAGAATAAACCAATTAACCAATAAAATGAGACTTAAAATGGCCAGCATTAAAAATGCAATTGACAAGAAAATTTGGTTATTTTCTGTGGGCTAAAACAATTTAACAAAATAGCTATAAATATGAGTGATAACATATGCCAAGACAAATCAGATTTTTAGGAATCTCATACAGTTTTGAAATGCACATTAATAACATATCTATACAAATATAACTCAAAGAAAGCTACACATTATTTCTTATTTGACATTGCTTCTGTATGATTTTGACCCAGCAAATAAGCCTAATATATCTCTTTTGTACTTTGAGGGACCCTCCTGGAATGCCCAAAATTTAGTTCAATGTCAAAAAGACTAAATTTAGAATTTGAAATTTGATTTTGAGAAGTTTGTCAAAAATAAGCTTTCAAAACAATCAAGTAAGATCACAGATTATTATGAAATAGTCATTCATTTAACAAAAGAGCTAACAAAGACAACATGAGGCATAGCAAATTTGTTTCTCTCTCTCCTCTTGTTTTGCAGTTAACTCAAATGATTTAAAAGAGAAAACCAAATTATAGCCTTGTGTATCAGTGTACTTTTAATATGTCTTAATTTTAAAGCACTTAAATAATTTTATTTTGTCTTAGTTTAACTATACAAGATCCTCTTTTATTATCTTTTCTTTTTCTAATTTTCTGTATCCATTTATTTTTATCAAGACCATTTTCCCTCAATTTATTTATTTCGAGTCAATCTTTAAGTATCTTCTAAACTAGATAAATTACTTTTTTCACTGAAACACATATTTTTTATTTTTTATAAATTTTTTCACTAACATATTTTGCTTTTTTCTTGTATCTTCTATACAAAATTGATTCTCTGAGTTTTAGTAGTTTTAATTAGATATATTTGAATTTCAATCTTGAGCAATTTTGGACCATTGTTCTCTAATTTTGCAGTTTCTGAAAATATGTGTACAAAGTACAATTTTCCCGTTTATTAACAGACCCAAATATATTTAGCTTTTTTATACCATATAAACACTAGATGCTGAAGTATATAAACAAACGTATGCTTAATAATTGTTTCAGTATCTTACTCTAGTTAGAAATGACTCAGACATTTTATGATTATCTATTAATTTAAGGTAACGATTTAAAATTACTAAAAATATTTTTGAAACTATGACAGGTTCATTTATAAATGTTTATCCATTCACACTTGCCTGATTTACTTGTTCTTAACAATTATGTTTTAGTTGCTTATGGAAATCAAAGCTAGCCATTTAAATTATTTTTGAAAAAGCACAATCACCTAACCCTGCATCAGCCAACCTTGTTCCAACCAAGGCCTCTGAAACACTAGACGTAGGACAGGGCCATACTAGCCTTGGCTCTGTCCTATGGCTACTGTCTCTGGATCTGTGGATACGCATATGTCTCCAATCTTACAGATCCCAGAATCCAGAGGCTTAAAGCTAAAGATACTGGCTCACGGCAAGATGTATGGGAAGCTCTGGGGAGGCCAGTGGTTTGCTTCATTCCTATGGCTCACCAATAAATTAGGCAAATATTTGAAATTTCACAGAAACTAAAAATAACTTTTTTAATGTTTACTTTTATGACTGTTGCATTTATAGTTTATGATCTTAAAGCATCTAGAAGAGACAGCATAATTCAGTCTGACTAGCAAATCCAGGCAAAGACATACTTACAATTCTAAGGACATGTCTGTTTATTCTACTATTCATTCTAAAACTAGCTTTATTTACCAAAGATTATCTCAGATCACATAAACTAAAAGACATTTGAGTTAGTTTCTATTTTATTTTATCTCAAAGGAGAGGCTTAGAGCATATTGCCTTTTATCACAGATCAATTTTATGGAGGTTGTGAATTAAATTTCAGGTCTGCATGTTTCTAAAGCTCAACTGGGCAGACAATATAGTCATATCTGCTAAAACTAGATTTGTTACATTTTTAAAATAATTTTGTCTTGAGACTTTTCTCAAGTGACGTTAAACTCTATCCCTGGCTTGATAGGCTTATCAAGATAGCTACTCTCCTAGGGGAGCCTTGATAGGGGAGTGGAGGGACGGGAAGAATTAAGTTCAGGTGTGTCAGTTAGATGAGACACAGAGAAAGATTCAAAAATGGATGTGAAGACAACATAAAATAATGGGAATTCACTACTGGATTTTACAAAAAAGACATACAGATGAACTTAGGAGAACATTCAGAAACCTGTTTAAAATAAACAGCTGAATGCCAGAAAGTAAAATTTTAGATACCAATGTAGTTAGATGTGTGGCTTTTTAATTTCACTCCTTAACTGGATTATTGAATTCAGGGCAGAGCCCATTAACAAATAGGACCTGTATATAATCTGATTTACTTCTGAGGCCTATATATGTAAAAGGTAGCATAACTAGAAGGCAGAGCACCTAGGTCTCCAGAAATCAAGCATCTCATTTTTATATTGAGTCCCAGGTTCCCCAGAGCCAAGGCAAAAGCCCAGGATGGAAACGTCATGGGGCTGGGCTACACTACTCTCCCATGGTGTGCCTCAGTGTAAAGATAACCCCTTAAGCCTGGCAGGTAATTCAATGCCAACTCACTAGCCCACTCTATGTCTAGTTCATCACTCATGGGATCCCCATTCCTCAGTACTGAGTGCTCCAACCGCCTCCAAGTGCCAAAACCATGTCAATTTTCATGTTGTGTCTTTGTCTCTGAGTGCCTCTTTACCAACTTAGCCAATATTTTTTTTTTCTTGTACTAAATTGCCATTTACTGCCAATTTTTGTTTGGCTCAGTCAGAAATGGAAGGCTTTTCTTTTCCAAACATGCAAAGAATGAGGATGATAGAAAGACGGTTTGCCTCCTATAATAACAACCGTTCCTTGCAACTGCGATTAGTTACCTTTAAAATTGTGGCTCTCGCCAGTGACTTGTTATATACTACATACCCAAAGGTCAAGAGTTCTCTTACAGTATAAAGTAATCCTTGGTACCCTACAGAGCCAAAGAGCTCGGGGCTTTCAATATAAAAGTGAGATGAGTTGTAGACCTGAGAGGAACCTATCCATGTCTCCTGGGGCTTCTTAAGGAAAACAGAAGACCCCCAAAATGGATCTGTGAAACTTTTTTCTGTGTTTCTTAAGGGATCTCAGGGTTGCTAGAAGTCTCCCCAAATTTCTTTTATTGAGCCAAATCTCTAATATTTTGTTTCGTTAATTTTTTATCCATTGACCCACAGATGGAAGGAGATGACAAAGGTGGCAAAAGGAAGAAGGGGCAGAAGCAAACAGGAGAATGAGTCCTAGAGGAATGAGTTTGGGGAGTTTCCTAAGAAAGTTATAGTTAGTATGGGTTGTAGAAAAAGGGGTTCAGTTGCATGAAAAGTTCCTATGGAGAGAAGCAAAATCTAACAGAGAAATAGAGTGGCCTTAAAATATATATATTTTATATGACATCTATATAATCAGTTTTTAGTTAAGTGAACTTCTGACCGTAGAGCCCTTTACAAAAATCCCTTCAAATTTACTATCATATTTTTACTGGAACAAACAGCAAATATTCCTGGATTCTTTTATTTATTATTTTCCACTAAACCAAAGGTATCTGAGTCACTTTGGTTTTCAGTGACTCATAACCCAAACCAATAAGCCTTTTGTAACTTAACAAAGGATATACCAGGCAGCTCCAAAAAGGTACAAAGAAACAGTCCTCACAAGATCCAGAGCTACCCCCAAAAACAACTAAAAGAAAAAAGAGACTTAGTTATCTTTTTGATAGCTGGCAACAGTAGATATGCCAGCTGCAAATGAGGTCCAACCCACATTTCTACCCAGGCATAATCTTTTTATGGAGGCCCCCTAAGCTTTTGGTTGGCTTCTGAACACAGAAACTGGATAACCTGTATGTCCCCAACAAGTCACAAGACAACCCATGTTCTTAGGACACAAAACAAGACTAATAGGTAAACAACAGCTGTCTGTCGGAGGGGAGAGGATCAATAGCAAGTGAGTACCCAGAACCAAATTTTCACGAGTCACAGTCCCAACAAATAATTTTCTCCTGCTAACCTGAATTTGGAAAGGAACAGAGAAAGGGAAATTCTTACCTTCCATTCTCCACTGGACACAACAGACAGAGATCCACGAGACTTGACCTTGGTAAAAGTTCCTACCTTTTTTGCTGGCTTTTTGCCTCTTGTTCCAGGACCTCATCTGTAAGTTCTACAGTGAGTCAGATGTCTCAGCTATTCCAGCCTTGTCACCATAACTGTGGGGGAAGACAGGAGGTAGCCCCTTTTCTCTCCATAAAAAGGGTTATGGCCAACACTCCTATAACAGAGACAGGTTAACAAGAAAGAAAGCATAACAAGTGTTTGATCATAGTTTTACATGACACAGGAGCCTTCGGAATAAAGATCTAAAGACTCAGGAAAATAATCCATTTTTATGATTAGGTTCAATGAACTATGGATAGCGATGTAGGAATGTGATTGAACAAAAAGAATGTGATCTAATATGATCAGACTGAGCGGGAGAACTCAGCAAGACCTGTCTGTTCATATACTCTTTGGCATTTCTGTGCAGGCTTCCTTCCTTTCAGGTCTGGAGTAGGCTGCCTTTGGAATGAGGATTTTAATTTCTCTACTGCCAGCTGTTACAAAGAAAGACAAGGGCAAGATTAGAGTATTTTTAGGTTTATGGCTGGCTTTGGGGAAAAGGGGTTCTAGTTTCTATGACCTGCCTTGGGAAAGAGAGATTCTAGTTTCTATGGTTTAGATGATGGAGAATGAGGGATGAGGAAAGAGGCAGGAGAAGGTCAGAGAGAGGCTCTGCTTCTGAGGCTGCTTCTCGAGTCTTCACTTTGCGGTTTCATTTTCTGAGCCCCAACAGTACTATGCTGTTACAGGCAAAATCATGAATTACATCAAATGATGTACAGTTTTTTTTTTCTGTGTTTCTGTTGTCATCCATTTAAATTTTAACCTCTATAAACCAAGGTAATGTTATTTTTAGGGCACTACTTATTTTTTTTCTTCACTCACAGCCATTTTCTCTTAATTACCACAAATCCTGAATCTTAAGAAGCTCATTTTCTAGTCCCTTTCAGTCAACTCAAATTTTCTCATGTCTTCCCATTCCCAGTTTCTTTATTGTCTGCCTCCAACCCTACCTTGTTTCTAAAATTAGTCACTGCTTAAAATCAAACACAGTATCTTTACTATAATCTTCGATTGAATGTATCACAGTATCTCTTGCTAGTAATATTTGCATAACAGTAATACTTACTTTCAAATTCATGGGATTTAGCTCACAAATGACTATGTCAGAAAACCAAAATATATTGAAAGTCTCTTCTTTTCCCTGAAACTATTCTTAAAGTTTTTAATGGAATGCATTGTTTCTACAAAATGTCTTTCTAGGATTTAATTAAACCAGTTTCTTACTAGTTACTTAAAAAAAGTAATTTAGACATCTTTCCCACCATTGTTGGCCCAAGCTTCCTTTTCTAAAACTTAATTTCATATACATTTTCTAATTAAGTATTCTTGGAAAATTTAAAGTGTGATTAAAACCTACTTAAATTCTGTAATTATTATAGTTCCTGTTATTATTGTTTTTTAAACCCCAGTACACAATATTTAGGTAATATTGTTTGTTCTTCAATTCATAGCACACTGTCCTTGGTTTAGTCCAAGCACAAGTTCTTTTTTACTTTACTTTGGATCCTTTATTCTCAATCCTCTTGACTTCACCTGCCTCACACCACCCAATCCAATGTGTTTAATGTAAATCTGTGAGAGTGAATGAATTTATATATATATAATGCATGTAGAATTATTTGGGAATTTTAAATTTATATAAATGCCAGTGACTTATGAGTATAATATAGTATATCATTTTACAAATTGAAATGTATCTAATTACCAGTCAATTTGAACACCTGTTAATATACAGTACTGATTATTCATATTTAACCTTTTGAAGATTTTCTTTTAATACTTTTGTCTCTTTCCCTGTGTTTAATTTTAGTATTTTAATTGAGGTCTTGATGATACTGTTTGTACATGATAGATATTAATTTTTCAGTTATCTTAGACATTTTAAATAATTCCTCTGAGTCTACTATCTGTATGATAATTTTGCTTAAATTTTCTTTTGTTGGGCAAAAGTCCTTAATTCTGATGTACACAAGCCATTAATTTCCTACCTTATAGTTTGTGTTTTTTATTGTTAGATCACAAGTATTCTATGCTATATCTTTCTTTTATTAGTTTCATGTATTAATATATTATATTTAGGTCTTGAATCCATCAAGATCTCTGTACATAAAATAAAGCGAGGAATCAACACATTTTTCTTCATACAGTAAAGTAGCTTCCCAAACGCCATATAATATTTTATTCTTGTCTATTGATCTATATGGCGATATCTTATTTTGAGCAAATAATTCGCTTTCATTATGACAGTTTTCTACCCTTGTACTTTTGCCATACTTTTAAATAAAACGGCCTTGTAGCATACCTTGGCTGTAGTAATGCACTTACTCACTTTTTAGAAGTTGATTTAGCTCTTTTTGTACTTTTGTTCTTTCATTTAAATATATATAAAATTTTGAAAAGTTTTTAACAAAACAACAACAAAAAGCCCACAAGAATTCATGGATTAAATAGGGAGAATTGACAGTTTTTCATATCAATTAATGCATCTATGAACACGGTATATCTCCTCTTTCATGACAATCTTAATTTGTCATCTTTAATGAAATGTTAAAATTTTCATTATAATGAATATAGAGGTAGAAATGCTGATCAGCATGTAAACGTGGTTCTCAGAGCTTGTGATGTTTCTTGACTGATTCATTATATTTTCTCAATGAATTACAAAACAAAGTCATCAGTTAGGAATAAGGATGAGAAATAGGTACTGGATATTGAAAGAAAAATCAAAGGAACTGGGAAAAATTTTATCATGTTAAGTGGAGGAAGGGCCTTTTATTTTGATCTATTTTGTTTGGTGGATGAAAGCTGTTATCAAACATCAAAAGTGTGTTATGTGAATAAGAATTTCATTTCTTCATAGGTGTTCCTGGATGGTAGATCACAAGCTATTGATATTCTGTAAGTTACAGGAAGGTAGATTATTTATTTTTATGTAAAAAAGAACATTCTCTGTCAGGGCGGTAAAAATCATAAAGGCTTTCTTTGAAATAGTGATATTAGAAGTGTTCGAGAAGTGCCTCTTGCTTGTTGGAATAGATGAGGTATGCCAGAGTGGCAATTTATGCGTAGGTTAAGGGAATAAAAGTCTATAAAGGTCCTAATCAATGTGGAAGTACGATTCTATAATCTAAGAATGAAGTATAGTCTTTCAGAAATTAACATTATAATTTTGGACTACCTTTGTTGACTGTGTGTTTTCTGTTGTTTGCCCTGAAGTAGTGATATTAGTGACTAGAGCCAGATTTTTATGTGATCAAGCAGAATCACTTAAAACACCTCATCTCTGAGCATTAATTTCTCAAGTAAATGTTTTAACACAAATGAAAAGATGGAAAGTCAGTGTAAAGTAAATCTGTTTAAATTACTCTCTATGTTTTGGGAAAAAATCATTATAATGCTGTAATTTCTCATAATTTCTCTAGTAAAACTTTACAATGGACAGGCATTGGTTACTTTACTAGTTGGGTCTAGGAACATTATATGGAAATATATGGATTGGAGATTTCTCTGGAAATCTTCTAGTGATTTAGAACAAGGTCAACAAAGTATGGATTGCTGGCAAATCCAGCCTGTCAACTCTTTTTGTAAATAAATTTTATTGGAACTCATTGCATTGTCTACATATTGTTAATGGCTGTTTTGACAGTACAACAGAATTGAGTGGGTGCAACAAAGATCAAAGATCGTATGTCCTATAGTCATACAGAGCCTTAAATATTTCCTATCTGGCTCCTTACAAAAAAATTTTGCCAACCTATGTTTTAAAATAGAAAGATGAAAAAGGAGCACATATGGCACTGATGAAAACTATATATAATTAATATAAATATATAATATTGATTCAAAGACGGATATATGTTGAGACAGATATATGGATATGGATATATAGGTATATGTGGATATAGATAGATGTAAATATGGATATATTATGACATGGATATGTTGTTTTTAAACCTGCATGGCTTATTATTATTATTATTTACAGAGTACTTGCTATGTGCTGCATTTACCAAGCACTTTATATCTATACCTTATTTGTCATGAACATATTATTATCACCCTTCCATTACAAAGGATAAATTATGGCTACAGAACAGATTAAAGATTTGGACGCTGAGCTTTACAGCTATCAAATTCATTCTCCTAAACTTCGTGTAGTCTGAGGGTAAAAAATACATAATACTAAATAAGGTCAAATGTCATCTGCTTAAGCTTAATTGGCAACTTTGTCTTCCCAGATATAAAAATACACTGTCAGCACTTTTTAAATAATTAATCCTCAGGTCATCGAAGCCATGAGTGGGAGAGAATTGCAAAATTAACCAGAAGGGAGGGCTGGTAACTACAAGAGAGATCATATTTCCAATTCTTGACAGAAAACATTGAGTTATTTTATAAGCAATTCCCTGTATAGAGGTGATGCTTGAATGAAGAGGAGCAAAGAGTGCAGTCTACTGCTCCAATTATCTGACTAAGGGAGGACAATTCAATACATAAGACCTAAGTACCAATTAGGTAAATGAAAAACTTAAGCATGTTACACAATTTCAGGGCAGAAAGACACTCAGAAAGGCAACAGAGCTCTGCAATTGCAGGCTGAGCTTCAGCCACACTGACACAGAACCTGGGAAAGGTTTGACCCTTTGGAGATGCTGCTGAAGGTTCTTAGGGCCCTATTAGCCTGAGAGAACAACAATAGCATTTAAAAAGACTCTATAAATAAGGTTCCATTTTCAGTATAGATGAGATTATTTTTAAAAATATCATACTGAAAGACATTTTTATATTCAACATAATCAGCATTAGTTAAAATTAAAATACTTTATTAACGAAGAGGCTGATATAGTTATAAAAATTTTAGTGGAAATTTTTTTCTCCGGCTGCCTTTGGAAAAAAAAAAAAAATCAATGACAGCTGAATCATTAGCTATCCAAATAAAAATCTTCCTGAAAAAAACAAGTAACTGCAGCTTCCTAGATTGATGTACTATCTGCACCTCTGTTATTTTATGTTTATATTAAACTACATTCTACTTTCCTCGAGAAAAATAATTCCGTATTACATTTTTGTGATCCTCCATAGTTCCTGGCTTAAGAAGCAACATGTCTTAGTCAGTTTGGACTGCTTTTACAAATGCAATAGAATGGGTGGTTTGAATAAAAAACATTTATTTCTCACAGTTTCAGAGACTGGAAAGTCCAAGATCAAGTTGCCAGCCATTTTGGTTCCTGGTGAGGGGCCTCTTCCCAGATTGCAAAAAAAGCTCTTCTTTTAAGAGCACAAATTCCATCATGGGAGTGCCACCCACATGACTTTATGGCCTCTATCACACTGGGGGTCAGGGCTTCAACATCTGAATTTTGGAGGAACACAAATATTGTGTCCCTGACATCTGGCCTCTGACATCCCACAATTCGTGTCCTTTTCACTTGCAAAATGCATTCATTTAATCCCAATAACCAAGTCTTGATGTGTTGCAACATCAACACTAAAGTCTAAAGTCCAAAATTTCATTTAAATATCATCTAAGTCAGATATGGGTGTGACTGAAGGTTTAATTCATCCTGAGGCAAAATTTCCCTCCAGCTATGAACCCATGAAAACAGACAAGTTATGTGCTTCCAAAATACAATGGCAGGACAGACATAGGATAGACATTTTCATTCCAAAAGGGAGAAATGGGAAAGAAATGGGCGACAGTTCCCAAGCAAGCCAAGCTCTAGCATGTAAACTTCATGAGCTATAAGGCTTGAGAATAGTCTCCTTTAGCTCAATTTGTTTTCCAGACGCACTTGAAGTGGTGGCCCTGCCCTCCAGACCCACTAGAGTGGAAATCCTGTCTCCCAAATCCAGTGGGGCAGAACTCCCAGTTTCTGCACCCACTGGGGCAGTTATCCTGTCTCTATCGCTTTTCTGGGTAAGGGTCACATTCCCAGGGCTCTACTTGACGGGGGTCATTCTCCTATAGCTCCAAGAGCCCCCACCATGAAGGCTTTGGGCAAAGGCAATCTGGCCTGTTGATCCTTAGGTTGATTTGGTTCCTGGTACGGGCCTTCTTCCCAATTTGTAGACGCATGCCTTCTTGCTGAATCCTCATCTGGTGGAGAGAGAGATCGTCTCTCTTATGTCTCTTTTCATGAGGGCACTAGTCCTATTATGAGAGCCCCACTCCCATGACCTAATTACTTCTTGATATAGTTTAGATCTTGTCCTCACCCAAATCTCATGTTGAATTGTAATCCCCAGTATTAGAGGCGGGGCCTGGTGAGAGGTGGTTGGATTATGGGAGTGGGTTTCTCATGAATGGTTTAGCACCATGCCCTTAGAACTGCCCTCACAGTAGTGAGTGACTTCTCATGAGATCTGGCTATTTAAAAGTGTGTGGCTCCTTGCTCTCTCTTGCTCCTGCTCCAGCCATGTAAAGTATCTGATCTTCCTTCACCTTCTGGATGATTTAAGTTTCCTGAGGCCTCCCCAGAAGCTGAGCAGATGCCAGCATCATGCTTCCTTTATAGCCTGCAGAACTATGAGCCAATTAAACCTCCTTTCTTTATAAATTATCCAGTCTGAGGTACTTCTTTATAGCAATGAAAGAACGGCCTAATATACTTCTCAAAGGCCTTGCCGCCAAATAACATAAATTCAGGATCAGGGTTTTTTGTATGAATTTGGGGGGAACATAAACATTTAATCCATAGCAAAATGTATATGGTGGGTGCTTGGCAAATGCTGGCAGGAAGGATGAATGGATATTTGGAGAGATTAATGAGTTTTTCCAGAAAGATCAACCTGAAAGAACTGAAACTGAAATTAAACAAAGGAATGGGAGAATTGGGTTGATAGGAGGAAACACATATCACATGAATTAAGACTGATCAGTATTGGCAAAATATGGCAGATACAATTGTGATATTCATTGTCATTGCTATTATTTTTGCAATGTTCATGGCTACACAGAGTACCATATTGCTTGAAATGATTTAAGATATTCCCTAAGCTCTTAGTGCAACGTTGTACCATGTTCTGCAGCTACAATTGCCAAACCTCCAGCTCAAGAGGGACCAAATGGAGAATTAACAGATCAACCCCAGACTCTGGGTGTCTTCTTCTTAGAGCAGTAATGAATGTTCTGAGATTTGGTATAAAATGAAATCAAATGATTGAATGCCTGAGACACCATGAATGGAAGAAATCACTAAATCAAAATTTTCTTGGTGACTAAACTCATTCCTATTTTCTGAGTGTAAATCAGACACTTGAGCCAACCTCTGCAGGGTGTCGCTTTCACTGCACAGAGTCACACTGAAGTAAAGCAGGAGCCTGACAAAATAATACCTGGAAATCAATATTTTCTTGTCAACTCTGAAATTTCCAAAGCATAACTTGACTATAAGAATTGTTATTTAAAATATCCCCATTCCCTACTTATGAAGGCAATGCAAGTACTAATAAAAGTAGACTAATCAGTATTGGCAAAAGATGGCAGATACACTTGCAATATTCATTATTTAATTTAATTTATTTAATTTCATTAAATTGCCTTCCTCCTGGTTTCCAGAGAAACCAATGATATAGTCCCTTGAGATTTGCCAGAAATAATGTTAAATAATATATCTTGAAAATCACATTTTAGCTGAATACATATGAGCTACCCAAACCCCCACTGTACTTTCCTGTGTTCAGCAGACAGGCCCCAGGAAACACCTTTGTGGGATGAAGTTCATTTTGTTTTCATAGGTTGCAACCTCATTCCTAGGATGTGGGTGGTGATTCATTAGGAAAATGTAGCTTCATATTTTTCAAGTGAACTTGATATTTAATTCCACTACTACCATATATTCCTCTCTTTGATCATATTTATATTAATCTCCATATCTAACAACCATATAAGATACAGAGTAGCAGAGCAAACCTAAAGAATAATGCAAACATTACATTGCAATAATGGACTAATTCATTCACCACTTACTGAGAACTATCTCTATTCTCCGTTAGAGGCCGAAATGGAGAAGAATCGTTGTGACATAGAACAAAACGTTTTGACTGACTTCAAAACTTTATAACATATTAGGAACATAAGAATATAAATAGCCATGTTGTAGGACTGAATGATATAAATTCCTTAAGATAAGTAATAAACACACTTCTAGGGAAGTTGCAGATGAAATAGACCAGATCTAAATAGAACACATTTAAGTTGGTATCATGCAGAATTTGAACTTGGTAATAATCTTTCTGTATTAGAGACTGTGGAAGAGAAGAATGTCTGGAGTGGAGTGTCATGAAGTGGTAATGCACAAGGAGTGTTTTGGGAACAGGAGGATGCTTAAGGTACATGGTAGAGATTCTAGACTTTATTTTTATTAAGTAAAACTTAAAAGCTATTAAATATTTTTGGCAAATTAATAGTCTAAGTAGAGACATGCTTTATAAAGACAAAACCTATAGGGAATAGAAAGCAGGAAGACAAAAAATTCTATAGACTTCATGAAGGCAGTGATTTTTAGCTGTTTGTTTTACCAGTGTAGGTGCTCAATAAACTTTTTATTGCTTGAATGAATCAATTTCCTGATTTTGTGAGGGCCATGAAATGAAAGTAAACTTTTATTTGTGATACTCCTAGAATTTTTTTTAAATGTGCAATTGCACACAGATAGAATAGGAGGGAAATACTCATTTTTCAGAAAAGAGTAAAAATGATTTAAGAGGGTTTTTTTATTAGTTTTTTTGTTTTGTTTTGTTTTGTTTTGTTTTTTTGTTTTGGTGGGGATGTATTAGTCAGGGTTCTCTAGAAGGACAGAACTAATAAGACTGTTGTATATACAAAGGGGAGTTTATTAAGGAGTATTAACTACACAATCACAACATCCCACAATAGGCCATTTGCAAGCTGAGGAGGGAGGAAGCCAGTGTGAGTCCCAAAGCTGAAGAACCTGGAGTCTGATATTCAAGGGCAGAAAGCATCCAGCACAGGAGAAAGATGTGGCTGGGAGGCTAAGCCAGTCTAGTCTTTTCACATTGTTTTTTTCTGCCTGCCCTTTTTCTGGCCGCTCTGGCAGCTGATTAGATGGTGTCCACCCAGATTGAGGGTGGGTCTGCCTTTCCCAGTCCTCTGACTCAAATGGTAATCTCCTTTGGCAACACCCTCACACACACACCCAGGTACATTGCATCCTTCAATCTGATCAAGTTGACACTCAGTATTAACCGTCATGGAGGGTGGGGGGTGTTTGTTTTGTGTTAAGTCACTTTGGGGCTCTTTTTTGTCCTTAGTCATAAACATTTGTTAATAATTTAAACTGAATAAGGAAACAATGAACTCGTGTTGTGTAATTTTTTTTTTCTCTTTCTTTGTTGTTATATACAACGTATAAACATTTAAAACAGAAAACAGCAGGGATCCTCTTGCATCCCTAGGAAGACAGCAAGGAAGAAAGAGGTCCCAGAAACATTTTTTAAAGTATAAGACATATCAGTGCTCAAACCAAAGGTGTGGAAGGTTTAGAGCCAGCAGAAAGCTGTGTTCCCTGGGGTTGTCCTGGCTCCCCGCCAGAGCCAGGACACACAGGCAGGACGCTACCGAGAGAAAACTACATCAGACAGCATTCCCTTCTTATGGAAAGCAGGGCAACATAAAAGGGTTACTAAGATCTCCTTCCTCCCTTGAGGACGACAACTGAGGAAAAGGAAGGTAGTGTCCCGTGTCACTCTGATCCCCGTCCCCAGCTGCTGTGGCCCCAGATGCCCTCATACTGGCATTTATCAGAGCCTATCTCAGCTCAGACCCTGCCTAGGCCCACCAGTTGCCCAAAGCTCTCTGAGTAGGGTGGAGGAAGAGTCTGGGTGTCAAATCAAGCAGATCTTTATTTGCAGTTGTCACTGGGGATGTTTCTTGTTGCTTATTTGTCTGCTAACCTGCTCTTTCAGCTGCATGGCGGGGCTCAAGGCCTTGATGACATCTGTCAGGGCTGAGAAGTGCCTGACTTGCTGGGCCAGAGCGGATTACACTTTGTTCACAAATGTCTCCAGGTCATAGTCCGGCTGCTTGGTCTTTTTAGTAACTGAAAATAGAGACTGAGGTCCATAAAATGCTTTGCAGAGAGAACAAATGAAGTGAACAGGTTTTTTAGAGGTTCATTTCAGGGGCAAAGAGATGGGATAATAGCAACCTCGGAAGGAGTGGGAGGAAGGATGATAATTCATTACTTCAGCATGGGCTGTTTCCTCCTTAGTTATGCAGATGGATAGGAAAGTTGAACTCATGTACCCAGCAGGTGCTGGCTCTGGGAAGAGACACAGTTGCCTAAACCGACTGTAATTCCTGCCACCCGTGAGGACTAAAAAACCTGAGCCAGAGAGATCCTAAAATTGGGTCACGAAGAAAGTGGGGGCATTACCTGTGGAGAAATAGTTATTGGATCCGCTTTTCACCTTCTTCAGGAAAACGGCAATGTAAGGAAATTAGCTATCTTTTTTGTCTTTTCTTTGCCTGTAAGAACAAAGACTGAAAAATATAAAATAAGTTTTAGTCTCTATTTTGTTTGGCATGTTTATACCCCAAAATTCTTTAAACTAATGGCAAGATAAATGACCAACTTGCATAGTGAGAGAGTTCTCCTATCTGCCTCATTACTTTTTTCCTTTGTTGCTACAACAAAAGCATGTCTACATCTTAATCTCCATTTCGAGGGATGAAACTAAGGCCTAGACTTTCAGTCAACGTTAGCATTCCCTCCCAAGAAAAAAAGAGGCTGTTTTCTCACCTCTGTCCAATGGGTGTTTGAATGTAAAATATGTAGGGAAATCAAGACCAGAATTTGTAATTCTAGAACTATTGAAAAACTAGTTGAGCAAAGGTAAGAGTTTAACAGACATTTTGGGGTATAATATGGTCGAGCCTATTTCATTTCCCTTTTCAAAAGTTGAAAAATCAAAAGGATTTCTTTTAAAATTCAGGTTACATCTCTACTTTGCTTGAGGTTTATTATAGTTGAAAGACTGGTTTTACACATAAAACTTTTTTGCTTAAAACATGCATGAATGGTTTCTGATTTCTTCTCATCCAGATATTCGAGAACAATTTTAGGAAGCACCCAACTTTACTGCATTGCATTTTCAAGTGTTCTTTCCTGACTCCTCTTACAGAGCCCATCCAAAATGTGCCTTCATGATGTTAAATACCAGTTGGCATTTTTAGTTTGGTTGGAATAGAATTGCAGAATTTTGCTTTTCTTAATTGTGAAAGAGGCAGATAGTTAACCACATTTTTTCTCCTTCTGCATATCTAAAAATGCATTCAATTCTTCAGCAAATATTTAGTTCTTTTATTATGCTAGACATCAGAAAGCATTAATCTGAAGAACTAGTTACAGTTGAGGTTCCTCATCACAAGGTAATATCCTGGGAAAACTCTGATCCAGGAGCACTTTTCTGACTGCATTCAAACTGTTTCCTGAAGGCAACCAGCAGATTACTTCATGACTTGAGGAAACCTGCAAGGTGGCAGCTTTTGCTGGCTCAGATAGGAAATAAGCCTTTTCAAGAAACTGTACTCAGTGCCAATTACAAAGCCTTTAATCAATTAATAATTACTGCAGCACATTATGATTTTCTCTATTATTGCTGCTCGAACTTAGGGGAAAAATACATTTTAAATGGTAATTTAATGATTAACTGTAAAGTAGGTTTTTCAAATCAAAGGTGCTGCTTACATTTTCAAAATCTCTAAATATATGCAAACAAAAGGAAAAAAATAGTTCTTGTGAAAGTATACAAGATCTTTAAATATTAAACCCCACACCCCATTTTAGACATAAAATTCATCAAAACATTCTCAACAAATACATCAAAGTGGGAAGAAACTGATGGTATGACTGAACTAATAGACAATCATCAATAAGAAACTTTTAAATATAATTTTAAAAGTTAGAAGATAGTATTTGCTTTTCAAAAATAAGAAAATTATTTTATCTAATTGGCTAGCCTGGCTTTGGTCAATGTACTTGATAATTTTGAGCTTTCTACACTGAGGGTAATGAAATATCAAAACAATAATCTAGGGAGGTTGTGAAGCGTATTGTCAAGAACTCTGTCAATATTCTCTTTCTCTAAATATTAATTGATGATTTCAATAAAAGGTAAGGACTTTTTAGAGTCTACAGCATGAGTACAAAGTAGATGACTTTCTCAGTACTTCCTAACCCTTTAATTCATATGTAACAATTTAAATTTTTTTTCAAATGCCCTTAAGCATCTGATATTATTCCAGGATGCCTCATCTTCAGTTGTGGCCCTCTAGTACCTGTCATCAAAAAGTAGCACAGAGAATGGAATATCTGAAATACCATTCAAAAGTATATTTTATCTATTGCACATAATTATTTATATAATTATGTACTTTTACATTTTATATACTTAATTATATGTATACCCACGATATGTGTGTATGTATGTGTGTGTGTTTATGTGTATTCATTTTTGCAGTTATCATAGCTACTAGAATCTTGCTTATTTTTTCACTCCAGTGTCTGTAATTGTACTATGCTGCTATAAGTGTTTGTATAAATCATGTAATCACTCCATGTCATTTGCCATTTTAAGAGGCAATGTCTCCCTTTACCAGCCACCCAATTAAGCAACCATTCATTACATATCAGATTTCAGGTTCACCCTGCCACTTTTAAAGTACTTTGAAAATTATAGTGATATATTTTGTGCTCTCCACAGCTTACAGTTAGTGGTGGGTTAAAAATCGCTATTGAGGTAAAAATAACCATAAATAAGAAAGAGACTCAAGCAAAGTTTGGGATAGTAATAAAATTTATCTTGGAGCTCTTAGGGTTTTGTAAAGGAAGTTCCATTTTAAGTGTGTCTTGAAAGATGAATACTAAACCTGGCAGCATTTTAATGGATGAATTAGAGGATCAAGAAATGGAAAACTCATGCTGAGATAGAAGTGCTGGTGTGGCATCCATATGAACATGTCGATGTAACTGGTAACTGAAAATTAAGAAATAGGCCACATCTAGTGAAGAAAAATTGGAAGTTCGCAAGTTAAAACCAAAGGAGTAACAGAGTAACAGAGATTTCCAGGTAAAAAGTGTATTGATTGAACTTAAAGATGCTGAGAGTAGAGCCTTGGGGAAATGACTGTAATTAAATGGAAATGGAGGGGAAAAGAAAGTTAAAGTGACCGAGGAAGAGCAGGCAGAGACAAGAGAACGGAAGAGAACAATGCAAGAAGAAAGCATTTAAGATGATCAAAGACTGCAATGGCAAGACAATGACTCAGCCCACTGCACTTAAAATTATCAGGGCACTGATGAATTTAATGAAAGCTGTTTCAGTGGTACACTAGCGGTAAGAGTCAGATCATAGGGGTAGAAAGGCAGAATGCATTTGGGAGGAATGATGGAGACTAGTCTTTAATGAAGTGTGGCAATAAGGAGAAAAAGAAAGATGGGGTGATAGATTGTGTTAGAAGCATAGTTCAATCAACATTTATTTTTACTTTAGTGAATTAAACAAAAAGGGATAAGCCATGGTAGAAGAGTTATTAACATAGGAGAAAGAAAGAAGAAAAGTTGCTTGGAATAATCAAAATAATGGTAACAATTATTTATTAAGCTCTTACTACATGCTAGGTAGCATTTTTGTCACTTTATATAAAATAAATCAATAGCCTTCCAACAATTCTGTCAATGTACGTATTCTTATATCCATTTTACAGATAAGGAGACTGAAGCTTGCTTAAGGGTGGTTAAATATCTTGCCCAAAGTCCCTGCTAGGGAGGGATAAAGATAGAATTTGAACTGAGACCATCTGGCTTCAGCCAACCAGCTCTATAAACAAACCATTCTGTGGGTCTTACTTCTGCAGCCAGTAATTGCCAGTCCTATTCTTTTGGTGAAAATGTTGAACCTGAGAAAAATCAAATTCTTTTTCTTATTTATTCTGTGCTCTGCCCCATCCTTAGGGTCCTAGGTAATGTTTGGAATGCATCAGTCCCAACCTTCCTGTACTACAATAAGTGAATCAATTGCTCACAATAATTTGAGGAAGCCTGGGGTCTTTTATGAGCATTTCAAATGATTAATAAAGTATGAAAAATAATCAGATCGTCTGGATCTGAATAGTGTTGAAAGATTTAATAGTTTCCAATGTTGAGAAGTTTCAACATACTGGTTGAAATCAATGAACAAGTTATCCATTTGGTAGTAGGGGGAAGATGTGGCACATCAAGTTTCTTGCATTTTTTTAGGAATCAGTACTATACAGGCAGTTAGATGACATATATAATTCTGCACCATTTTATTTTGGTCTACAATTATATCACTACTGTATTATATTTTGCTGTTTTAACAAATGAGCTCTGATGAATTTGCCAGTATTTACTCTAACTTTTCCTCATTTTCATTCTACTTATCCTAGCTTCTCCACTCCCCCACTAACTTCTGTAATTTTTGCTTTATTGGAAAGTTCTCAGAGCCTTGGGCTCTTCAGCAGAAAGTATGGTATGAAGCTGGAAGATAAATAATACATCAGATCACTTCCACTCAATCTGGGCAAGTGACATTTACAATTTTAACAAACTGAAGGCATGATGGCAAATAAGAGAATATTTGGAGCAGAGTAAACTTCAGTTACAATACAGACTAAAATTCTAAGTGTTCTTTCTCATTTGGCTAATATATGTAATTCAAGTTGACTGGAGGAATGTTCTCACTCAGATGCTAAACTGCACATCTGCAAACTATTCCCACAAAAACAATCTGAGCAACGCCCACCCTCAAAACCCTCACTGATTCTTATCATTTCTGTAAAGACAATATTTCTTTCTCCAAAGAGCAGCAGATATATCAGATGTTTGAGTATTAAAATGTAGATACACTTGCCTTTTAAATCTCACTCTGATCTCTGACGCTAAAATCAGCACACTGTGCAGCATTTTGAAGAGTGCTTTCTTTGGAATAATAATTCCAGTAGATGATCTGTAGGAAAAAAAAAAAAAAAAAAAGAGCTATCCTGTGACCATATTTGACTTGAGAACAGCTGAGCACACCTGTCTTGGAGACTCACAATGCACATTAGCATATTAAAGGCTCTGGAAGTCCAGTAATAAGGAATTATGTGGGGCTTGTTTTTTGTTTAATTCCTACTTCCCAGGTTTATTTGAAAATCAAAAAACATTTTGTCCATAACCCTATTAAGAGAACTTTCCATAAAATGGAATTTTATTGGTGGTAGGTATTTTGTAGTATCCTTCCCATTCTCAAAAACGCATTTTGTGAAATACCACATTCTCTGATTTGCTCTTATTTCTTAGTACAGTAGCATAAAGGGAAAATTGAGCATTCTCAAGTTCTTATGTGTCAGTCACATCCATTTATATTTTTATAATTATTTTATAATTATATATTTTTAGTAATATAAAATGGACAAATCTTCGGAAAGTGTCAGGAAAAAAAAACTTGATTTTTTTCTTCTAGAAGCACTGCATCCTCACAGAGGTTTGAAGCTAACTAGCAGGAGACACCTGCATCTTATCAATGTCAACATGAATGCCTCTAAAAAGAACACAAGCGTCACTCACGCGCGCACACACACACACACACACACACACACACACATGGCATTCAGTAACGTGTCGAATGTAGCTAATTAATTTGAGGCAGTAACTGATTAGTATAAAATTGAATACATTGGCTGAGACTGGGTCCATGACAGAAAATCAAGATACCTTCAATTTCTTATATACTTGTGAAATGTAATTTTTTTTTTTTTTTGGTAGGGTCTCACTTTGTCACCCAAGCTGGAATGTAGTGCTGCAATCTCAGCTCACAATCTCGGCTCACTGCAGCCCCTACTTCTTGGACTCAAGCGATTCTCCCACCTCAGTCCCCCAAGTAGCTATCACTATAGGCACGTGCCACCATGTCCAGCTAATTTCTGTATTTTTAGTAGAGATGGTGTTTCACCATGTTGCCCAGGCTGGTCTCGACCCAAGAGATCCACTGCCTCAGCTTCCCTCCTCAGCTCCCCAAAATGCTGGGATTATAAATGTGAGCCATCACTCCTGGCCTGAAATGTGAATTCTTTATCATTGATCATAAACACCAATGTCTCATGAAAACTGGAGGCTTCAATTTGAATCAATTAATGTCTCCACAATAAGGGTGCAAGTAGAAGTCTAATAAATGACCATGCTAAAATGACTCTCCCCTTTGTTCACTGGTGAATGAGGGAAGATATCAAGTTTTTAAAGTACTAATCCCAAACTTAAACGACCTTAAAACTAAATCTTGACAGTTTGATATCAGCGTTGTGTAATTGTTATGCCCCAGCAAAGCCTGTGGAGTCAGGAGATGCTGTATATGAAAACAATAGGTCAGTGTTCTATCTTCTCCTGCAGAGGAACGCAATAGCAACGATCACTTTCGGCAAGTCCAGTTTTGCCTGCTCTACTGGGGAACAGCCGAGAAAAAAGACGTGTGCTTTTTAAAGGAAATTTGTATTTAAAAAAGAAGAAAGATCTTGTCTTTATGTTGAAGAAATTGTCCTTTTCCACTTATTGGTCTTAACCAAAATAATTATCTCTATTAGCAATAGTTCTGTTCAGTTTATTTTGAACATATCCTTTGCATTGTCTCTGCGTTTTTAAAAAGACCCAGAATGGTTTTTGAAAAGTATAATTTCAGACACGAGGGTGAATACTCCTCACCCTAAGTGCTAATCACAAATGCTGAGTTCCACCATCATGTAATCATGCACTGAAGGTCATTTGGCAGTAGAGCCGCTCTGAGTAGAGAGGGCTTCTGGAAGAGCAGTGCTCAGAGTTGATTTCTACGTATTAGTCTACAAAATATGTCATATGGGTTTTTTTTCAAAAATGAGAGGAGAAGCTCTAGAATACATACCACATAAAATTCACTACGTAAAATTTACCTTCTGGACCTAGAATATGTTGTTAATAAGAATGATAACCTTGATCTTATCTTCACTAAATTGTTGAAAGTGCTAATCCATTTAAGAACAAAATCCCGCAAGTTTCTATTCTTGCTTTCTGAGCCTCAATGCTTATTAGGAACAAAAAAAGTAAAAAGCCCAGTAATGACAAAATTAAACAATTTCTTACTTGCTATTGATGTTTAGCTTTCTTTTCCATGGTAATTTCTTTGTATAATGAAGTTACACACACACACACACACACACACACACACACACGAATGATTCACTACACCAGTAGCATATGTCCCTATGAAAACTGTAGGGGTGTCTCAAGAAGACTCTTAGATTTAAATGCCAAACAATTTTGATACTAAAGCTAATTAAAACAGATGTTTGTGAC
This sequence comes from Hylobates moloch, assembly GCF_009828535.3. Lineage (NCBI taxonomy): Eukaryota > Metazoa > Chordata > Mammalia > Primates > Hylobatidae > Hylobates > Hylobates moloch. The sequence continues at coordinate 154,203,954 of NW_026652280.1, forward strand.
TATTGAGAATAACTTTTTATTTATATTTTGTGACTTTTCATATTAATTGTAGAAGGTAATAGTCTGTTTGATACTATTTTGGAGAAAATGTGGAAGTGAATTTAAAACGGCTTTCAAAAATGTGTTTGCAGAGTATGGAAAGCCATACAGACTTTTCAAATTTTTATATATATATATATAAATTTATACTATATATATATACATATAATTTGAAAAGTCAAATTATATATATAAAACATACATATATAGTCAATAAAATTATGATAGTAATTTGCATCTTATATGACTTGTAAACTATCATTCAGAAATCTTAGTTCAAGCCAGAAGTCCTATAAGTTTTACTCAAGCAATTCATTTTTTGAAAGTCACGGTTACCATTGCTATCATTTTGGCATGAATTGCAGGTTAGACATGTAGACCTATTTCTATGGTCTCTGACTATTTTCTCTTTTTCCAAATAATTTCCTGTTGTTTTCACTATCGATGTAATCAACTCTCAAAGCAGCTCCCTCTGCTGCTCTTATTTTTACCGTCTACTTATCTGAACAAATAATATTTTCTCCAAAAAACTTGTACATGTTCTAGTTATCTTTCCAACTAATGACTCAAGGTTGTTTGTATATTCTTGTAAAAACCAGTTTTTAAAGGAGATCTCCTTTTCCTCTTGGTATTAGAATTTGTATCTGTCACCAAATTAATCTTTCTGATCCCCTATTTCAATGACCAGGTTTAACAGTCATTTTCTCACCTTGAAATTACTTTGATTAATTTTTATCGATTTTTATTTCAAAGTTAGTTTTAGACTCTCTCATAAGTTATTGTCTCTCAATAAAAAAGATTCTCTTCTCATTAAAACTATCCAACTAGCCTGGGAAACATGGAAAAACCCCATCTTTACCAAAAACAAAACAAAACAAAACAAACAAAAATTAGCCAGGCATGATGGTGGCATGCACCTATGGTCCCAGCTACTAGGGAGGCTGAGGTGGAAGAATCCCTTGAGCCCCAGAGTCAGAGTTTTCACTGAGCCAAGATTGCACCACTGCACTCTAGCCTGGGCAATAGCAACACTCTGTTTAAAAACAACAACAACAAAAAGTATTCAGCTACATCTCTTAAAGAGTTTTGTTAATTTACCAATGTAAATCTCTCAGATTTTCACCATAAATCACAACCTTCATTAATCAACGGGTATTTATTAAAAGCCTACCCCGTGCCAAAGCATGGGATACAGATAGTGAGCAAAATAGAAAAAAGCATCTTCTAGAGCTTTCACTCCAGTAAAGAAGACAGAAGATAAATATTAAGCATAATAATACATTATATAATATAAGGTGGCTAGACTAGATTTGATTTTATTATGATTAGTTTAGGTGAAAAAGAATAAAACCTGGTGGTGGGGAGCGGTGGTTCAAGCCTGTAATCCCAGCACTTTGGGAGGCCGAGGCAGGCGGATCACGAGGTAGGGAGATCGAGACCATCCTGGCTAACACGGTGAAACCCCGTCTCTACTAAAAAATTAGCCGGGCGTGGTGGCGGGCGCCTGTGGTCCCAGCTACTCGGAGAGGCTGAGGCAGGAGAATGGCGTGAACCCGGGCGGCGGAGCTTGCAGTGAGCTGAGATCGCGCCACTGCACTCCAGCCTGGGCGACAGAGAAAGACTCCGTCTCAAAAAAAAAAAAAAAAAAAAGAAGAAAACTTGGTAAAGTGGATTGGGAATGGTGGAGCAAGGAAGAGGAGTTTCCACTTAAATACTTTCGTGGGAGGAACCTCATTGAGAAGGTGTTATTGGAACAAAGCTGTAAAGGCAGAGAGAAATTTTGCACACAACTGGTGGTGCGAGGAGCATGCCAGGCAGAGGCAGCACCCTGTGCAAAGTCCCTGGGGTAGGAGAGTCTTATGTTTGGCGAGAGGAGAGGAGGCCAGCGTGCGTGGAGTAGAGGAGAAAAAGGAGAGGGTGTGAGCAAGTAGAATAAGAGGTCACAGAACTGGCCAGATCACAAAAAAGTTTTAAGCCATGGTAAAAAAAAAAATGTTTCCATTTCTTCTCTATCATGTTCTTCTATCAGAATTGGATGGTAGGTATGCACTGTCACATTAATACTGCAAGAAATGCCTGCTCCCAGCTCCATGATCCTTCTCCTCCTCTCCCAGGTGGACCATCAAATTTCCCTCCCAGGTGGACCATCACTACAGAAAGAATAACTTGTGAGAAAGGGAGTAGTGAAGAGCTGCAGAAAACTTACACTAATGAGCACATACCTTGTATAACTCTGTGCTGCTTACTGTGATATATTTTTACATTATATAGTGCTAAAAACTCTGAGAGGCAATCAATGCTCCTTTCTTTACAGAGGAGTAATATGAAGTTCAGAGAGCTTATGAAAATTGTCTAAAAATCGCACAGCCAGTAAAGTTCCTGCTCGAAAATCAAAAGAGAAAAAAGCAACACTAGATTTTGGTGAAAGATTTTTTAAAGGAGTGTCAGTAAAAGATATGTTGAGAACACGTAAGAAAAAGTAGAAAGTCAGAATATAGAACTGTTCTAATGGGGTAAGTCTGTGGTCTCCATCTTACCCACACGCAGCTTCAGTTTGTCTTGAGACAGGAGTCACTAGGAAACATAAACCTCAGCAGTAGTTTTCTCAGTAGCAAGGACGGTCCTGCTTCTAGTTTCCTCATCTCCCTAATGTACCCTTCCAGTTACTCTGCCCTGGACTCTAATGTGTTATTTTATTCCTCTGTGTCTCCAAAATTTTTGCACATGTCTCTTACTTCTGGATGTTGGTTGTATATTGATTGAGTTGAATTGAAATAAATCAACATTCCACCCACCCTGGTCTCTTAGATCCTTACCTATATAAGCAACAAACTTCAGTCAGTGCCTTCCTTTTTGACTGGATAATTCTGGTCTACCTGCTCACGTTAGAAACTCTTCTAAGCTCTTTTTTGTTGCAAAGCATGAGCCTAAATGCTGACTTGCCTGAATGGATTTCATATACCTGTCCCGTATTGAATGGTCCAGGCTTGTGGCTTCTTGCTTAGCCGAACTTTGTTATGCCAAACTTTGTTGCCACTTTCTACTGTGTCTCTTTCTAATCCCAGCCTCTCCAGTTGCTTCCTAACTTTTCATACCTACAAGGCTTCGCACCCCACCAGCTGTTCTCAGGGCATTTCTCACTGTTCTTTAACATAAACTCAATATTCCACTTTAGCAGATTAAGGACTGTCCCTTAACCACCTGTGGAATAAGATCATTTTTGCCTTTGTGTTATACCTTTATCCTTTGCCCTTAGCATGAAATGCCCTCCATGAATACCGTTCTTTTCTTTCAGACTACACAAGTCTTGCTTTTCCTACCAGTGCACTCCACTCTGAGGACTTCTGTCCATTTTATGAATTTATTTTCTGTGTTATGCTTGCACCACAGCACAGAAGAAAATGGACTCTGTTCTTTCTTGTATTTGTGCTTGTTTTGGTGATTGTGCCTCTTCCAAGTCAGTCTGCAATCTCCTTGAAAACGAAATGAGTGATAGCTACTTCTCTTGATTTTTTCTCCATGGATTATTGACATATTTTAGTAACCTAGTAATTCCTAATAAATGTCTGAAGTGTGAGTACTAATGCAATCTTTTATCAAAGCTTTAGCAATTCAGCTTCTCAGTTTATGAATCTTTTGGCGTATCCTGAATTTATTTTATTGATGTTTAATTTAAAATGGTTATTACTTATTTGCTTTTTTATATGGTATATTAAAATTTTGTACACTTAGAAATCACCTTAACATTTTTAACATCAAAAAATATAAATTATAATAGAAGAGCATCCAGATAGGAAACTGAAAGGAAGTAGGTAGGAATGCAGGGGACAAAATAACAAAGTTTTATAGAATGATGCAGAAAATAAAATCTAGCCTCATCTCACAAATGGTACCTAATTGGAGCTATTGATTATTGATAAGGGACAGAAATAAACAAGTTATCAAGAATTCTGGCATCTTGCTGATGTTGTAGCTCTCAGTCACATACTAACCATAGTAAAGGTCCCATATTTGCTGAAGCTAAGAGGGTTCAGGCTATGCACTATATTAGGTCACATAGAGTAACACATGTCAGGGAAGCATACCTGAAGGATTAGTGGTAGGTATTTGTTACATATGTAGCATTTTTTTTTTTCTTCTGTGGAAGTCGGTATCTATTGGGAGGAACTGCTCTTGATAGTTAGGACAGGCTGACTCTACGCTGTCTTGTCCAAATTGAACATGGGATGGAGACTTCATCCTATTACCTCATTCCTTTGGCTACACTGATTGCCCTAGAGATGGGCATGTGACTGCAGGACCTATCAAAGCTTTGGGGGGAAAATTGATATCGATGCTGGAAAGAAAGAGTCTCAATCTTTCTGAGATTAAAGACATTAAGAATAATATGAGCCTGGTGATGTGGGATCTATCTTTACAATCACATAGAGAGAACCTTCTTGAGAGTAAAAACAACATAAAAGAAAGCATCACCAAGCAATGTAGAGCTTGTGAATTCCGATGACAGTGTCTGAGTTCTTACCACCAGCTCCCAACTGCGGACTCTTCAGTACTTAAAACAGTAAATTTCCCTTTTTGTTTAACTAATTTAAACTGAGTTCCTAGCACTTCGAAAGCAAAGAATCATTCTTAATGCCGTTATCATGTGGCACCCTGCAGAGCAAAGAAGTAGTTGTATTTGTGCGATACACAGAGCAAAATCAGAAGGATCTCTCAGAATTTCTATTTTTCTTACTCACTCTCAAACTGGGTGGGGATAAAAAAAAATCCATACTTTATGATTACTTGCAGAAAGTATAAAAGAACTACTTAGAGTCTGGGTTTCACAGAAAAAAAAATAAATTCCAGCTAACACTTGACAGTAACAGCTGTACTTGAATAAGGATCACGTAAGTACTGTCTAAGTTTTCTAAATACTAACTCCAATAACTCACAACAGCAGCAATTTGTCATCCAGCATTCTTTCCAAGCATCAGTATTAAGAAGCTATCTTTGATAAATTCTTCAGCACATGTCCACTTGCTGAAGATAGCATTTTTGTTAATTTTTTTTTTCAACCAGATTGATTACAGACACAAAAACAAATGTCACTTATGTAGAAGTAGAGAGATGCTGAGCAGATAAAGTCAGTTCTTCTGTCACTGAGGAGTAGCAGTGATACCATTTGGCATAGAATATTATTCTATTCAAGATTTCAAAATAATAACTAGAAACTATGCTATAATCCAAGTGTGTATCAAAGAGAAAGAGGAGGAAAAGGATGGCAAGTTTAGACCCATCAGAGTGTTTTCAAAGAAAATAATAACAATAATGACAAAAGCCCAGCCTACAGAGATTTCTTGAGGATGCATTCTGGAAATAAATTATCAAAATACTGAGAAGACTAACATTGTGTTTTGAAGGGTATTTTTTTAATTTGAAAATAACAGTTACTTAAAATAGAAAATTATTAAAGTTCAGCATATGCTTCTTACTTGTGATGTAATTATGTGCTTATACTAAAAATTAAGTGGAAAAGTGAAAGAGCTCCAGAACTGATGAATGCTGATGGTGTAGTTAACTCATTTCCTTAACTCTGATCAGCATGGATAAAATTTCAGTCCAAGAGTATCTGCAATGACGGATCAAGGTATGAGTTCTATAACAATAAAATTTTCCAAAAGAGAGGAATGGAAGGAATGAGTGGTGAGAGGGCATCAGAGATTACACAATGTACATAAAAGACCTAGTATTAGTTCTACTGTTTCTAGAAGACCAAGTAGAAGAGTCTGATACATCATAAATTTTAGCTATTATTAGTTATTGAAATTCTCCTATTGATCAGATCTTCAAAATACATCTTGACTTCTGTTTCTAGCCAAAGAGTAATATAATAGATACCAGATTTTGTCTCACAATGAAATAACCAAATAATTGACAAGAATATATGAAACTGTTTGGAAGACACTGGACATTAGGCAATGAAGGTTGATGATTCCTCAGAGGCAGGAAACAAAGGAGAACCACACTGCTGCTTCAGCTTACTGCTCTGAGAGAGTAATGAGGCTGTGGGTTAGGGAGGTGAAACCCAAGTCAAGCCTCACAGAGTCACTGAAGAAAGGAGGTGAAGCTGACTCCAGAGGGAGCAAGGTGGTTAGAGATCACAAGAAAAAGTACCAGAAAGAAGAAGATGAATGAGAGAGAGATAAAGAGAGAGATGCTGAGGGTATTCCCTGACATGTGAAGCAAATACCTGACTGAGGCTTGAGAATTACACAAAAGATGTAAACATAACTGTGCCTGGTATAATGGGGGATAATTAGCTCTGGACTGAGCATTGTACTGGTTCCAATGAAAAAGTCTTAAAAACAAGATTCAAAAAGATCAAACTGTTTTCAAGTGACATAAATATACCCAAGAACAAAGCTCAAGAATATTCGTAAGAATACAAAAGTATCTACCAAGCAATCAAATAAAACTAACAACATATGCCATCCAATGAAAAATCATCAGGAATGCAAAGAAGCAAGAAAATACGACGCAAAAAGAGGAAATAAATCAATTAATCAAAACTGATCCAGAACTGACACGTGTTAAAAGCACCATTAAAATCACTTCTATACCTATATTCTGTTTATACAAAAAATAAGACGTGAAATATATTTCTATCTATGTAACTATCATCTATCTATCTGATTTTTTAAAAGACCCTAAAGAAACTTCTTAAGATAAAAACTACAATGTATGGTGTGATGCACTGGATGCAATTAAAGGTCAATTAAATTGCCTAAGAAAAATTTAATATATTTAGAAATGTAGCCATAGAAACTGTCCATAATGAAACACAGAAAAGAGAATTTTAAAAAATGAATCCAGCATCAGTAAGCTGTGGGACAATTTCAAACACTGTAATCTTTATGTAACTGGAGACCCATAGGGAGAGGAAAGAAAGATAAGTTCTTTTTAAAATAAGAAACGTAGATAGAAAATTTTCCAAATTTGATGAAAACCATGAACTTGGTGAGAGGACTTTTTTTTCCCTCTTGACACCAAATACAAGTATCTTTTCCAATGATACTTCTCTAACTATCTGACACCATCTGGGTGTCCCAGGATTTAATTCAATTCTAATACTCAACCTGCAATTAGTGTCAGACACCACAAGTTAGAGTTGAGTTACACAAGATTGCCCCCACTTTACACACCAATTACAAATCCAAGGACACCTGTACTTTTGCCCAACTGGCTACAAATAGGGGATTCCCACTTCCCCCTCGTCTGGTTCTGTAATTTCCTGGAGAGGCTCACAGAACTCAAGAAGGCACTTTGTTGTAAGGCACTTCAATGTATTATAAATGATACAAGTGAATAGTGAGATAGGGGTACATAGGGTGAGGTCTGAAAGCCTTCCAAGCACAGAAACTTCCGTCTCTGTGGAGCTGGGGTACACCAAGCACAGAAGCTTCCGTCTCTGTGGAGCTGGGGTACACCAAGCACAGAAGCTTCCGTCTCTGTGGAGCTGGGGTACACCAAGCACAGAAGCTTCCGTCTCTGTGGAGCTGGGGTACAGCACACTCCTGGCATGTGCATGTCTGCAGAAGCCCCCTGAGTCCTGTTGGATAGGGGGTTTTATGAATGTTTTATGACACAGGCATGATTGATTAAATCATTAGCCATTCATGATTAGCTCGTTCTCTAGCCCCTTGCCCTTTTCCAAAGACTGGCAGGTGGAGCTGAAAGTTCCAAATTTCTAATTGAGGTTTGATCTTTTAGCTGAGCAGCCCCCAACCTGAATCTATCAGGGGCCAGCCAAAAGTTGTCTCATTATGACAAATGACACTCTTACTATCACTCAGGAAATTCCAAGGGTTTTAGGAGCTCTGTGCCAGAAACTGGGGACAAATACCAAATATATTTTTATGTTACAACACCAAGAGACCGAAGATGTTCAATGAATTCTAAGCCCAATAAAGATTAAAACAACAGCAATCACAACCAGGCACATTACAGTCAAATTACTAAAAACCAGTGAAGAGAGAGTAAGATCTTAATAGCAGCTAGATGAAAAAGACATAATATAGAGGAACAAAGATAAAAATTACAGCAGTTTTTTTTTTCAGAAACTATCTAGGAAAAGTACATTTTCTATGATTCCATTTATATAAAATACTAGGAAAAACAAACTAATGTCAGATGACAAAAGAAGCCGTAGTTGCCTGGAGGTAGGACTTACAGCGAGGAACAAAAGGGAAATACTGCAAAGGTACACAAGGAAACTTTAGGGGTGATGGATATATTCCTGATCTTGAATGTGGTGATAATTCAATGGGTGTATTCCTATGTTAAAACTTATAAAATGGCATTTAAGAGTGTGCAGCTTATTGTATTATGGTTATTTCTAAATAAAGCTTTAAAAAAATTAAAAAAAAAGTATACCAATTTTTTTCTGACCCACACAACACAATAGTTCCTATATTTTGTAGTTAAGTAAAGAAATAAAGCAATGTTAAAAAGGCTTGCCCAAGACCAATTAACAAAAAACCCACATCTATCTAAATTCAATGGCTATTTATTCCCATTGTTTTTTGCTGTTACACAGACAAGATTAGCAAATTCTAAACTTTATTTTTGACTGTAGGAAATGAAAATTATATACATGATGTATTATCGTATGAAACATGCTCATTGAAAAGTATAAGATACCCTTAATGACAGAGATCATATATCATTTCAATCCTTTAATGCTATGCAATTTTACTTAAAAATAAAATAATACGTGGATAAATTAAATTAATAAAAATAAATTAAAATAATTTACCATATTTCTGAAGATAAGAAAATGTTTTTCTAGGATTAGAAAAGGGAGGAGGTGGTCTATGTACAAGGGAAGGGAATGGGAAGAAAACATTCTATTTGCAAATAATTGAGACAATCATCATCTCAGTTTGTGAGTTGTTACCTCCTAACTTATCTTCCATTTTCTACTCATGCCTCCTCAATCTGTTCTCCAGAGAGAAGCCAGAGTGATCTTCTAAAAGTACAACCAGATAATAGCACTTAATTGTTGAAAAGTCCCCTAATGTCATTTCATTATGCTTAGAATAAAATAAAAACGTCTTACCCTAGTTAAAATCTTCATGTGAACTGACTTCTACCTTCCACTCATCTCATGCTTCTCTTCCCCTACTTGCCTCCTTTTGGTCTTTTTATTCTTATTCTGCCTTGGACTGACTTGCACTAGCTGTTCCCTTTGCCAAGATTCCTTTTTCCCTATGTTAACATGGAAACCTCTTTGATGGCATTAAGGTCTCCACTTAAATGGCTTTTAGTGACCATCAAATTGCATTCATCCAGTGGGCAGGCAGTCACTCTCTATCGCATCATTTTACTTCAACGTTTCTCCATCGGGGGCAATGTGGCCTCCTACAGGTTATTTGGAAATGCTTAGAAAATTATTGAGTGAGTGTTGACTGCTACTGGTATTTAATGATAGATGCCACAGATGCTCTAAACATCCCACAATGTGCAGGACCACAGCCACACACACGAAGAATTATATGGTCTAAAATAGCAGTATGCCAACTTTTAGAAAACTTGCTCTATTTCACTTCCCCCTGCAAAGCATGTATAATTATCTGATATCCTATTCTATGTTTACTTTATTTTTTGTACCAGTGAGAACAGGGACCTTGGATGACTTGTTCACCCGTATATTCCCAGCTTTTAAAGTAATGACTACACAGAATGTTTTGTCATTCAGTTTATATTTACTGACTGACTGAACGCCAACCACATCTTCCATTAGAAAACATTCTATATAACTTGCTGAGTATTTCTGCAACTGACCTCCATCATTAGCTGAAGGCATGTTTTCCCCAGAGTATGATCTGAGAATCAAGGACAAGGGATTCAACTTTTTGTAAGTTTTCAAAGAAAAAATGGTGTAAATGCCAGAAATTTTCAGGGTAGGTGGGTTGCCAAGCATGTGTTAAGAGTAAAATTATTTTCATAGCTTATAAGATAAATCTACTTTCTTAAATCTTTGGCAGAGTCAATGACTTGTGTTGAAATGTGCAAACTTATTGCATGTCTGATTTTCTCTCTGTCATGCTATAAATAAATTAACACTTTTCTCTAACCTGACTTGCTTCTACCTGTTATATTTGAAAGGATATTGCAGTGCTGACTGATGTTTTCTCTGGGGAAATGATTATTGGCCTCATTGTTCCAAGTAAAGGTAATAGTTTTTAACGGTTGATTTTCTGTAGTGAAAGAATCCACAGGAAGCAAGGATAGTAAATAATGCTCACATTTAGGTGCTCACATTGAGACAAATTGTGACGAAACTTGAAGTTTGGAAGTCATCAAAACATCTGTTCAGTAACCCTTGTTAAAAACCTGATTTTGCTTTATTTTGCCCAATATCTGCTTCTCTCGCCATGAGTTCCTTAGGTCTGACAAATTTATCAAAGAAAAACAATCACGCCTGTTGAAATGAGGCCACGTAATTTGCTTAGGCTCACAGAATGGTGGAACTAGGACTTGTCTTTAGGCCTTAAGGGAAAAAAGTACCAACAGGTTTATATGTGTTACTTCTCCGTTTGAGCATACTCATTTTAAGGAAGAGTTTCTAGGGAAAAAAATGCCTTCAACTAAAAGAATAATTAATAATGAGTGGAACTTTAGACACAGAAAAACCCTCAGTGGATGCATTTGATAGCTGATGAAGCTTTTGATGCCCATCACCCATGCATACGTATGACTCATTGGTACACTAACTTAGCTATATAGACACAGGCACTTATGGCTTCAAAGGAGTCTCTTTTTACTTTTTTTGTGTAAAATGGCATTGATAGAGTCAATCGATTTGTTTCATTCTTGTTGAACCAATGGATTCCTATCAGCAAGCAATATATTCCTCTATACACTATTACAACATTGTACAATGGAAAGTGTTGATAACGCTTACTTTATTTGTTTAAAAAATTAATTGCTGTTGGCTATCATCTCTGTATTTATCTTTCTTCAATATAGTTGTCATTTCCTTCTTACAATTGTTTGGTAGTATCTAATAGTCTAACAGAAAATAAGATTGTATTCCATTTATATACCTCTATCACAACTACCTTTTCAGCAAATGTTTCTTTTTCATAATGGCGTTATATGAGATATATCCATTATGTTGAGTACATGCACTCTTATAGGTTCAGAACATAATGTTTTGTAAAACTAGAAAATTTTGAATCTTAAGTATGCTAATGTTTCTGCTTATCTCACATTGGTCTTTACATCTAAAAAGAACACATGGACACAGGGAGGAGAACATCACACACCTGGGCCTGCCAGGGGTTGGGGGCCTGGGGGAGGGATAGCATTAGGAGAAATACCTAATGTAAATGACGAGTTGATGGGTGCAGCAAACCAACATGGCACATGTATACCCAGGTAACAAACCTGCATGTTGTGCACATGTGTGCCAGTACTTAAAGTATAATTTAAAAAAAAAAAAAAAAAAAAAAAAAAAACACTGGCTCCTGTCTAGCCTGTCCAGAAACATTTCAAAGATCTGGAAACTCAGTGACCATGGAAGGTCTTTCTGTCACTGCTAGTGTGACGTCACCAGAAGATAATGATAACAATTGCTTTGCATCCATTCTTAGCCATCAATTCTAGATCCACCAAGAATAGGGCATGATATACGGGGGAGTGGCAAAAAGCAGATGCAGTAATGATTACATTCTGGACAGGCCAGGCGAGGCAATTAATTTTTTTGTATATTTATTCTTTGCTTATTTGTTCTGTTGTTCTTTCATTTAATTATCTTTTATTCTTTCATGTAACAAATGAAATGAACATTTGTTATGTGTGAATAAGACATAACTTTTTATTTCCCTGTTAGCAGCTGTAGCAAGTGTAGACAGTAAGAACGGACCTTTTTATTAAGCCTCATATATCATCATGTTGGTTCAAATTCGAGAAGGGCCAACCCAAATGATCCTTTCACAGAAACCAAAGGCTTAATGTGTTAGGGAAAGAAATATAAAGTGCTTTAGAACTCTTTCCCCAGAGAGTGACACAATTTTATTCCCTAACACTCTTCCATAACACCTTATAACTCAAACCCTTAGCTTATCCGTTTCCTCAGCTCCAGCTTCAAATATGAAGAAAACAGTACTTTTTTTGCTCACAACAGAAAACCTTATGGATATTCTTTTTCTTTAGACTTGGCTGAAGTTTTGTAAGAGGGATCAAGGATTGGTACAAATAGGCAGACTCTTAAGCATACAGAAGGGATAACTAGTTTACTGGAAAGAGAACAAAATATAATAATAAGGATGAAGGGAAATATGAGAGAAGCAGAAATGGAATTATTGATTTGATTATTTTTTACATGTTTTAAATTTTTTCTAGAGAAAAATTGATTGTATTAAAAAAATGGCAGGCTTTTTTATATATCCTGTGATACTTTCAGTGCTATTTGAGGATAAATAATAAAAACAGATAATTAAACTTTGTGAAACAAAATAAAAAGTCAACAACTAATGTTAAAAAAAATGAAATCAGTAAAATAAGGCAATATGTCTTATTTCAAGTACTTCAAATGTCAATAGTTGTGTTAGGCCGTTCTTGCATTGCTATAAAGAAATACCTGAGACTAGGTAATTTATAAAGAAAAGAGGTTTAATGACTCACAGTTCTGCAGGCTTTAAAGGAAGCATGCTTCTGGCATCTGCTCAGCTTCTGGTGAAGGCTCAAGGAGCTTTCAATCATGGCAGAAGGCCAAGGGGGAACAGGCACATCACAGTCGAAAGTAGGAGCAAGCGAGAGTGGTGGGGGCAGGGAGAGGTGCAGACATTTTTAAATGAGCAGCTCTCAGGAGAAGTCACTATAATGAAGACAACACCAACCCATGAGGGATCTTCCCCATGATGCAAATACTTCCACTAGGTCCCACCTTCGGCACTGAGGATTCCAATTCAATGTGAGATTAGGACAGGGACAAATACTCAAACTATATCAGTAATACATCCTAACAGCCATGATTCACCTTTACTTTTTTCATATGACATTTGTATAGATTTGGTAGGCCTACCAAAACAGAGTACCACAGATGGGATGGCTTCAACAACAGAAATGTATTGTCTCACAATTCTGGAGGCTATAAGTCTGAGATCAAGATTTGGCCATGTTGGTTCCTTCTGGGAGCTATGAGGGAAGAATGTGCTCCAGGTCTCTCTCCTTAGCTTGTAGATAGCTGTTTCCTTCCCGTGTGTTCACATTGTCTTTCTCCACGCCTATGCCTGGGTTCAATTTTCCTTTTTTTATGAGGATACCAGTGATACTGGATTAAGCCCACCTTAATGACCTCATTTTACCTTAATTACCTTTTTAAAGACCCTACCTGCAAATATAGTTACATTCTGAAGTACTGGGGTTTAGGACTTTAACATATGAATTTCAGGGGTACACAACTGAGTTCACAACAGCATCTAAAGCATTGTTACTCAAATAGCATCTATTGAAGAATTATATTTCTTTTTACAAGCAGAATGCTATTAGATATCAAGTACAGCTTTAAAATACTTGTAGATTAAGTCCCTGATCTTGGTGAAATTGTGAATAATGTAGAGACACTCAGGAAAGATATGGCACATAAATAGGATTAGCTGCACAGATCTATATAGGCACTGGGCTGTTTCACAAGGCAGAAAAGGAATGTCTGTGACTGAGGTTTACTCAAAAAAAGTAATACTAAGAACAAAAGGATTCTTATTGTGCAAATGTGACAATAAAAACAAACATGCTGAGAGACATACAATGCATAACAGCAAGTTACAGGCACAGAGGACATGTAAACAGTATTTTCTGAGAGCCAGTTGAAACTTCTGTAGCTGGAACTATTGTCACTTGAGGAAGACGGTTTTATTAGGCTACAGCATATGTAGACAAATGTATTCAGATAAGTTATAATGCTTACAAATGGAACATAATAGGGGTTTCACATGGCGCAGACCAATAACGTATGGTTCTTTTCAGAGAGACAGTAAATAATACACTGCTAGTAATGAATTCAACCTGGTCAGAACAGAACCTAGCTGCAAACAACCACATAAACAGTAACAGCTGGTACTTTTGCAGGCACTTTCCTTTCATAATTTCTCTCTCCTGAACAAGGTGTGTGTGTTGGATGGTGGGGGTAGGCAGTTCTTCCCCAGTTTAATAAATAAAATGTTATTTCACTTTTTTTTGCAATTTAAATTTTTAAGGGAAAAACAATGGCTAAACTTGCCATTGCAAATTGAATCATGTATTATCCAGGTAAAACACTTCTTAGATCACCACATGGGATAGAATGTAGAAAGGCCAGAAAAATAATCATAAAATCCAAAATGTATGATAGCAGTGAGAAAGGCCCTGTGAGTGCTATATTGAGTAAATATGATCTTTACCTCATAGGAAAAGACATATGTGTTGTTTCTCCAACTTTAAACTATTAAACTGCTTTTCTGGCTCTGTAGGTTTGGGTTTACAAAATAAAATTATATTGTGTTGTTACAACACAATTCTTAACTGTCAAATAAAAATACCATAGGCACTGAACAATGTTTCATAATTTTAATCTAATTTTTTCAATAAATTTTTAACAGTGAAAATTTCTCACTGCTATCATACAGTTTGGGTTTTGTGATTATTTCTGGCCTTTCTACATTCTACCCCATTTGGTGGGGTAAAATTGAAATTTCAATGTTATTGGTATTTCCACAATGCTTTATACATATTTTTACATTTGATGCTTATAATAACCCTAGAAGATAGGTGATATGGTTTGGCTCTCTGTCCCCACCCAAATCTTACCTTGAATTTTAATAATCCCCATGTATCGAGGGTGAGACCAGGTGGAGATAATTTAATCATGGAATAGCTTCTCCCAGGTTATTTTCATGATAGTGAGTTATGCATTGTATGTCTCTCAGCATATTTGTTTTTATTGTCACATTTGCACAATAAGAATCCTTTTGTTCTTAGTATTACTTTTTTTGAGTAAACCTCAGTCACAGACATTCCTTTTCTGCCTTGTGAAACAGCCCAGTGCCTATATAGATCTGTGCAGCTAATCCTATTTATGTGCCATATCTTTCCTGAGTGTCTTTACGTCCTATCAACATCATGAGATTTGATGGTTTTATAAGCATCTGGCATTTCCCCTGCTGGCACTTATTCTTTCTCCTGCTGCCCTGTGAAGAGGTGCCTTCCACCATGATTATAAATTTCCTGAGGCTGCCTCAGCAATGCAGAACTGTGAGTCAATTAAACCTCTTTCCTTTAAATATTTCCCAGTCTTCAGTATTTCTTTACAACAGCATGAGAATGGTCTAATATGGTAAATTGGTACCACAGAGAGTAGGGTGCTGCTATAAAGTTACCTGAAAATGTGAAAGCAACTTTGGAACTGGGTAACAGGCAGAGGCTGGAACAGTTTGGAGGGTTCAGAAGAAGACAGGAAGGTGTGGGAAAGTATGGTACTTCCTAGAAATTTGTTGAATGGCTTTGACCAAAATACTAATAGTGATATGGACAATGAAGTCCAGGTTGAGATGGCCTCAGATAGAGATGAGGAAAATGTTGGGAACTGTAATAAAGGCAACTCTTGCTATGCTTTATCAAAGAGACTGGTGACATTTTTCCCCTGCCCTGGAAATCTGTGGAACTTTGAACTTGAGAGAGATGATTTAAGGTATCTAGCAGAAGTTTCTAGCAGCAAAGTCTTCAAGGAGTGACTTAGGTGCTCTTAAAAGCATTCAGTTTTATGCATTCACAAAGAGATGGTTTGGAATTGGAACTTATGTTCAAAAGGGAAGCAGAGTATAAAAGTTTGGGAAATTTGAAGCCTTATAATATGATAGAAAAGAAAAACTCATTTCTGAGTATAAATTCAAGACCACTGCAGAAGTTTGCATAAATAATGAGAAGCCAAATGTTAATTGCCAAGACAATGAGGAAAACGTCTCCAGGGCATGTCAGATGTCTTCATGGCAGGTCTTTCCATCACAGGCCCGGAGGCCTAAGAGAAAAAACGGATTTCCTGGGTTAGGCGCAGGGCCTTGCTGTCATGTTCAGTCTCAGGACTTGGTGCCCTGCATCCCAGCCATGACTGAAAGGGATCAACGTATAGCTCTGGCTGGGGCTTCAGAGGGTGCAAGCCCCAATTCTTGGTAGCTTACATGTGCTCTTGGGCCTGCAGATCCACAGAAGTCAAGAATTGAGGTTTGGGAACCTCTGCTTAGATTTCAGAGGATATATGGAAATCCCTGAAGGTCCAGGCAGAAGTTTATTGCAGGGCCGGAGCCTTTAGGGAGAACCTCTGCGAGGGCAGTGCAGAAGGGAAATGTGGGGTTGGAGCTTTCACACAGTCCTCGTGGGGCCCTGCCTAATGTAGCTGTTAGAAGAGGGCCACTGTCTTCCAGACCCCAGAATGTTAGATCCACCAACAGCTTGCACCGTGTACCTGGAAAAGCCACAGATACTAAATGCCAGGCTGTGAAAGCAGCTGGGAGAGCAGCTGTACCCTGCAAATCCACAGGGCTGGAGCTGGCCAAGGCCATGGGAGCTTCCCACTTGTATTAGCATGGCCTGGATGTGAGACATGGAGTCAAAGTAGATCATTTTGGAACTTTAAGGTTTAATGACTGCCCTATTGGATTTCAGACTTGCATGTGGTATGTAGACCCTTTGTTTTGGCCAATTTCTCCCATTTGCAGTGGTATATTTGCCCAATGCCTGTATCTCCATTGTTTCTAGGAAGTAACCAACTTGCTTTTCATTTTACAGGCTCATAGGCAGAAAGGACTTGCCTTGTCTCAGATGAGACTTTGGATTCAGACATTTGTGTTAACACTGGAATTAGTTAAGACTTTTGCAGACTGTTGGAAGGCCATGACTTTGTTTTGAAATGTGAGGACATGAGATTTGGGAGGGGCCAAAGGCAGAATGATAAAGTTTGGCTCTGTGTCCTCACCCCAATCTCACCTCGAATTGTAATAATCCCCAGGTATAAAGGGCAGGGCCAGGAGGAGGTAATTGAATCATGGGGATGGTTTTCCCCATGCTGTTCTCATGACAGTGAGTTCTCATGAGATCTGATGGTTTTATAAGCATCTGGCATTTCCCCTCCTGGCACTCGTTCTCTCTCCTTCCTCCCTGTGAAGAGATGCCTTCTGCAATGATTGTTAGTCTCCTGAGGTCTCCCTAGCCCTGTGGAACTGTGAGTCAATTAAACCTCTTTCCTTTATAAATTACCCAGTCTCTGGTATTTTTTTCATAGCAGTGTGAGAATGAACTAATACAATAGGTACTGTTTCCTTTATTCAAAGAGAAAACTGACCCTAACAGTGGCAGAATGTTGAAGGGGAAGCAAGCACATCTTCACATGGTGGCAGGAGAGAGACAGAGAGTTAAGATGGAAGTGCCACACACTTTCAAACAACCATATCTCATGAGAACTCACTCACTATCATGAGAACAGCAAAGGGTAAATCTGTCCCCATGATCCAGTCACCACCCTCCAGGACCATCCTCCAATTTGACATGAAATTTGGGCAGGGATACCAGGGACTCAAATCCAAACCATATCACTGACATATTCTGAAAAGAAAATTTTAAATAGCTAAAGAAATAAATGAATTTTCCTCACATAATTTTTTATGAATATTATCTCTGTACTTGAACTTATGATAAGAATTAAATGCCAGAAAAGTCAAAGTTATATTCTCTGGCCAGAACTGGGAGTACAGAATATATTGCTCAAGAGGGTCCCAAGTCACAAAGCTAATATAATAGGATGTTAAAATGAACCTTCAGCTGAATCCTAAAGAAACAGATAGCAAAGTGAGTTGTAATTCACATCACCTTTATAGAACCTCTAATACATGATTAACTAAGAACCAATTAGAATACTCCTAAAACTCTGTCCCTCCCTGTGGGACTACAAGGATTGGGAAAGAAGCATTTTGATGTGGTTTCTTAGGAAAAACTGTTCTATGTGATCCACATCCTGATTGCCATTTGATATTGTAAATCTTTTAAAATTTAGTCATTTTAGTAGATGTATAGTAGTATATCAGTATGCTTTTGCCTTTATATTTACACAAAGTAAAAATCACTATTTGTAGCATATAGTTTTATGGCTTTTGAAAATGCATAGTCATGTATCCATGAACATAACCAAGATACAGAACAATTTTGTAATTCTAAGAAATTCCCTCAGCTATCCTTCAATACTAAACCAGCCTCCCCTTCTCCACCCTCTTGGAACAACTGACCTATTCTTCACCTTGATAGTTTTGCCATTTCTATAATGTTACATAAATTAAATCATACAATACATAGCCTTTTGAATCTATTTTATTTTGTGCACGTGTTTAAATAAAATAAATGTAAATATGTATTTATGGATTTTGAAAACAGTAAAACATGTCTTAGGTTCATCCATGTTTTATATGTAGGAATAATTTTATTAGCAAATTGGATTGCATGTATTGGCAAATGAATGTAGCATAATCTTTCATGCATTGAAGGATATTTGGGCAGTTTCCAGTTTTTAGCAATTGTCAGTAATGCTAACATAATCATTCACACAGTTGTTGAAATTTTAAGTTTTTATTTATGCAGGAGTGAGATTGCCAGATGACATTATCAATGAATGTTCAGTTTTATGAAAAACTGACAAACTGTTTTCCAAAGTGGCCACACCATTTCACATTCACACCAGCAGTGTAGGAGAATTCAAGTTGTTCTGCTTCCTAACTGCACTAGTCTTTTTTTTTTTTTTTTTTTTTGTAAATTTTAGCCATTCTAATAGTGGAATGTCTTCCTGAATTTGCATTGAATTTTCCTAATGACTAATTATGTGCAGCATCTTTTGATGCACCTCTTTACCATCTGGGTGTCTTCTTCTTTTTTTTTTTTTTGGTGGAGTCTCGCTCTGTCGCCCAGGCTGGAGTGCAGTGGCGCATCTCCACTCGCTGCAAGCTCTGCCCCGCGGGGTTCACGCCATTCTCCTGCCTCAGCCTCCCGCATAGCTGGGACTACAGGCGCCCGCCACTGCACCCGGCTAATTTTTTGTATTTTTTTTTTAGTAGAGATGGGGTTTTACCATGGTAGCCAGGATGGTCTCTATCTCCTGACCTCGTGATCTGCCTGCCTCAGCCTCCCAATGGGTGTCTTCTTTAATAAAGTATTTGTTCAAATATTTTGGCCATTTAAAATTTTTTAACTTTTTTTGTGGGTAAATAGTAGGTATATATATTTATGGGGTACATGAGATATTTTGATACAGACATGCAATGTGAAATAAGCACATAATGGAGAACGGGGTATCCATCCCTTCAAGCATTTATCCTTTGAGTTACAAGCAATCCAATTACATTCTTTAAGCTATTTAAAATATACAATCAAGTTATTATTGGCTATAGTTGCCCTACTGTGCTATCAAATAGTAGATCTTATTTATTCTTTCTAAATTTTTAGTACCCATTAACTAACCCCACCTCTCTCCCAATTCCCCTTCCCAGACTCTGTTAATCATCCTTCTACTCTTTATGACCACAAGTTCTGGTGTTTTTATTATTATTATTATTATTATTTTTAGATACCTCAAATAAGTGAGAACATGCAATTGTTTATCTTTCTGTGCCTGGCATATTTCACTTAACATAATGACCTCGGCCGGGCACGGTGTTTCACGCCTGTAATCCCAGCACTTCGGGAGGCCGAGGCGGGTGGATCACGAGGTCAGGAGATCGAGACCACGGTGAAACCCCGTCTCTACTAAAAATACAAAAAATTAGCCGGGCACGGTGGCGGGCACCTGTAGTCCCAGCTACTCGGAGAGGCTGAGGCAGGAGAATGGCGTGAACCCAGGAGGCGGAGCTTGCAGTGAGCCGAGATAGCGCCACTGCACTCCAGCCTGGGGAACAGAGCAAGACTCCGTCTCAAAAAAAAAAAAAAAACATAATGACCTCCCGTTCCATCCATGTTGTTGCAAATGAAAGGATCTCATTTCGTTATGGCTGAATAGTACTCCACTGTGTATATGTACCACATTTTATTTATCCATTCATCTGTTGATGGACACTTAGGTTGCCTCCAAGTTTTAGCAATTATAAACAGTGTTGCCACAAACATAGGAGTACAGATACCTCCTTGATATACTGATTTTCTTTCTTTTGTGTATATACCCAGCAGTGGGATTGCTGCATCATATGGTAGCTCAATTTTTAGTTTTAGGGGAATCTCTAAACTGTTCTGTATAGTGGTTGCACTAATTTACATTTCCAGCAGTGTACAAGGGTTCCCTTTTCTCCATGTACTTGCCAGTGTTTGTCTTTTGGATATTAGCCATTTTAACTGGGGCGAGATTGTAATAACTGTAGGTTTGATTTGCATTTCTTTGATGACCAATGATGTTGATTGCCTTTTCAAATGCCTGTTTGCTATTTGTATGTCTTCTTTTCAGAAATGTCTAGTCAAGTATTTTGCTTATTTTTTCATCAGATTATTAGATATTTTCATCGCTTCTCGGCCTTTTGGCTAAGACCAAGTGCAGATTATTAGATATTTTCCTATATAGTTGTTTGAACTCCTTATATATTCTGGTTATTAATCCCTTGTCAGAGGGGTACTTTGCAAACATTTTCTCCCATTCTATGGGTTGTCTCTTCAACTCATAGACTGTATCCTTTGCTGTGTTGACCGTATCCTTTGTTGTGCAGAAGCTTTTTAAATTGATGTGATCTCATTTGTCCGTGTTTTGCTTTGGTTGCCTGTGCTTGCAGGGTACTGCTAAAGAAATGTTCGCCCAGACCAATGCCTTGGAGATATTCCCCAATGTATTCTTGTAGTAATTACATAGTTTGAGGTATTAAATTTAAGTCTTTAATCCATTTTTATTTGATTTTTTGTATATGGTGAGAAATAGGAGTCTAGTTTCATCCTTTTACATATGGATATCCAGTTTTGCCAGCACCCTTTATTGAAGAGACTGCCTGTTCCCCACTGTTCTTGGCAGCTTTGTCAAAAATGAGTTCACTGTAGGTGTGTTTATTTGTTTCTGGGTTCTCTATTCTGTTCCATTGGTCGATGTGTCTGTTTTCACATTCGTGCCATGCTGTTTTGGTTACTATAGCTCAGTAGTATAAAGAACAGACACTTCTCAAAAGAAGACATACATGTGGCCAACAAACATGAACAAAGATCAACATTACTAATTATTGGAGAAATGCAAATCAGAAACACAATCAGTTGATGCCATCTCATACCAGTCAGAACAGCTATTATTAAAAAGTTGAAAAGCAACAGATGCTGGTGAGGTTGTGGAGAAAAAGGAACGCTTTTCTCCACAAAATTCTCCACAGAGAATTCTCTGAATTGCCAGAAAGTGGCTCTTGTTCTCTTCCTGGGAGTGTAAATTAGTTCAACCATTGTGGAAGAGAGTGTGGCAATTCCTCAAAGACCTAGAATCAGAAATACATTTGACCTGGCAATCCCATTACTGAGTATCTGCCCAAAGGAATATAAATCATTGTATTATGAAGACACATGCACCTGTATGTTCATTGCAGCACTGTTTATAATATAATAGCAAAGTCATGCAATCAACCTAAATGTCCATCAGTGATAGACTGAATAAAGAAAATATGATACATATACACCATGGAATACTATGCAGCCATAGAAAGGAATAAGATCTTGTCCTTTGCAGGGACATGGAAGGAGCTGGAAGCCATTATCCTCAGCAAAGTAATGTAGAAACAGAAAACCAAACACTGCATGTTCTCACTTATAAAATGGGAGCTGAATTGTGAGAACACATGGATACATAGTGTGGAACAACACATGCTGGGCACCTGTGGGGAGGGGGAGCATCAGAAAGAATAGCTAATGGATGCTGGGCTTAATACCTGGTGATGGGATGATCTGTGTACCAAACTACCATGACACACGTTTACCTACATAACAAACCTGCACATTCTGCATATTTACCCCTGAACTTAAAAATAAAATAAAATAAAATAGAAACTCTGTAGTATAATTTGAAGTCAGGTAATATGTTTGCTTCCGTTTAGGCTAACTTTGGCTATTCTGGATCTTGTATGGTTCCATATAAATTTTAGCTTTGTTTTTCTATTTCTGTTAAGAATGTTATTGGTATTTTGATAGGGATTGCATTGAATCTATAGATTGCTCACTAATTCATTATTCTGCTTGATCCATTCTGCTATTAGAGCACTCCAACGTATTTTTCAGTATGCCAAATACATTTTTCAGCTCCATAATAATTGCTTGATTCTTCTTAATTATTTCAATCTCATAATTAAATTTATCTGATGGAATTCTGAGTTCCTTCTCGGTGTTATCTTGAATTTGAGTTTTCTCAACACAGCTGTGTTGAATCCTCTGTTTGAAAAGGCACATATCTCTATTTCTCCTGGGTTGGTACCTGTTGCCTTTCTAGTTCATTTGCTGAGGGCATGTATTCCTCAATGATGTTGATTCTAGTAGATGTTCTTCAATGTCTGGACATTAAAAAGTTAGGTATTATATTTATTGTATCCTGCATTGTCTGGGCTTATTTGTAGCAATCCTTTTTTGAAAGGCTTTCTGGTTATTTGAAAGAACTTTGGTGTTGTGATCTAAGCTATTCCTGCTTTATGGGCATCCCAAGCCCAGTAATGCTGTGGTTCTTGCAGACTCTTAGGGGAATTGCCTTGATGGTCTTGGACAAGATGCGAGAGAATTCTCTGAATTGCCAGACAGAGGCTTTTGTTCTCTTCCTTTACTTTCTCACAAACATACAATCTCCATCTCTGTCCTGAGCCACCTGAACCTGGAGTTGTAGTGACACAAGCACCCCTGTGGCCACCACCATGATTGCATAATGTCACACCTGAAGTCAACATAGCTCTGGGTTTCTCCCCAGGCCTGCTGTAATGACTCCCTGGCTACCACGTGTTTTCACTCACAGCCCTGGGGCTCTAGAGTCGGCAAGCAGAAAAGCCAGCCAGGCTCACGTCCTTTCTTTCAGGATGGCGAGGTCCCCCAGGCCCTGGGTGGGTCCAGAACTGCCATCTGAGAGTCAGGGATAGAGTCAGAAACCTTAGAAGTATACCTGATCTTCTATTGTATTCTGGCTGAGCTGGCACTCAAACTGAAAGACACAGTTCTGCCCACTCTTCCCTCCCCTTTCCAAAGGCAGAGGAGCCTCACCCTATAGCCACCCCCAACCCTGGCCACGAGGAGCACTCTCAGCCTAGCACTGATGTCCCCTTAAGACCTAAAGTATCTTAGGTCAGCTTGTGTGAATGCTGCCTGACCTAGAACTCACCACTGAGGGCAGTGGGCTCCCCTCTGGCCCAGGGCAGGTCCAGAAATGCCACCCAGGAGTCAGCTCCTAGAATCAGAGAGCCCAAGAGCCCACTTGGTGCTCCAACCCCTGTGGCAGTGTAGGGACCTAAGGTGCAAAACAAAGACCCCTTAACTTTTTTCCTTTGCTTTTCTCAAGCACTCTCAATCAAACCACTTGGATTGGCAATTCCCCTCTGGCTAGGGCTGGGTTGAATCCTCCTTCTGTGGATAGGCATCAGCTGAGTTTGATCTGGTTTTCCTTTCTGCTCTAACAAGACAGCACTGAGTTTAATGCCTCACAGTTGTTGTGGTCTCCCTCCCCCAGTGTCCCATAATCATCAGCTGGTGATATACTGAGTCTCGCTTGAATCCAGCAAATCTCAGAAGCTCACCAAGACCCTCAGTGTAGTTCCTGGGTATCGTTGCTGGTTATTCAGGGCCCAGTGTTCCTTAGTTAGTAGGTGATGAATGCTGGCAGGATCGGGTCCTTTTCTGTAAGGCAGTGGGTTTCCTTCTGACACAGGGTGTGTCTAGAAATGTCATCTGGAAGCTAGGGCCTGGAATGGGGGCCTTTTGAGTCTGATCCCTGCCCTATTCTGCTGTTGCTGAGCTGGTATTCAAGGTGCAAGACAAAGTCCTCTCCACTCTTTCCTAGGATCACATAGGTTGCAGTCCTTATGGCCTGGATTTTTTCAATTTTTTAGAGATGAAGATTTGGGCCTCAGTGGTGAAGTACCACTCGGATTGGTGATTCCCCTCTGGCTAGGGCTGGGTTAAATCCTCCTTCTGCCGATGAGCATCAGCTGAGTTTGATCTGGTTTTCCTTTCTGCTCTAACAAGACAGCACTGAGTTTAATGCCTCACAGTTGTTGTGGTCTCCCTCCCCCAGTATCCAAAGATGCTCTGAGCACTGCGCAGCTGCATCCGGAGGGCTGGGGAAGGGGGTGGCATTGGTGATTTAGGACTGTTATTTTAAAAATCTCTTCAGTGCCTCTTTCAGCAATATGAAGTTAAAACCAGGTACTGTGAGTACTCACCTGAATTTTGGTTCTTATGAAAGTGTTTTTCTTCTGTGTAGATAGTTGTTAACTTGATGTCCTTGTTGGGGGAATGATACCTGGAGCTTTCTATTCTGCCATCTTGGTCTGCCTCTTGCCTTCTGGCTCGCTCTTTCCTTCCTTCCTTCACTCTCTCCCTCCCTCCCTTCCTTCCTTCCTTCCCCCTCTCTCTCTCTCTCTCTCTCTCTCTTCCCTTTCTTTCTCTTTCTTTTTCCTTTCTCTCTTTTCCTTTCTTTTCTTTTCTCTTTTCTCTGTTTCTTTCTTTTTACTGAGTCTCACTCTGTCGCCCAGGCTGGAGTGCAGTGGCGTGATCTCAGCTCACTGCAAGCTGCGCCTCCTGGGTTCACGCCATTCTCCCGCCTCAGCCTCCTGAGTAGCTGGGACTGCAGGCGCCCGCCACCACGCCAGGCCTGGCCCATTTCTTAATTGGGTTGTATGTTTTTACTGACTTTCAAAATTTGTTGTACATTCTGGACACATGTTCTTTGTCTAATATGTGGTTTAAAAATGTTTCCTTCCTTTTATGTAATTAATGGTGTCTTTTCCAAAGCAAAAGTTTTTGTTTTTATAAAATGTTGATGAAATCCACGTATTAGTATATCCTTATATAGTTTTGCTTTCTGTGTAATATCCAAACACCTTTAGCTCAACCCAGAGTCACAAAGATTTTCTTCTTTGTTTCCTTCTAAATCGTATTTATGGTAATATGATTCACATTTAAGTCAATGATGCATATTGAGTTAATTTGTGTATAAAATGTGAGATATAGGTTAGAGTAGATAACCTTGCCTTCATCCTCATATTAGTAAGAAAACATCATTTCATCATTAAGTATGAAGTCAGATGTTATTTTTCATAGAAGTCTTTGGCAGGTTGAGATAATTCTCCTCAATCCCAATTTTTATGAAAAAAATTAAAATATTGAATAAATGTTGAATTTTTCAATGAATTATCTGCACGTTAATATACCCATATATTGTTACTGTTGTTAATGTAGTGATTCATATTGTTTAATTTTTTTTTTTTTTTTTGGTTACACAATCATCTTTTCAACCTTGGGATAAACTCTACTTGATCATGGTGTATTATCATATTAATATATCCCTAGATTGGTATACCAAAAATTTGTTAAGAGATTTTTGTGTCAATGTTCTTAGGAGTTATTATTTTTTTCTTTTGATATTTTTCGTCCTGATATTAAGGTAATAATAGTGACATAAAATGAATTGGAGCATTAACCCACTCCATTTTCAGAAAGAATTTGTGTAGGTTTGGTATAATTTATTTCTTAAAGGTTTAATAGAGATATGATCTTGAAGTTTTCTCTGTGAGTGATCTTTTAATTATAAAGTCAATTTATTGCAACTGCATATACTAAATATTCAGATTTTTTGTTTTTTCTAAATTAATATAGAAATTTCTATTTTTCAAGAAATTTGTACACTTAATCTAAACTGTTAAATTAACTGACAAGTAGTTTGTCTTAATATTAGCTTAATAGCTACTTAATTTTTCTTGGAGGTGTACTATTTTTCTCCTTCACTTCTGATAATTGGTAACTTGTGTCATCTCTTTTTGTTCTTTATTTGTCTGGTTAAGATTTATCCATTTTAGTGATCTTTTAAAGAACTAGCTTTTGTTTCATTGAGTTTTACTGTTGACTATTCATCTTCAATTTTAATAATTTATCATCTTTGCTATTTCCATAACTCTATTTACTTTAGCTTTTTATTTGTTCTTTCTTTTCCAACTTCTTAAGGTCAAAGCTTACAAAATTGATTTTAAATCTTGTGTGTGAGAGAGAGAGAGAGAGAGAATGAGAGCGAGAGAGAGATTCTATTTTCTCTTGGCTTGCATAGTTTTAAACAAGTCTGCAATAATTCTTATTTCAGTTTCTTAGTGTAAAATGTGTATTTTATCTCTGGCTCCTTTTTAGATTTTCTCTTTTCCTCTGTTTTTTAGCAATTTAATGATGATATTCTTTTGTATGATTTTTATTTCTTCGTCTACTTTTCTTTGACATGATTAACCTCTTATATTTGCTATTTTATTGTATGCATCAAATTCAGAAACCATTCAACCTTTATTTCTTAATATATTTTTTCTGCCCTCTTTATGGGACCCCCGATATTTATATATGACAATATTTTATTTTTCCATATATCATCGAGGCGCTGTATTTTTATTTGTTTGTTTGGTTTTTAGTATTTTTCTCTCTGCTTCAATTTGGAAGTGTTATGTACTCTTGCTCTGCCTTCAAGTTAACAATATTTTTTTCTTTGGTGTTTAATACACTGTTAATTTCTTCCAATTAATACTTAATTTCATATATTTTGTGTTGCTATGTAAATAATGTTTATTGTGTCATTTTTTTCTATCTGCCATTTGTTTCTTCATTATATTTATTTTTTGTAAAGACTTCAACATAATTATAGCCAACTGTATTTAATTTTTTCTCTTATTTCCATTTTTTTTTTCATTTCTAGTTCTCTTTCTATTGACTGTTTTTCCACTAGTTATAGTTCAGAGATTTCTGTTTCTTTAAATGTTTAGTCATTTTTAAAATTGGATATTGGTCATTATGTTGTTAAGTGTTATAGATTTTGTTTTATTCCTTTAAAGAGTGTTGGATTGTTTTTTTAAACAGGCTCCTGTATCACCTGCAAATTATTTTGGTCCATTAAACCTTGTTATGAAGCTTTAAAGGACAGGCCAAAAAGAGTCTTTATTCTGGCTTTTATTCAGCCATACAACTAAGGCATTAGCCCTTTGGAATCTCCATCAGTCTCTGGTGGTTATATTCTTGTTGATCAAAGATCAATGTCTCTTTACCTTGTTTGAGCTCTAGAAATTGTCTGTCTTACAAATGCCCAGTTGTTTGCTTTTTCTTCAGATTTATGGGCTTTTTTGCCTATGCAAGTACAGCCTAGTACTCCACAACAACAAGAAAACACACGTTGATTTCTGTAGCTTTTTGTCTGTATGAGTTCCTTCTCTTTGAAACCTGCACCACTACTTCCATCCCCTCGGTCTACCTGAATTCCAATCTCTCTTTCCTCGACAATGCAAGACCACTGGGCTCTAGTTTCCACCTCTCTGAGCTTGGTGTCTGAAAATTGCATGAGATAGAAAGCCATGAATATTAATTGTGGGGGTCACTGTGTTTACTTCTCTTCCATTAGAGATCAAAGTTTTGTGCTTCTTACTGTCCAGTGTCTGAAAGGTTTTTTTTTAAATAAGTTTTGCTCATTCTTTAGTGGTTTATGGCAAGAAGGTAAGTCTGGCCATTGTTCCTAAATATAATAGCGATCTGAATGCCAGAGTTATCTTTTAAAATGTAATATTTAAAAATATGTAGTATTTAGAAATGTAATGCTTTAAAATATTCTAATACTTTTTAACTTACATTATTCTAATAATTCCTCAATTTATATTCCAAATTCTTTACATGGAATACAAGGCCTTCTAGGCTATAACTTCCCTTTATAGCTCCAGAGTCACTTCTACCTACTCCTATGAAATTACCATTCTGGCATAACCAAATGTTCAGAAATCTTCCTTTAAGTTATGACAGTGCAATTATGACAGTATAACACCCCATATTTACCCCAAATGTAGTAGTTATCATACTTTATTGAAATTGAAATATACTTTTGTTTCCCAATAAACTTTGAAAGGGAAACAATCTTATTCACTGGTCAGAGATCTTGTCACAATTAATATCCACTGAATGAATGTATAAATGGAAGAAAATAAGGTAGGTAGGAAGGCAGGAAGAAAAGAAATAATTGATTTTGAGCTGATTTAAAAATTTTCCTTCAGTGCTCTCTGCTGGATTATTACAAACATGTAACCAAAAAAAATCAAAAGCTTGAAGTTTTTCTTACTAGTTACTTTTATTTGCTTTTGAAACCTGTTAGAATCATTTCAGTAGATGACTTCCATAATTTCATGTACCCACCGTCTTATTGCTCCATAAACTCCATTATTTCTGTGCTCTAACAGCACTTCTCAGACTTACATTACTTGATAGATTTGTGGTATAGTGTCATGAAATTTTTTTTTCCTTCAAAATGAATGTCTTCATTAAATTTATTTTTCTGAACTTCATTTGTATTATTCAGAGAGATTAATAACCTCAGCAATTTATAAATTACACCACGTGTCTTTCTTTACCTATTGCTTTTGAAAAATATTATAATTAAGTTAAAATTTGTGTATGCAAGTAGAACTGCAAAATCTAAGGAAAATTGATAGAAAACTGTGCAGAATAATGGCTTCCAAAGATGTCCATGCCCTAGTCTTTGGAATATATGACCATGTTACTTGGTAAAAGACACTTTGCAGATGTGATTAAGGTTAGGAGCTAGAGATGAGGAAATGACTTTAGATTAGGCAGGTGGGCTCAGTTTAATCACATGAATCCTTAAAAGTGAAAGAAGAAAACAGCAGAGTGGTCAGAGAGTTGAGACTGGAGTAGAGGCAGTAGAGATTCAAAGTGGGAGGAAGACTTGACCCAACATTTGCTGGTTTGGAAAATGGAGAAAGGGGAATATGAGTCAGGGAATGCTTGTAGCCTCTAAAAGTTGGAAATGGCCATAAGCTAACAGCCACCAAGAAAATGAAGACTTCACTGCTGCGACAGCAGGAAACTTAATTCTCCCTACAACCTGAAAAACAAAGAAACAGATCTCCAGAAAAGAATCCTGAACCTCTGACACACTGATTTTAATCCAGTAAGACGCTGTGTTAGTTTTATACTGTTGCTATAACCAATTGCCACAAACTTAGTGGCTAAAAAGAGCAAAAATTTATTATCTTTCAATTCTGTAGGTCAGAAGCTCAGCACTGGTCTCATCAGACTCAAAGCAAGGTGTTGATAGGCTGTGTCCCTTTTTGGAGGTTATAAAGAATAGTTAATTGTATTTGTCAGCTGAGGGACATTTTAGTTTCCAGAGGCCACAGCTTTTCTTGGCTCATACTCTACTTCTCCATATTCAAAATCAACAGTGATTGGTAGAGCCTTTATCATTTTTCATCTCTTTGACTCACTCTTCTATCTACCTCTTCTACTTTTAAGAATTCATGCAATTAGTATTGTCCCTCCCAGAACTCTCCTTATCTCAAGGTCCTTAACATTATTCACCTCTGCAATGTTCCTATTGCCATATAAGCTAATCACTTTAGTGAATAGGAGGTGAATAACTTTGGGGGGGCCCATTATTCTGGTTACCGTAGGCTTCTGCTGGATTTCTGGCCTAAAGAACTATAAGGAAATACATTTGCATGGTTTTAAGTCAGTAAAGTTGTGGTAATTTGTTATGGCAGCAATAAAATACTAATACAAGTACCAATAGAATTTTTCAGATATTAAATTGGCATGTGGTTAATTTACTGGTT
Source organism: Hylobates moloch (assembly GCF_009828535.3). Lineage (NCBI taxonomy): Eukaryota > Metazoa > Chordata > Mammalia > Primates > Hylobatidae > Hylobates > Hylobates moloch. The sequence goes on from NW_026652280.1 coordinate 154,233,833, forward strand.
TTAAGCAGTAAATTTGTGGTAATTTGTTATGGCAGCCATAGACAACTGATATAAGTACAAATAGCATCTTTCAGAGATTAAATTAACATTTATATAGTGCTGTATAGTTCTAAGAATGACACATACATGTTTTAATTTAGTTTAGTGAGCTAAGTAACCATTCACAAATGAGAGAATTAATGTAGCCTTTCAGTCGTATACAAATCAGGCATGTAGGTTTTTTAGTTCTGGGTTTCATATGTGTCACTGGGTTCTTTAGCAAGATATTTAATCTCTTTAACTATCATAATCTTATTCTATGTAATGGAATTTACCTCATAAGTTTAAATGTAGAGTTTAAGAGAGCATATGGCTCCTTACACATAATAATAAAAATTTAAAAAGGTAAATATTTTTATGTATGACATGATCAATCATTGGCTAAAAAAAAAAAGATTAATCTACCTTCTGTAACGAAATGCCAAACTTTCTGAATTTTCTATTATGTTGTTGTATTAGTTCGCTTTCACACTGCTGATAAAGACATACCTGAGAGTGAGAAGAAAAAGAGGTTTAATCGGACATACAGTTCCACATGGCTGAGGATGCCTCAGAAAAATGGTGGGAGGCGAAATGGTGGCAGGAAGAGAAAAAAGAGGAGGAAGCAAAAGCAGAAACCCCTGATAAGCCCATCAGATCTCATGAGACTTATTCACTATTATGAGACTAGCATGGGAAAGACCAGCCCCCATGATTTAATTACCCCCTGGGTCCCTCCCACAGCAAGTGAGAATTCTGGGAGATACAATTCAAGTGGAGATTCGGGTTGGGGCACAGCCATACCGTATTATTCTGCCCCTGACCCCTCCAAATCTCATGTCTTCACATCAGTACCTGATGTAGTATATTAATGTTCCTCATACTTTAATTTATATTTAATACCATCCTTACTCTTTATAATTTAAGTTATATTTTAAAAATTCTTGAAAGTGAAGTGTTTTTTTTATATATATTTCAATGAGTTTTACAGACACATTTAAGCCTAGAGTATCTTCATTACAATAGTGAAAATAAGACTAAAAGAGCCACCTACCACTTCAGAAGTTTTACATTCCCCTTCTGTACAACTAGGATTAGATAGATAAATGGAAATACAACTTAATCATATATATTCTAAACACTGAAGGTTTCAATTAGCAAACTCACAGTTACCTGGGGGGCAGACCATGCCATAGTTAATAAAGGCCCAGATCTAGAAGTACATGGGGGAACATTGGGGGAAAATTATTGGGATGGACTTTAGACTTGGAGGGCCATAACTAAAATTTATTTTGTTTGTTTCATTAAAATGGAACATTCTTACTAGTTCTCCAACTTCTATATCATTACAGTGGTTTTGACAAGATAGAAAGGGGAAGATAAAAATAATACTGACTTTTGAAAACAAGCAATTTAATAGAAGCATTGCTTCATTCCACAATTCCCTTTGATACGCACTGGAATGTGATTTTTTTCAAGGCCTGTACAAGGATGTAGAAGGGTCTCCTCTCTTGAAATTCACAAAGGCTTATTCTTTCTTTGCCACACTTCTGATAATTAGGATCCTGCTCAATGACTCAATGCTTTCAAATAAACAAAAATTCCATTATTAAAGGAAGGAGCCTTTATTTTCTCAAATCTCATTCATTTGGGGGTAGTCTTTCTTCTGTTATTACATCTTTATATTTCTGTTATGCTGCTATTTTTTGTCACATAGAATGTTTTCCCATGAATATTTAAAAATAAAGATAATTTATTTTGCTTTTATGAAAACTTAACCCTTAGAGAGTCATAATGATTTTTCCAAGATTTATTGTGTGAGTTGTATATAGCATGTACACTGTACCTTTCTTTTCAGCATTAATAATTTTCAAAACCAAAATATAGCAATGGTTAAATATATCTCTATACTTTTTTCAAGACATCTGACTTGAATCCTTGAATAAGGGTAGGAGATTTCCCCCAAAAGAAAAGTAACATTGAGTTAGGTTAAGTGTCAAATTCCTAGCTCACACGGTAGAAAAGTCAATATGTACCAAGTCATATTAGTGAATTTCATCTGCACTGCTCAGAGGTTGTTGAACTCAATTACAGAAATGTGCAGAGTCTATTTGATGTGTGAAGAGGTTAGGAGACCACAATCAATTAAAAAGAACACATGTATATCCTGTTCTGGGGAAATAGTTGTTATACCTCATTCTGCTTCTGCTTTTTCTCTGAGTTTTCCTCTGAACATAGAAGAACAAAAGGTTTAATAATTCCCCAGTTTCATTTGGACTTGTTTTGTCAGCAATATCTTGTAGGAAGTCATGAAATTGTTGTTTTACTTGAATGAAGCCTCAGGCGGCTACAATTAAACATGCTGTATTCTTTTTTATAGCAAAACCATTTGAAAATGGACAATATTTGGACATTTATGGAATTACAAGGGACCAGGCTGGGGAATATGAATGCAGTGCGGAAAATGATGTGTCATTCCCAGATGTGAGGAAAGTAAAAGTTGTTGTGAACTGTAAGTGTCATCATCTTTTATCAAGATAAGTTCTGAGAAAAGATAAAACACCTTGAAAAATTCTGATTGAAATTTGTGCTGCTGTTTGTAAGAGGTTATCTATTGGTAAAAATCACCTACTAACCCTGAAGACGTGTAGATGTTGAAATGTTGGTTAAATTGGTTAATGTAACAACAATTGTCCCAAGTAAACCCACAATAATTCAGTTTGTTGTACAGAGTGACATGTGTTTAATACTCTCCTAGTCCCTGGCGTTCTGAACTTTGGTGTCCTTACCTCAAAAGCACTGTATCCATATGCTGGTGTTTTCCTCGTGAGCTTTACCTGAAGTGCACTAACACTAAATGTAAGTGTGTAACTCCCAATCAAACCTGATGAAAATGAAGTATACTGCTCTGTACTCAAAGAAAAGAGCTGAAGTGTGATGCTTCTGTTAGTTGGGTGACCTATTTCTATTTTGTTTGGGAAAAAGGAAGTGAAGAAAGAATTTTTCTATAAGCATTGTTGTTTAGAAGTTAGAATATAAATTGGATACCTGCAGAACCGTCAATGCTAGTATGTTACACACTTTTCCTCAATGTTCCCACCACAGTGATATAAGATGATTTTCCAGTAACATCCTATTATATATCTTATGATCTCAACAGTAATGACTACAATCGTTTTTACGTTTCAAAAATCTCCCCTAAGTCTTTATCTTAAAAAACGTTCATACTGTTTAACTTCTTCAAATAAAATACCTTTGGGATAATTGTATTTTACCCAAAGTATTTACAAACTATAGTTTTCATTTTTAAAATTCTACTTACTTGTCTTTCTATATATGGTCCTTGTGAATAATGTGCACGTGGTATTATGCCACAGATCAGAAGAAGTTGTTCCAAATATATCCAGAAATGTTAAAGCTAATCAGCAGTTGTTTCGTATTAATATGAGTCTTTCAGTCTCATGGGCCAAAAAATAACTTTCAAAACACTCCTAACAGTTGAGCTGTACACCAGAGCAAATCACTGTCATCAACTAACATTTGTCAGTGACTAATCTGTATACTTAGGGTTGAACTGTCTCTATTATACTGCACAAATATGCACGATACCAAGTCAGGAGGCAGTTTTTGGAGCAGGATTTCTCACGGAGTGTTCTGCAAACAAATTGTAGCAAAATCGCCAAAGAAACTCATAAAAAATGGAAAACTCCTGGGACCCACATCAGCCATGCTGAATCAGAATCCTTGGGGTGGGAAGTGTATGGCCTGGAAACCTGAATTTTAAGAGGTTCCCACTGATTCTCAGGACTCTTATTGCAGAGGGTTACTGCTCATCCCTCTGGAACTCTCTGAAATAAGAGGTAACAAGTAAAAATTCCTGATCATTTATCACTAGCCATGCTTTTCTGAATATGTGTATACTGATTTTATTGTTGGAGGGTTGAGGGCTTGGGAAGTGGAGGGGAGGGAAGAGAGACATATATCTACTAAAGAAATAATATTTTTAGCAGTGAGCACTAAGAAATGAAAAAGCAGAGTAAAATCTGTCAAATAAATAAGGCACCCAGCCCAGCAATCCTCTTGAACTCCAAGACCCAACAGGTCTTTAAAATGATGTCTCTGATAGGGATGAAATTGAAAACCCAGCTGCTGTACAGATTTGCATGGGACCTATACTCCATATACAAGCCACAGTTGTTTTTGAATTAACACTTTTTATTCCTCCGACTTTAGTTTGTTGCCACTTATTTAATCGGATTCTCTTTTCCCTAGTCAAGCAGGAAATTTAGACCAAGAAAGTCAACTTAAGGGGGCAGAAACTTGACTAGGGAACTAAATAGATGGAAGAGAGTCTATCCATAATGCAAAAGAACAGAAACTGGGGGAAAAAAGATACGAGGAACGCTGAAGAATCTACAGCAGTTTCAGGGATGCAGCGGACAAAGACAAAAGGCAGTGTATTACTCATAGCAATAGAAGTAGTCAGAGTATTATCAGTTTCTGGCATCAGTTCCTTAAGACCCAGTTACTACAAGGTGATAAGATGAGGGCTGGGTGACAACCGTACACAGTGGGTTTATGTCATAGTTGAAGCACCCTGAGCTTTAGAAAACTCTTTTTTAAAAAATATATAATGGCAGCAAACAAACCTGGCCTTTTGCCATAGAGAGAGAAATTATCTTTATTAAACTGGATTGTAAACAAATCCACCCTTTACTCCACAGGGAGAACTACTTCTGTCTTCCAAGACTGAAAAAATAGGAACAAAAGCTGTCAGTGTTTCTGCTTACAAAATGTGCAGAAATGGGAAAGACCCATGTAGAATTCTCTTCTAACACAAGATGGGAGCTGGAACATTTTAGGTAGAGCCTGAAGACATTCTATCAGGCTAACAAAGGTGTTTTAGTGGCTTTATCAGGGTGTCAGACACTCTAGAATAGGTAGAGAATAAGATTTTGTTAATCACTTTAACTTAGAGAAAACAGTAGGAAAAAGGGCTAAAAGTTTAAAACAGTAGGGAAGTGCTTTTTAAATCATGACAGAGGCTACCTTTTTTAAGAATAAATTTCAGGTAGATAAGTACAGTAATAAGTCGACATATTGCTGCAGACATAATATTAACTTGTCTCATGTTAAGAAAATAGACCCAACAGGATTTTCAAATGATTTTAAACAATCAGTTTTGCCATTTGCTTCTCCCTGAATCATACCTTTGATAATTCACCCTTTTCCAAATGTTCCATGAAAAACTGTTTAATACTGGTTTTGTTTACTACTAATTGTGTTTAATACTGATGCCACACATATATAAGTGATATCTCAGGTGTGAAGGAGATGTGATTGTGAGTATATCTGAAAATGTTTCTCGTTATGAAAGGTTTGCAAAGTGTTAATTTTGTGAACTTGGCCCTTTAAAGTCAAAAACTGAGAGCTACTTGTAGATTTTGCCGAGCTGATTTCCCAGAGGAAATTAGCCAAAGCCTATGGAACAAAATTTAGTTTGTCAAAGCCCAAAATTGAGCACAGTGGTCTATGTTACCAGCATGGAACTGCACATCCCCTGATAACCTGAAGATTCCCTAAAGATAGTATCATGCCAGGTTCAAGACAGCCCTTCCTTTCATCTCTATTAATCAATATTGATTGTGCACATAGAATTAGAGTAGCTTCATGAGTTACAATTTGAAGAGAAACTTTGTCCCTTTCCCCAACTGGGGTTCAAGATGAAATATAATACATTTTCATAAGCTCTGGTAGATTCAGTTATGCGGTAAGTCAATTTGAGAAGATTTAGGTTCCCTGAAATTTAGAAAAGCTTAATGTTTTATTATTTGTCTAATACGTCTGCCACGTTCACTATATATAGAAAATATACATATACAATAACTAACATCATACCTGTCACTGTGGATTTCTATTCCATTTAATTACATAGCAGTTTGTTGAGGTAATTGATATAATTGACTATATAATTGATTATACAGATACAGCTAGTTGGTTGGTTGAATAAATCAGTTCATTTTGAGTTATTCACAGAAAGCCTTACTATAGATAGAAATTTGTAAGCATTAATGCAATGGGTTATTTCTAAGTAGCGGGATCTTAGGTGTTTATTCTCCATGTCTTTATTCATAACTTTTTCCTTATGTGTTTGTGTATGCGTGTATTTCTTGTCCACTTTAAAAAAAAATAAAATAATGAAAAGGGGTCATGAAAATTATCATAATTAAACCTGTGACACACACACACACGAGAAAAAAAATTGAGACATTTGATTAGCTAAGCCAAAGGGAACTAGTGGATTTAGACTTGGACGGATTCCCCATTTTATTTGCATTCATGTTCTTTTCTTAGCAGAAGCCTTGTGGACACTAGGTTCATAGTTGTTATTGTAAATTACAAAATGAAAGAATGAATGAGTCTCAGAAAGCCTATGGATTCAAGTGAATTGAAAAACAAAACAAATCCACACTTTACTTTAGATTCTTGCAACTGTATCATATGTAATAGTATCACTTTTTCTACATTTTGGTCAAATAAATTTTTACATAAACTAAAAAAAAGAAAAACAAAACAAAAAAACAGGACACAGGAAAAATCTGTTTAGAAAAGAGAAGTTCACAGTGAAAATCAAGAAGCTGATTTATTAGAAGTCAAATATAGAATTTGAAAAATTTAGAAAGTGTGATGAATCCAGTAATATAGATTTGTATAAGAAAGTAGAATCCCAGGGATAAGAAATCAGCAAGGAATGGAAGACCTACCCCTTTAATATGAAGGTTACTAGTAATAGTAAAATGAATGGGGTTCCCCAATCTTGTGACAGAGGCCATCTGTTCTCCACTCCATTTGTATGTATTCTTCCAGTTAAGAGTGCCAGTTTTGGAAATGTGAGCCTTATGGTCAGATATAATTTACTGTAAGTATTAACAGATAACTTACGGTTCCATAATTTACTGGGCCTTTGAAACCTTGGGTGAGGTACTTTACTTCTCTGACTCTCAGTTTTCACTTCTGTAAATTCAGGGCAATAATACCTTATATATATATATTTGTAAATTTATAAATGTTATATATATATATATGTGTGTGTGTGTGTGTGTGTGTGTGAATGTAAGTGAACTGACTCCAGAATGTCAGCTCTATGTGGAAAAGGATTTTGCTGTCCTTTGTACACTGATGTACTGATGGGTTCCTGTTACTTAGAATAGTACCTGGTCCATAAAAAGGCGTCCAAAGATAGTTGTTGAATAAATAAAGGGTTAAACAGTTTAGAGTCCTCCAGGTGAATCATTCTACTAGGCAAAATAGAGGAAAGATATTAGGTTTGCCTCACAATTATTTTTTTTTCTCCCAAGAAAATTAGTAGATGGTGTCTTGACTAATATACTTCTAATACTATTTTTTCGCCCCAAATACCCAGGTGGATTCAATAAAGATAACCTGAAATTTGCATACTGTTTTTGCTCAGAAGCAGCACTAATTCCATTTTTTATAGATAAGAAAATTGAGATGCAGAGATATTAAAACATTTAATAATTGCCCTGATTTTGAAGAACAAAACAGATGTGACTAAAGAGAGCTGCTAATTGGAAAAAAACAAAGAGCCAACCAGACTAAGGTGAAAAGAGCTCTAGACATTACTTCAATTTTTACTCATGAAAGTCAGATCTAAGTATTGACCATTTTATTTGGTATCAGAAATTATTTTGTACACATGTTTTCAGTAAAATAGAATTGATTAATTCTATTTTGGGTGTCATTTTCGGGGGCACTGTGAAGTAGGTTTTTTATCCAATAAGTTACAGGCACATATTTGTGCATTATTTTGCATCTGCTACATATTCATTTATGCAAATATTCATGTTATCTTCCAATATAACTAGCTCCAAACATGTGGAATTGAATGTTCCAATTAGTATAACTTAGTACAATTATATGGAAGCTTGAAATGAGAAGCCACTGGGGAGTAAGAGGAGGAGGCTTCTAGGGAAATGACCAGTTTTTTAAAGCTATTCCTGAAGTTTTCTCCAAAACCTTGGGCAATTTAGGCAATATGTCAAACTTAAGACTAGAAGAAATAGCAGATCACAAATGGCCATCACCTTGAATAAAGGGAAAATCTCGGTATTCAAAGTTTGAGTAGGGCAAAGGCACTATCATGGGACTAGAAGAAAACAGAGTTATTTCTATTCACAGGCATCACCTTAGTGTTTTATTTCTGGATCCATTTTATGCCCCTAACTTTTCATTTACTTCATCTTTCATATCTGCTTATAATTTAGGATACTCTTCTGTATTTTATGTTTCTTTTTAAGCTAATTAACACTTATTTGGAACAACTCGGGATAAAAAGGCATATAGTTGTCTTTTAAATAAAGTATTAGTTCCTATAACATCTCTAATGATGATACACTTTGGTACATCTACATTTATATATTCACTTAGTTATTTACTTACCGCTTACTATAAGAGAATCAAGGTGCTACAGCCTGGGCTACTGTTTTTCAAAACCCATTATCCAGGAAAGGAGAAAAATAAAAGAAACCCATAGTTTTAATACAGTGTGACAAGTGCTTTGATAAACCAATCGTAAGATGCTATGCAAGGATATAAGATATACACCAAACTCAGCCGTGGGGTTTCATTGAAAGCTTCTAATAGGCCTTAGCCCTGATGGAGTTTAAAGGATTAAGTTGAACTCGACAGATTTCTAAAATTAAAAAAAAAAAAAAAAGAAAGATCTTCCAGACAGAAGAAACGTCATTTGCTTAGTTTCATAAGAGTTGTGGGACAGAATGTTGTTTGTTTAGTCAGGGTACAATGGGCTGGGTCAGACCGAGACAAAACAGAAAAGAAGGTTAAGCATTGTGCAGTGAAGCAGGACCAATGAGGTGAGAGATAGTGAATTCCCATAGGCACACTTAGATCCAGTGTTTCATAATGAAAAAAAGAATAAACTTGAGACGCTAGAACTGCTCAGAGGTTATCTGAATATTAAACAAATGAATTTAAATACTTTTATTGTTTACATTCACAAAGAATACTTGGAAGATTTCTGTTCTTTTCATGGCAAGAGTAAGAGAAGAGATTAAAACGATAATACTGAGAACAATGCCAACCAAAAGAGATGTGAGGAGCTAAGAAATATGAAGGAAACTTCCCAAAAGTACTGAACATTAAATATTAGAAACATCAATAATTACCCCAAAAATACTTAAGTAAAATACTTCTTAACACAACAAAATTGAAAAAAAAACTAAGAATTAAACCGTTTTTATTCACTTTGGGACTTTCATGGTGTAAAAAGTTAACATTTAATTCTATGATTTCTATAATCCCTCAGTTGAAGTAAAACTGTTATTAAACATGCAGTTAAAGAACACATGAATTTTTCTATTGAGGGAGACATAATTGGACCTTTGTTTTAAATGTTAGACATACAGTTCAATTAATGACTAGTGTGCCAAGACTATTTTTACTTAGTGAGTCTGATATCCAGTTTAACTTAAGTGTATTCTCCCATACATTTATCTTTGTTAAGAGGATTTAGTGTTAAGGGTCTGTGAGTGATCTTTTGCCTTTTGTTCATGGAACATCAACATGCTTCTGTAGTAATGAAATATGCATACTTTTATCATTTCTCCTTTTCCTAAAAGTGAAAATTAAAACAACTTCTTTCCTTTAATACAAGAGCAAAATGTTTTGCTAGATGGGAGCCTGTGTTTATTTTGTTTGTAGTTCTTTTTAGGTTGGCAATCATCACTTCAAAAAATATACACGAAGTAATAGGAATAATAGAGTTTGACTATGAGCTAGCGGTAAGAAAGCAATTTCTAACAGGGTAAAATACTCTGGGTTGAAAATGACTCCACGCCAAACTGAAGAAAAGTGATAAAGTCAGGAAAGAACAAACAGTGGCAAATCTCAATATCTCTCTCTCTCTCTCTCTCCATATGTGTGTGTGTGTGTGTGTGTGTGTTATATAACTTATATGTGTGCATTTGTGATGCTGTATTCCTCTAGATTCATGTTCTAATAAGCAGCCAAAGGACCAAACCCTGAAAATCATCGCAGGGTGCCTTTTGCTAAATATACTCTTCAAAATGATCTAGAAGTTTCAAACATTACTTTAGTCAGTACAAACATATAGTTTATAACCTGTATTTATCTAAATCCAGCTTTTTCAGCGTGTTTCCTCAGTGCTTCCAGAAAAAAAGTGTTGCTTCAGTACATGAAGCAAGATAATTTATGGATTGAATTCTTTTAAACCAATATGTGAGAGCCATTTATAGAATGAACAACACTGAGTTAATCCCTTTGGGTCTTTGCCATATCATCATTATTAAACTTCAGAGGAATTACCAAATATGCTTATGTCTGACAATGCACATGTTTGTGTGTTTTGTGTATGTGTATATGTGTGTGAAGGGAGAGAAGTGGAATGATTAAGGGCAGAGTATGGTAGAAATAGTATAAATAATAGCAGTATATACAAGAATTACGGCAGATAAATTTGGAACAAAAGCATCCAAACTGTGGGGAAACATCCTTGGTACATTGAAGCTTGCTAGCTTGTCTTCACTCATTTCTTTCTTATTTATCTATTCACTCTATCTGTTAAATGATAAATGTTAAAATAACGTTAAATATCTGTTAATGATATTTAATGTTATTTTATTTACATGTATTTAATGTTAATTTATTTACATTACATTTATTTAATTACATTTATTATATTACATTTATTTAATGTTAATTTATTTGTGACTGCCATATTATTCGTTTCCTCTCCTCTCATTTCTACTCAGATGTATAGTGATACTAAACCAACTTTTGAAAGACATCTATATAATGAAGATTAATGATGAATTTTATTCAGTCACTTTGGAAGCATTTTAAATATTTGGATTGCCAGATAATCACTCACCAAATATACTGAATTATTCAGTCTATATTTACCTATAAATCAATGGGCATAACTGCTTTTTCAAAATTTACTAGGTGATAAAATTTTGGGTTTAGATATTACAGGATAATGAAAATAAACAGAAGAGAAATGCAGAAGATCGGAATTCTGTTTTTAATTCAGTTACTTAACTAATTATACAACTTTGGGCAAAAGACTTAAATCTAGGTCTCAATCTCCCCGTTTAGAAAGTGAGGGAATCACTCTCTGGTACCACCTACTCCTGACATTCCGATGTTTTTCTGATAGTTATTTAAGTTTTATAGAGACTGCATGAATTCACCTCCTAACAGCCAGGGAGCAAAGGTTTAAAGCCACTGTTTGGTTTCAGTCAAATGATTCTGGATAATCTCAGACTTTTGCTTTGTGAATTCTTTGAGAAATTAATAAGGATGATAATTTAGTTCTATTACGCATTGTTGGCAAATCTGGGCAAACTTTTCATCCTTTAAAATGTAATTCATGTTAAGAATAAGTACAGTAATAAAGATGTAAATTTCAGAGAACCTTAAAGGAGAAATTCTGTTTATGCAATGGAGTGTGACAGAGGGTGACAAAATGGGATTTGGAATCAGACGTGAGTTTTAATCTTAGCTCAGTCACTTATAAACTATGGGATACTGGGGAAATTAGCTAATTTCTCAGAAGCTCAGCTTTCCTATATAAAAAAACTGGGGACAATTATAAGCACCTTAAAGATTGGTTGTGAGCTTTGTCATAATACATTTAAAACAACAAGAATGACTGCTGCAAGGCCAATGATTTTGTATATCAATAGTATTAGAAAGTAGCATTTTGTTTACATGTCAACCTTCCTCTGTAGCCTGTGAACTCTTTAAAAAGGGAAACTCTTGGGAGGCCAAGGAAGGTGGATCACCTGAGGTTAGGAGTTCGAGAGCAGCCTGGCCAACATGGCGAAACTCCGTCTCTACTAAAGACAAAAATTAGTTGGGCATGGTGGCGAGCACCTGTAATCCCAGCTACTTGGGAGGCTGAGGCAGGAGAAACTTGAACCTGGGAGGGAGAGGTTGCAGTGAGCCGAGAATGTGCCATTGCACTCCAGCTCGGGGCGACAGAGCAAGACTGTCTCAAAAAAAAAAAAAAGATATAGATAGATGCTAGATAGATAGATAGATAGATAGATAGATAGATAGATAGATGGATGAGAAAAGGGAAACTCCTCCAGTTCACCTTAGTTTTCCAGGCAATGTAACACAGTGGCTACGAAGTCAGGCTCTGTAGCTGGCTTTAAGTCCAACCTGGGTCACTTATGACCATGCAGACTTGGTCAAGTCATTAAGCTTTGTGTATGCCAGTTTCTTCAACTATAAAGTGAGAGCATGAGGATTAACTGAGTTAAGACATGAGACAGCTTAGTGCATATTATTATTCCCAGTACCTAGCACAGTGACTGGTAATAAATGTATGTTGAGAGAATAAATAAATGAATATAAAATATGCACACCTAGAATTCTGCAGTTGAAAAATGTTCATAAAATTGCCAAATTTCTTCATCTTATAGATGTATATATTTGAATTTAGGTAGCTTTGGAAATTAATTCATGGAATTCATGGAAGGGCTAAGAATGAAACCTTAAAATGCTAATTCTAGGTCTGAGGCTGCTTTCACTATACTAGCCTGCTTTCACGTAAATTGAAAAAGGAACCTAATTATTCTCAACAAACTGTGTAAACTAGGGAGACTTTTAGAAAGATAGTAAACTCTGTAGGATGAGGAGAGAGGATCACTGTGTATGAAAAGAAAGTATTTCAATAACCAGAATGTGCACAGGTGCTAGCTGTCAGAATGGCTGACACTGAAATAAAGTGCAGAACCACGAAAGTTAGGATTCCCCGTGAATAGAGAAAACAATTACAATAAATAATCCTTTAGAACGATGCTGCACTCGGAATAGGTTTGTTCACATACTGTCTGAAATAAGAGCTTTTGTTTAAGAGTGAACATAATGAAATCCCAGCATCATGCAGTCAGCCTGCTTGCTGCTACACAGAAAAGCTAACAGCAGTACAAAAAACAAACAAATAAAAACAAAACAAAATGTCCACTGTGCCAGGGGCATTAAACAGTTATGGATTTCATAGGTAAAATGAAAGATAACAAAATTTTATTTAGGGCACTGTGGGTGTGTTCCATGCTTATCAGATTCACTACTCTACTCTTAATGCCTTGAGAACCACATATATTCAGTCTACCAAGAAATTAAAAGCAGTTTGGTGGCAATTATAAAGACAAAATATCTTAAGCCTCCTCCCCAGTTGTTTAAAGGTTTAGGTTAGCAATTTAGATAAAACATATAAATTTTTAAGTAATATGAGACATAGTAGCCTATATTAATTTTTCTGCAATAAATCATACTTTGACCTAGTCTAAACAAATAAGTGTTCTGTATCCTAGAACAGATGTTGAGAGTATTTTCCTCATTTAGTATAACCAGCTAGTGTACATTTACGTAATTAGGATGGAGGGAAGTATATCAGTAATTAGCTGAAGTTCAGAAATGCTACATTTGTTAATGCTGTTTCATCTTTGTGAGCATATTGGGTTTGCAAACCCTTCTGTTTTTCCCTGTGGATGTCAAAAGGACTTTGAAGCTCCATGTAATTCACTTGAGGATGCAGTTTCTCATGAATTGTTCTGTACTGAGAACAGCTGATGATTTGTGGATTCTTTAGGAGTCAAGTTGTATAATTCTGACTAATAGTTCAGTATCTTTTCTAGATTATTCAATGGGGTAAAGGTAATTTATCAAATACCATTTTCATCTTCTTCCTGCGCCTACTACTTGGACTACGTTGTCTAGCCTGGTTTGGGGTTAGCTTTGGCCCTGTGACTGAGTTCTAGTGCAACAAATGTAAGCAGAAGTGACATGGGCCACTTCCAGGCAAGGCCTATAAAACTTCCCACGCATGCTCTGCTATGCTTATTTTCCTTTCTAGTTAATGGGAATACTAACGCATTAGCTTTCAGGATGACCTTGAAAGCTACATGTTGAAGATAACAAAGCTGGCATTGTGTGAGCCCCTGAATGATTCTGTGCAGCAGAATATCCCTACCCCTACCCCATTTCACTCCCCACCTTTCACTGAACTAAATTATGATGGGCTTTTAGGTGAGTGGGAACCAAACTTTTTTTGTTGCCTCATTGTATGTTTGAGTCTATTTGTTCCCAAAGTTCAGCCTCCTCTGACTACTACAGTCAAGAATATAGGCCCAAATATACTGAATCCAATAAAAAATTTTGCATCACATCTTACTTCAAAATTTTTGCCTGAAAGCAGTGATAAAAAGCTTCCTGAGAAGAGTAGAGAGATAATGGATTTTTCTTTCCTCCTATATGAAGCATAACCTACCAAATTTCTGTTTGCAAATTTTGTGAGTCATAGTGAAAAAAAAAAAAAAAAAAAAGTCTATGAGTCTCATGCCTTTGAGGGTACCTATGATTTTGCTCAGAAACACAAGTGGATTTAAAATAGCATCTGGCCATTCACCTCTGACATAAACTTTTCTGACAATAGTTTTTGAAACCAGCTAAGCTCAGTTGCGATGCCAAAAAATTGGTATAAACAAGATTTCATAAGTTTCTTCAAAAAAGTATTTAATTCACGTTTATATAATATAAATGTAGAAACTGAATACCAATGATCTGGATATGAAATCCAAGATTATGCTTTTTTAAACACCAGTAATTGACAGATTTAGGTGAAAAGAAGAATGGAGAGAAAAATAAATTTGGTGTGGGGAGGAAGGGGGAAGTGGAGCACACACATGGAGAGGCAATGAAAGCACGCTCTATGTTATCTTTCAGTTGCTAAAGAAAAGTAACCTCGGCCCGCAGTGGCTCATGCCTGTAATCCCAGCACTTTGGGAAGCCAATGCGGGCAGAGAACGAGGTCAGGAGTTCAAGAGCAGCCTGGCCAATATGGTGAAACCATGTCTCTACTAAAAATACAAAATTAGCCAGGTGTGGTGGTGCATGCCTGTAATCCCAGCTACTGGGAAGGCTGAGGCAGGAGAATCGCTTGAACCCGAGAGGTGGAGTTTGCAGTGAGCCAGGATCACGCCATTGCACTCCAGCCTGGGCAAAAAGAGTGAAACTCCGTCTCAAAAAAAAAAAAAAAAGTAACCTCAGTTAATTATTGAATTTGATAATCCAAGAAACATAAATAATATCACTAAATGCTAAAAGTAAACCCTATTATAAATGAATGCAGGAAACAGAAGTCTTTTTACTTGTAGCCAAATGGGAAGAGAAATCCATGAAGTATAAAAATTGAAACACGCACAAAAAAAAAAGTAAATGAAAACATCAATAATGTAACAGAGTAACATGATTAATTGAACAGTAAAGGGAAAAATTACTGTGTTTGTGCTTTAATACATTGGTATTTATTATATACCAATATAATAAACAATGATATATTGCTTGTGTAAGAAAAACCTAAAGCAAAATGAAGAAAAAATACCTTAAAGAATTACTAAAGATGTATTGAAGCAATTCAAAATAAATGAAAACAGATTAAAATATATTTTTTAAATTGTGAATTTTGAGAGAACACAGTACAAAGCCTAGTAATCTTCCCTCATGAGTTTATAACCAACTGAAAGATAGAAGCAGGAATATGACAAATTGAAAGCCAACCATATTACTGGGAGAATGGAGGGGAATCAATGTAGGTACCTCCTGAGAAGGATGGTTCTAAACAAGGAAAGCACCAAGCAGCATTCCTAATTTCCTCTTCCAATTTAACATTCTGATACTTCATCTTCCTCTCATTGGAACGGCAACACAGGGCAGGGAGATTATTCTCGAAAGAGACTCTACATACAGAATTATGAGGTCAAGGAAACTGAAGTTTCTTCCCTAACAATCCGTACCAGTAAACATTTATAGATGAAATAATATAGAATGTGCACGCATGCACACACACACACACACACACACGCACACAAAAATAAATACATTCTGCTTCTGCACAGCAAAAGAAACTACCATCAGAGTGAACAGGCAACCTACAGAATGGGAGAAAATTTTTGCAACCTACTCATCTGACAAAGGGCTAATATCCAGAATCTACAATGAACTCAAATTTACAAGAAAAAACAAACAACCCCATCAAAAAGTGGGCGAAGGACACGAACAGACACTCCTGAAAAGAAGACATTTATGCAGCCAAAAAAACACATGAAAAAATGCTCATCATCACTGGCCATCAGAGAAATGCAAATCAAAACCACAGTGAGATACCATCTCACACCAGTTAGAATGTCCATCATTAAAAAGTCAGGAAACAACGGGTGCTGGAGAGGATGTGGAGAAATAGGAACACTTTTACACTGTTGGTGGGACTGTAAACTAGTTCAACCATTGTGGAAGTCAGTGTGGCCATTCCTCAGGGATCTAGAACTAGAAATACCATTTGACCCAGCCATCCCATTACTGGGTATGTACCCAAAGGACTATAAATCATGCTGCTATAAAGACACATGCACACATATGTTTACTGCGGCACTATTCACAATAGCAAAGACTTGGAACCAACCCAAATGTCCAACAACGATAGACTGGATTAAGAAAATGTGGCACATATACACCATGGAATACTCTGCAGCCATAAAAAATGATGAGTTCATGTCCTTTGTAGGGATATGGATGAAACTGGAAACCATCATTCTCAGTAAACTATCACAAGGACAAAAAACCAAACACTGCATGTTCTCACTCATAGATGGGAATTGAACAATGAGAACACATGGACACAGGAAGGGGAACATCACACTCTGGGGACTGTTCTGGGGTGGGGGAGGAGGGAGGGACAGCATTAGGAGATATACCTAATGCTAAATGACAAGTTAATGGGTGCAGTACACCAACATGGCACATGGATACGTATGTAACAAACCTGCACATTGTACACATGTACCCTAAAACTTAAAGTATAATAATAATAAAAAAGTAATAAAAAAGATACACACAAATATACATCATACTGAATTTGAAACAAACCAAAGAAAAAGCAATGTCAAAACACCTTAAAATAAAAAAAGATCACCTGTAAAACAACAGCAAATGCACTGACTGTTGATTTCTCAGCAGCAACAATGAATGCCAGAAGACAGAATCATAGTAATACTCTTAGGGTCTTAGGATAAAACAACTGTCATTTTATTTTTATATAGAAAAATATAAAAAGATCTTTATTATTTATTTATTTATTATTTTTTATTTTTTGAGACAGAGTCTCGCTGTCACCCAGGCTGGAGTGCAGTGGTGCGATCTCGGCTCACTGCAAGCTCCGTCTCCCGGGTTCACGCCATTCTCCTGCCTCAGCCTCCCGAGTAGCTGGGACTACAGGCGCCCGCCACCACGCCCCGCTAATTTTTTGTATTTTTAGTAGAGACGGGGTTTCACCGTGTTAGCCGGGATAGTCTCTATCTCCTGACCTCGTGATCCACCCGCCTCGGCCTCCCAAAATGCTAGGATTACAAGCATGAGCCACCGCACCCAGCCAAAAAGATCTTTAAACAAAAAACAAATGAGAGTTTGTCACAAAATGACTTTCACCATTTGACATAAATGTTTGCATTGAACACCAAAATCTTATTTTCTTATTGTTATAAAAAGAATAGAAACTTGTACTTTTTTACCCCCTTGAAGTTGATTATGTTATTGGATAAATAAATGTTAATGACACACATCACTTTTAAATGAAAACACTTAAATGCTGATATCTAAAAATCCACCTTTCTTGTTCACAGACTTGATAATCATAGATGTGTATGTTAATATTGCAAGTGCTTTTAAATTAGTCTGAAGTGCTGTGCCAACACATGGAAAACTTGTGCAAGGGAGAGTCACCTGGACCCACAGCCTAATTTACAGGAATGTAAACTTTTGTTATATTGAAACTTAGAAATTGTGGGAATGTTTCTTACTGCAGCATTGGCTGCCCTATACTGACATATATTATGACACTCTTAAAACACAAACTTCTGGCAGAAGGAAGCCATATGGAAATCTGTTATAAGGAAACGATATTAGGCAAATACAATATATTGGCAAATAAATGAGTAAACCTTAATAAATATTAATTATATATTTTAAAATGTCTAATCTGTGGGATGAAGCAGGCTAGAGCTGAAGTGTTAAGACAACAACATTGAAGACGGAAGGAGAGCAATGGTGTTAAAAAACAGTAAAACAGGCTTGTATCATTAGGAAAAATGGTAAACCCATTGACTAGCTTAAGTCAAAAATTAAAACAGAAATGAACATACAGTGGAAAAGGAGAAATCTAAAAGCTACTTTTAATATTAAAAATAGAAAAATGAGATTGGACAAACTTCTGAGGATATTAGTCTAATGTTTATTTATGGCACCTTGTGAAGGTAGAAAATTAGAAATTAAATAGAGACAGATTCTATGTGCTGTAGAGGTTAAGCAGATATGAAGAGGTTGTCCTTAATAACAGTCAATAAATTGGGAACTTGAAATGGAATGGAAAAATTGCTAAAAATAATTTCTTTAACAGTCTCAAAAAGAAATAAAAAATCGGAATGATCCTGTGTAACTAAAGATGTGGAATCATTGATTAAAATATCTTTCCAAAAATATGATTTAAAGCTCAGATGTTCTCATACGACAGTTCTGTCTAATGTTAATGGAATGGATTGTTAAAATTTACACAAACTCTTCAAGAAAAATTTTAAAAAAGAAATAAAAAGAACACTCAATTTTATGAGGCTGTAATAATTTGATAACTAAAATTATTTCAGATTAGAAGGAATTAATATTACAAACCAAATTCATTAAAAAATTGATTCAAAAATTCTAAACAAGATATTAGCATACTGATTCCAGCAATGTATAAAAGTATCATGTTGATTTTAACTTAGAGTACAATGTTGAGTTACATTACAGATTAAAGGAGAAAAACCATAGGTCATTTCATAGATTCAAGAAAAAAATTAATAAAACAACATATTTATCATAAAAACTCTTAGTAAACTATGAAGAGGACTTAACCTGATGAGTGGCATATAAAAATATCCACTTTAAACATCTTAATATCGAAAAATTATTTGCTTTCTCTTTCAGATTAGGGAAAAGACTTAAACATCAGAATCTCAAACTGGACTTTTCAATAGAGGCTCTTACCATTGTAGTAAAAAGGAGAATAAATAAAAAGTGTAAGAACTGAAAAAGGAAGATAAAAAACTGCCAAATTGCCTCCAAGTGTGGATGATTTATGTTCTGTATTGTGGATGATATCATGTTCTGTATTGTAAAACTAAAATAATTATTTCAATTAATAAGAGTTTAGCAGTGATGCTGAATAAATCAGCAACAATCGGAAATTATAATTTTTACATTTACTTTACAATGGCAAATATGTGTAAAATTTTATTTTATTTTTTTTTTTTTTATTATACTTTAGGTTTTAGGGTACATGTGCACAATGTGCAGGTTTGTTAAATATGTATCCATATGCTGTGTTGGTTTGCTGCACCCATTAACTCGTCATTTAGCATTAGGTATATCTCCTAATGCTGTCCCTCCCCCCTGCCCCCAACCCACAACAGTCCCCGGAGTGTGGTGTTCCCCTTCCTGTGTCCATGAGTTCTCATTGTTCAATTCCCACCTATGAGTGAGAACATGTGGTGTTTGGTTTTTTGCCCTTGCGATAGTTTACTGAGAATGATGTTTTCCAGTTTCATCCATGTCCCTACAAAGGACATGAACTCATCATTTTTTATGGCTGCAGAGTATTCCATGGTGTATATGTGCCACATTTTCTTAATCCAGTCTATTGTTGTTGGACATTTGGGTTGGTTCCAAGTCTTTGCTATTGTGAATAGTGCCACAACAAACATACCTGTGCATGTGTCTTTATAGCAGCATGATTTATAGTCCTTTGGGTACATACCCAGTAATGGGATGGCTGGGCCAAATGGTATTTCTAGTTCTAGATCCCTGAGGAATGGCCACACTGACTTCCACAATGGTTGAACTAGTTTACAGTCCCACCAACAGTGTAAAAGTGTTCCTATTTCTCCACATCCTCTCCCGCACCTGTTGTTTCCTGACTTTTTAATGATGGCCATTCTAACTGGTGTGAGATGGTATCTCATTGTGGTTTTGATTTGCATTTCTCTGATGGCCAGTGATGATGAGCATTTTTTCATGTGTTTTTTGGCTGCATCAATGTCTTCTTTTGAGAAGTGTCTGTTCATGTCCTTCGCCCACTTTTTGATAGGGTTGTTTGTTTTTTTCTTGTAAATTTGTTTGAGTTCATTGTAGATTCTGGATATTAGCCCTTTGTCAGATGAGTAGGTTGCAAAAATTTTCTCCCATTCTGTAGGTTGCCTGTTCACTCTGATGGTAGTTTCTTTTGCTGTGCAGAAGCTCTTTAGTTTAATGAGTTCCCATTTGTCAATTTTGGCTTTTGTTGCCATTGCTTTTGGTGTTTTAGACATGAAGTCCTTGCCCACGCCTATGTCCTGAATGGTATTGCCTAGGCTTTCTTCTGGGGTTTTTATGGTTTTAGGTCTAACATCTAAGTCTTTAATCCATCTTGAATTATTTTTTGTATAAGGTGTAAGGAAGGGATCCAGTTTCAGCTTTCTACGTATGGCTAGCCAGTTTTCCCAGCACCATTTATTAAATAGGCAATCCTTTTCCCATTGCTTGTTTTTGTCAGGTTTGTCAAAGATCAGATAGTTGTAGATATGTGGCATCATTTCTGAGGGCTTTGTTCTGTTCCATTGATCTATGTCTCTGTTGTGGTACCAGTACCATGCTGTTTTGGTTACTGTAGCCTTGTAGTATAGTTTGAAGTCAGGTAGCGTGATGCCTCCAGCTTTGTTCTTTTGGCTTAGGATTGACTTGGCGATGCAGACTCTTTTTTGGTTCCGTATGAACTTTCAAGTAGTTTTTTTCCAATTCTGTGAAGAAAGTCATTGGTAGCATGATGGGGATGGCATTGAATCTATAAATTACCTTGGGCAGTATGGCCATTTTCACGATATTGATTTTTCCAACCCATGAGCATGGAATGTTCTTGCATTTGTTGTATCCTCTTTTATTTCATTGGGCAGTGGTTTGTAGTTCTCCTTGAAGAGGTCCTTCACATCCCTTGTAAGTTGGATTCCTAGGTATTTTATTCTCTTTGAAGCAATTGTGAGTGGGAGTTCACTCATGATTTGGCTCTCTGTTTGTCTGTGATTGGTGTACAAGAATGCTTGTGATTTTTGTACATTGATTTTGTATCCTGAGATATTGCTGAAGTTGCTAATCAGGTTAAGGAGATTTTGGGCTGAGACAATGGGGTTTTCTAGATATACAATCATGTCATCTGCAAACAGGGACAGTTTGACTTCCTCTTTTCCTAATTGAATACCCTTTATTTCCTTCTCCTGCCTGATTGCCCTGGCCAGAACTTCCAGCACTATGTTGAATAGGAGTGGTGAGAGAGGGCATCCCTGTCTTGTGCCAGTTCTCAAAGGGAATGCTTCCAGTTTTTGCCCATTCAGTATGATATTGGCTGTGGGTTTGTCATAGATAGCTCTTATTATTTTGAGATACGTCCCATCAATACCTAATTTATTGAGAGTTTTTAGCATGAAGTGTTGTTGAATTTTGTCAAAGGCCTTTTCTGCATCTATTGAGATAATCATGTGGTTTTTGTCTTTGGTTCTGTTTATATGCTGGATTACATTTATTGATTTGCATATGTTGAACCAGCCTTGCATCCCAGGGATGAAGCCCACTTGATCATGGTGGATAAGCTTTTTGATGTGCTGCTGGATTCAGTTTGCCAGTATTTTATTGAGGATTTTTGCATCAATGTTCATCAAGGATATTGGTCTGAAATTCTCTTTGTTGGTTATGTCTCTGCCACGCTTTGGTATCAGGACAATGCTGGCCTCATAAAATGTGTTAGGGAGGATTCCCTCTTTTTCTATTGATTGGAATCGTTTCAGAAGGAATGGTACCAGTTCCTCCTTGTACCTCTGGTAGAATTCGGCTGTGAATCCGTCAGGTCCTGGACTCTTTTTGGTTGGTAAGCTATTGATTATTGCCACAATTTCATTACCTGTTATTGGTCTATTCAGAGATTCAACTTCTTTCTGGTTTAGTCTTGGGAGGGTGTATTTGTTGAGGAATTTATCCATTTCTTCTAGATTTTCTAGTTTATTTGCATAGAGGTGTTTATAGTATTCTCTGATGGTAGATTGTCTTTCTGTGGGATCTGTGGTGATATCCCCTTTTTCATTTTTTATTGCATCTATTTGATTCTTCTCTCTTTTCTTCTTTATTAGTCTTGATAGCGGTCTATCAATTTTGTTGATCTTTTCAAAAAACCAGCTCCTGGATTCATTAATTTTTTGAAGGGTTTTTTGTGTCTCTATTTCCTTCAGTTCTGCTCTGATTTTAGTTATTTCTAGCCTTCTGCTAGCTTTTGAATGTGTTTGCGCTTGCTTTTCTAGTTCTTTTAATTGTGATGTTAGGGTGTCAATTTTGGATCTTTTCTGCTTTCTCTTGTGGGCATTTAGTGCTATAAATTTCCCACTACACACTGCTTTGAATGTGTCCCAGAGATTCTGGAATGTTGTACCTTTGTTCTCGTTGCTTTCAAAGAACATCTTTATTTCTGCCTTCATTTCATTATGTACCCAGTAGTCATTCAGGAGCAGGTTGTTCAGTTTCCATGTAGTTGAGCGGTTTTGAGTGAGTTTCTTAATCCTGAGTTCTAGTTTGATTGCACTGTGGTCTGAGAGTCAGTTTGTTATAATTTCTGTTCTTTTACATTTGCTGAGGAGAGCTTTACTTCCAACCATGTGGTCAATTTTGGAATAGGTGGAGTGTGGTGCTGAAAAAAATGTATATTCTGTTGATTTGGGGTGGTGAGTTCTGTAGATGTCTATTAGGTCTACTTTGTGCAGAGCTGAGTTCAATTCCTGGATATCCTTGTTAACTTTCTGTCTCGTTGATCTGTCTAATGTTGACAGTGGGGTGTTAAAATCTCCCATTATTATTGTGTGGGAGTTTAAGTCCCTTTGTAGGTCACTCAGGACTTGCTTTATGAATCTGGGTGCTCCTGTGTTAGGTGCATATATATTTAGGATAGTTAGCTCTTCTTGTTGAACTGATCCCTTTACCATTATGTAATGGCCTTCTTTGTCTCTTTTGATCTTTGTTGGTTTAAAGTCTATTTCATCAGAGACTAGGATTGCAACCCCTGCCTTTTTTTGTTTTTCATTTGCTTGACAGATCTTCCTCCATCCCTTTATCTTGAGTCTATGTGTGTCTCTGCACGTGAGATCGGTTTCCTGAATACAGCACACTGATGGGTCTTGACTCCTTATCCAGTTTTCCAGTCTGTGTCTTTTAATTGAAGCATTTAGCCCATTTACATTTAAAGTTAATATTGTTATGTGTGAATGTGATCCTGTCATTATGATGTTAGTTGGTTATTTTGCTCTTTAGTTGATGCAGTTTCTTCCTAGCCTCGATGGTCTTTACAATTTGGCATGTTTTTGCAGTGGCTGGTACCGGTTGTTCCTTTCCATGTTTAGTGCTCCCTTCAGGAGCTCTTTTAGGGCAGGCCTGGTGGTGACAGAATCACTCAGCATTTGCTTGTCTGTAAAGTATTTTATTTCTCCTTCATTTATGAAGCTTAGTTTGGCTGGATATGAAATTCTGGGTTGAAAATTCTTTTCTTTAAGAATGTTGAATATCGGCCCCCACTCTCTTCTGGCTTGTAGAGTTTCTGCTGAGAGATCAGCTGTTAGTCTGATGGGCTTCCCTTTGTGGGTAACCCGACCTTTCTCTCTGCCTGGCCTTAACATTTTTTCCTTCATTTCAACTTTGGTGAATCTGACAATTATGTGTCTTGGAGTTGCTCTTCTCGAGGAGTATCTTTGTGGCATTCTCTGTATTTCCTGAATCTGAATGTTGGCCTGCCTTGCTAGATTGGGGAAGTTCTCCTGGATAATATCTTGCAGAGTGTTTTCCAACTTGGTTCCATTCTCCCCGTCATTTTCAGGTACACCAATCAGACGTAGGTTTGGTCTTTTCACATAGTCCCAAATTTCTTGGAGGCTTTGTTCATTTCTTTTTATTCTTTTTTCTCTAAACTTCCCTTCTCGCTTCATTTCATTCATTTCATCTTCCATCACTGATACCCTTTCTTCCAGTTGATCGCATCAGCTCCCGAGGCTTCTGCAATCTTTGCGTAGTTCTCGAAACTTGGCTTTCAGCTCCATCAGCTCCTTTAAACCCTTCTCTCCATTGGTTATTCTAGTCACCCATTCGTCTAATTTTTTTTCAAATTTTTTAACTTCTTTGCTCTTGTTTTGAATTCCCTCCCGTAGCTCGGAGTAGTTTGATCCTCTGAAGCCTTCTTCTCTCAACTCGTCAAAGTCATTCTCCATCCAGCTTTGTTCCGTTGCTGGTGAGGAACTGCGTTCCTTTGGAGAAGGAGAGGTGCTCTGCTTTTTAGAGTTTCCAGTTTTTCTGCTCTGTTTTTTCCCCATCTTTGTGGTTTTATCTACTTTTGGTCTTTGATGATGGTGATGTACAGATGGGTTTTTGGTGTGGATGTCCTTTCTGTTTGTTAGTTTTCCTTCTACCAGACAGGACCCTCAGCTGCAGTTCTGTTGGAGTTTGCTAGAGGTCCACTCCAGACCCTGTTTGGCTGAGTGTCAGCAGCGGTGGCTGCAGAACAGCGGATTTTCATGAGACCACAAATTCAGCTGTCTGATAGTTCCTCTGGAAGTTTTGTCTCAGAGGAGTACCTAGCCGAGTGAGGAGTCAGTCTGTCCCTACTGGGGGGTGCCTCCCAGTTAGGCTGCTCAAGGGTCAGGGACCCACTTTAGGAGGCAGTCTGTCCGTTCTCAGATCTCCAGCTGCGTGCTGGTAGAACCACTAC
Source organism: Hylobates moloch (assembly GCF_009828535.3). Classification (NCBI taxonomy): domain Eukaryota; kingdom Metazoa; phylum Chordata; class Mammalia; order Primates; family Hylobatidae; genus Hylobates; species Hylobates moloch. The sequence goes on from NW_026652280.1 coordinate 154,258,773, forward strand.
TCTCTTCAAAGCTCTCAGACAGGGACTTTTAAGTCTGCAGAGGTTCCTGCTGAATTTTTGTTTGTCTGTGCCCTGCCTCCAGAGGTGGCGCCTACAGAGGCAGGCAGGCCTCCTTGAGCTGTGGTGGGCTCCACCCAGTTGGAGCTTCCTGGCTGCTTTGTTTACCTAAGCAAGCCTGGGCAATGGCGGGCACCCCTCCCCCAGCCTCGCTGCCACCTTGCAGTTTGATCTCAGACTGCTTGTCTAGCAATCAGCGAGATTCCGTGGGCATAGGACCCTCCGAGCCAGGTGCGGGACACAATCTCCTGGTGTGCCATTTTCCAAGCCTGTTGGAAAAGTGCAGTATTAGGGTGGGACTGACCCGATTTTCCAGGTGCCATCTTTTACCCCTTTCTTTGACTAGGAAAGGGAACTCCCTGACCCCTTGCGCTTCCCGAGTGAGGCAATGCCTCGCCCCGCTTCGACTCGCGCATAATGCTCTTCACCAACTGTCCTGCACCCACTGTTTGGCACTCCCTAGTGAGATGAACCCAGTACCTCAAACAGAAATGCAGAAATCACCCGTCTTCTGTGTCGCTCATGCTGGGAGCTGTAGACCAGAGCTGTTCCTGTTCGGCCATCTTGGCTCCACCCCACATAAAATTTTATCTTAGAGAAAATGTGCAAATCTTTTATAAAAAAAGATTAGTAAAATGAATTTAAGAGATGTTAAGTTAAAAGTATACTATATTTTTGATATGAAAAGTCATTATAAATATAGTAAAAATATTGATTGTCCTCAAATTGATCTGTAAATTAAATATAATTTCATTCAAAATTTGAACAGATATTTTGTTGAACTTTAAAAACTGATTCTAAAATTAACATGAAAAAGCAAGAATTCGAGAAGACTCCATCCATTCTTAAAGAAGCATGGATAGACAGGATAACATCATTGTAAGTATACAATTTGATGTTAGTAGAAGGAAAGATCAATAGAAGAATAGAGAGACAAGAAACAAAATTATGGGCAAAGTTACAGCTGTAACTCCAAGCTAGATCTGTTTCACTTCCAATTCCTCCACGTCACTTCCAGAGCAATCTTTACAAAACACAAACTTGATACCGTCACTGTCCTGCTTAAACATCTTCAGTGGTTTTCCATTCTTTGGGATAGAGTGTTAGTCCTTTGACTGGCACATTTAGCCTCTTCTTGATGCCGCCTCTGTTTGCTCAGCTGCCTTTGAAACTCCCCTTTCCCTGCTTTTCTCGATATGGTATCCCATCCTCACAAAGGTACTCTCACTTCCCCGAATTTGCCATTTTAAAAACTCTGAATACATCATGTTGAAGACTTTTTTCTGCTTTCCAGTAATGGGCTAATTCCAACTCTGCTCTCAATACTGTGCCTAGTAACCAACAAGTAACTGTTGAACAAAATGTTGAACAAATAAGACATTTGTTCCTGATAGACTGTTTATAGTGGAAGGAAATGTCCACTCATAGGTGTTACATGCATGTACAACTGAATACTTTGGTGTAGTCATTTAAACTAGACTTGCTCTGGGTGGACCTGCCAAGCAGGTAGTAAGGGAATATTATTAAATGTGTTGATGGCCAATCACTAAGGGAGTGTCCACATGTGAGCATTTAAGATAAATTCTGAACAAACAGTTCATTACTTACTGCATTATACTTGTTTTGTTATAGAATAAATCACATTTTTACCATGACATATAATTGACTGACGAAACAGATGCTAAGCTTCATTCTAATGTAGTAAAGAGAAAAGCTATTAATATATTCATTTTACGTAGGTTCATACTTGCTCAATGTTCCAAATACATATATGAAAATTTCCTGGTTCAAAATTGCCTTTACCCCCTTTTGATTACCTTGAACTAGACATAAACAGTGAGTTTCTTATCTTTCCTTGTAGTATAAGTACAATTATGCATATTTTGTAATTTGTTTACATACATTGTTTTGGAGGTGTGTGCATATTTCTTCTTTTTTTACCATGCCCTACAGATCTGTCATCATGTATCTGCATGTGCTCTGTAAAAATAAAAAATAAAAACAAAAAATAAAGTAATGGAATCTGAGGCTCAGTCCATCTTAGGACACAAATTTTGAGGCAAATGTTCAAAATGACTTAAAACAGATAAGTTATAATCCAACTTCCTGTTAACAGTAAATCTTATTAGCATTTTCCATTGCATTTTATAAGGCAAACATTGATTTATGCTTGATAATCTTGATTCTTTCTCCACAATTCAAGTCTCAGATTAACAAGATTTTAATGTCATATGAAGCTAGACTGCAAGTTATATATGCATTCCTCCAGCCTCACTAACTTTCTCACTTGTAAATTATGTTTAAGGACATTACTAAACCCCAGAATCAGCGTGGTCATGCTGAGACAGTGAAGAATGAAACACATGCTCCATGAAACAGGCTTTTATTTTAATTTATGTTAAATTGTCAAAGCCTAAATTAATGAATAGCAAATGTGAACCTCCAAATGGGCTCATGTGGAAATATTTCTATTTGTGGTTATCTTTTTTATATTAAGGGTTTACTCTTTTGTGGCTGTAAAATAAATGTGATAACTTTACACAAGAACCCAATGTTCACTCAGTGAGTGTAGCAGAAATCAAATAAAAGCAGCCATGCAACTCAAATTAAAGTTCAATATCATTAATTTAATTATAGTACATAATCATTTGACAGTGCTATGAATTGGATTTAAAGGATGATATTGTAATTGATTGTTAGTCATTAAGAAGCATGCAGTAAAGATAATGCTGTCTGGGTGGTAGTAAATTACGATTTTATCCTATCCGGAGACCAGATTGTGGGAACAAATGGCTCCTGTTACCATCAATGAATCATGGAGGATGGAAATGGAAACAGAGGGCTGTCCTGTGAACATGTGGGACAGAATAATGACCATCATTATAGAAGGCCAACAATGCACCAGCTTGGAGCTAAACAGTCTACATATATTATCTCATTTAATCTTTACAATAAACCAAGAGAGTAGATACCATTATCTCCATTTTACAGATGAAAGAAATGAAGTTCAAGTAACTCACACATAGTTGGTCATACACTTCATAATGGGAAGGGTGATATGTCTGATTGGAAAGCCCAAGCTTTAAACTGCAACTTACACTCCTTCCAGTAAAAATCTAACAAATGAGTTACCCTCAGTCTTAATATGCTTGGTGATTGCCAGTCATGACATTTATCATTTGCATTCTAATAGCTGTTTGCTTAAAATGTCCTCCTTCACTCAGAATTTTTTCAAATCTCTCTTCTTTCTTGCGTCCATGATCTATAAAGGGGGCTTAGAGAGTAAATTATTTTACATTTTTATCTGTTTTATCAGACAGCTATATCTGACAAGAAAAGGGTATTAAGCAAAGTCCTGTGACACACCCTGTGGGTTACATTGAGAAGAGATAATGATTAGCAGTATGGCGGAGATATCTGCCTGGAAAATTTTTACCAAGCAAGACACCCAAAAATGATTGAAGAAATTTCTGACACCCAACAATGGTTCAAGGAATCCTACTGCATGGGAGGTCACTCATACTTCATTGTTATTGTTGCTGTTTCCTTGTCTTACAGCAATCATTTCATTATACTGCTACCATATTTGTATGGATTTCTATCGTTTGTAGTACACTGGTGCTTGAGGTTTAGCGAAGATATGAAATGAGGCCACAAGATCATTTTTTTACCAGATGATAATACTTTTTAGTTGAGAGTTAAAATTTAGAAGACATTGACTCCCCATATTTTCATAATTAAACCACAAAACCTCTGAGGCATAATAGAAGAACATTTTTCTTAATAATAACTTCCAAAATAATGATGGTTGCTAATTCACAATATGTTCACACACAAAAAAAATGTCCTTAGTGGCTTGGAACCCTTTTCCCAAATAAGATTAATTAAAATTTAGACCTTACAAAATACTTACATACAAAATAAGATTATTTTAACTCTCGTAGTCATCCTACATTGTAAATATTATTTTATATTGCAAATGTAATAACTGAATTCTATAAAATTTTGTAGGTAACATGCTGGAAGTCAAACACTGTTTAGTATCTGTATAGAAACTAAAATCGGTCCAGGCAGGTGGCTTCCACCTGTAATCCCAGCACTTTGAGAGGCCAAGGCAGGAGGATGCTTTAGACCAGGAGTTCAGAGGCAGCAGTGAGCTATGATCATAACACTGCATTCCAGCCTGGGTGACAGAGCAAGACCCTGTCTCTTAAGGAAAAAAAACAAAAAACAAAAACAACAACAACAAAACCCAAAAAACTAGAGAGACTGAAATTATGTCCCTTTGAACAAGAACTTGTTTGCTTTCTCTATATACCCTATTCATGTTTGGTTTCCTCTTAGTAGTACACGTCAGTTTCTAACTATCCCTTTGAAAACTACAATCCAAGATCAAACTCATAATCCCAGATGCCAAGAACAGATATTTCCTCATCCATGCTCTCTTTATCTCTCTGCCTCTCTCTGTCTGTCTCTCTTTCTCTCACTCTCTCTCTATATAAAGAGAGAGAGGGAGATACATATAGATATATAGATATACACATATATCTATATTTGTGTATATCTATATCTATATACCTACATCTATATATACCTTTCTCTCTCTTCTTGCTGATCTAGTGGTGAATGGGAAATTACTCTTGTACTGCTCCCATAGAACGACACAGAATACAATGGATGTCTCTATGCAAGGACTCCTGGGTATTCATGCAAAGTGAGTAGTAGGTCTAGTGTCAGACCAGACCTGAGTTCAAAGGCACTTAACTCTATACCTGAAGGTTTACTTAACTGAACTCTATTTCCTTAATTATTAACCGGGCATGCTAACACCTGCTTTAAATATTGCTTCTAAGAATTCATATATATCTATATCTATATATATATATATGAGATATGTATATATATACATATATGAGATATGTATATATATACACACATATATGAGATATGTATATATATGAGATATGTATATCTATGAGATATGTATATATATGAGATATGTATATATATATGAGATATGTATATATATGAGATATGTATATATGAGATATATATGAGATATGTATATATGAATAAACATACATTTTATATATTGCATATATATATCACATATATAGATCACATACATATGTATCACATATATATGTATGCAATATATACAACATCTTGTGTATATTCAGTTTTTCTTTATTCAGTGTTGGAATGTTACAAGTGTTAGGTAAGGTTGCTAAGAATACAAAACAGGCAGGTTTCAAGGTGCCTACATTCTGTTGGATGAAGACATACATTAAACCAATATATCCTATGCCAGATAGTGATTTGTGCTATGAAAGAAAAAAAGTAAAAGTTAGATAAAAAGTGATACAGAAACTCTATTTTACATAACATGTTCAGAGAAGCCCTTTCTGATAAGGTTACATTTGAGTGACATCAAAGAATGTGATAGAAAGAACATTGTTCATCGAAGGCAATCTCGTCTACACATTTGTACTCTTAACTCATTGAAAAGGCTAACCGGAACATCACACATTTTAGAATACAGTGCTAAGTGCTGTATACATTTGTGTGTGTGTGTGTGTGTGTGTGTGTGTGCCCTCCCAGCAAAAGTCTGCAGAATATTTCGATTGGGCCAAAGGATTATGAAAATATTCACTACCTAGAACTGTTACATAGCTAATGTAATACAAAGTCTAAACAGCATAGGCAACAAAATATATGCCATCTTTTATGAGAAAAGAAGAGTTCAGTAAGCTGTAAAGATAATGTTTAGTGAATGCAATAATACGTGCATGGGAAGTATCAGTGTTTGCTGGATTGAGATTGTCTCGCATATTTGATTCATTGATCTAATGCTCATTTTGCAGTTCTCAAGGTATTTCTGCAGGTGACAAATTACATGACTCATTCTTTGACTTATTTAAAATGGTGATAGATATTGATTTTATATAGCTGTTTGCATCTGAGTGGAAAGAAGTGAAACTTCCAGATAGTTTATAAACATATTTTATTAACAACCTGGGAAGAATATATCTAGGTCACTCATTTGTCTGATAATAGAAGAAATAAATGGTGCTACCCAGCATATGATTTTTGAGAAATAAATACAATTTTCAAAGCTGCGTTTTTAGTGTTAAGAAAGAAAATGTTGAGAAATTATTTTTCACGTTAAATACCAACAGTGGTATTCTTATATTAATATAAAATTAATACTAATATTTAATTGTAAAAATTCAAAAAAGTACTGTACAAAAATGTTTTCTAACACTTAGTAACCTCTAAATTTCTCTGTAATTCGTCCACATGTCTATGTTCTCCATAAAGACTGAGCTCCATACAACTGTGTTTAGAGCATAGTAGAAGCTTGACAAATATTTATTCATTAGTAAAAAAAAAATATCATTAATGGAAATAAATGCATATGGGCTTCTGCTCTGTGTAATAACTATAAGCATTGATTTGATTGCTTTACATATTGTCACAAGTTAGATGTAACATGCCCATTAGTGTTCTGAAGCAGACTATTTGGGACTAAAATTGTTTGAGGATTTCTGACTTTTTGGTATACTTCACTTTCAATATTTGATAGAAAAAATATTCTCCCTTAAGAGAAATAATGTTTCCAATTTTGGGGGAACTGATATTCATGAACAAACCATCCTAGATCCTATAATGCTCTATTAGAGTAATTTGTTTTCATAGCTGTCTCTTATATTAAATCATAAGCTCCATAAAAGCAGGAACCAAGTTGTATTGATATTTTTCTCTGTATCTTCAGTGTCAGACATAAAAAAGGAATTAAACATATTTCTGTTGAATGTTCAATTGATAAAGTGTGAGCAAAGGATAATATATTTGGACTCTCTTGTCTACACTTCAATGCCTGGTTAACTTTTTTACAAAGATACCCATTAGTACATTAGTATGATAATAGGCTGATATCCTGAACATAGTATATGGATACAGTTGTTTGGTTTTTTTTTTTTTTTTTTTTTTTTGAGACGCACTGGAGTGCAGTGGCATGATCTTGGTTCACTGCAAGCTCTGCCTCCTGGATTCACGCCATTCTCCTGCCTCAGCCTCCTGAGTAGCTGGGACTACAGGCGCCCGCCAAAATGCCAGGCTTATTTTGTTTTTGTATTTTTAATAGAGATGGGGTTTCACCGTGTTAGTCAGGATGGTCTCGATCTCCTGACCTCGTGATCCGCCCGCCTCAGCCTCCCAAAGTGCTGGGATTACAGGCGTGAGCCACTGCGCCCGGCCATGGATACAGTTTCTAAGTGGCTTTTGTTGGGTTCAAATCCCACAATGTCCTCAACATCCCGCCAAGCCGTTAGGTGCTGTGTGCTGGATTCCAGTAATTCCCAATGTAACATACTGTCATCCTAGCTCATTCATGATCTGTTAGTTTTATTATTTTACAATTTATTGACACCAACTATATTTTTCTGATGTCAGTTTAGCTTTATCTCAAGGAATATCCCTGGGTTTATTATTTTTTTTAAGTCTGTCAAAGTGCTTACCACAAGGTGCTATTTTGAAACTTAAGTTTGGCAAACATTGAGCACTGTATCCCTTCATTGGGTAATCACAAAGCATATCCCCATTTTAAGGACTTTGAGATATTTCGGAGACTAGCACACTGATTAATTGACCCCGCTGACACCACCATTTCCCTTTCATTTATTGATTAACAAATATTTATTAAGGATTTATAATATCTCACTCTGCCAGGATCTGGATATACAATGGTGAACAAGATTGACTTGGTCTCTGCCTTAATAGAACAGATAATCTTTGGAATACAATAGAAATCTTTGGAATGCATGTTTTAAATGCTACTCATGAGTGTCTTAACTTTCTAAATGTTACAAAGATATCACGTTTTAATTTTTAATGAATACAATAATTTTATCTAATTTAATTTTGTCTTCAGCCACAGCATTCTTTATTTTTTTAAAAAAGTGATAACATTGTGACTGTGGTTTATATCCCCAGATTTTCTCAACAGTAAGGTATTAGATCCAGAAACCAATAATGAACTGGTAAGCCTTCAATCTTTGAATATATTTAGCTATGATAGCAGATATTTGGCATGCTCCATATCACTAATGTTACTTTCAATAATAGAGTTTTTACTATGGTTGAAACAGAGAACAGAAATAGGGCTGAGTGTGAAGGCTCACACCTGTAATCCTACCACTTTGGGAGACTGAGGCAGGAGGATCATTTGAGGACAGGAATTTGAGAGCAGCCTAGGCAATAGAATGAGAGCCATCTCGTAAGAAAAAAAAGAGAGAGAGAACAGAAATAAAATATGCCCTCAAAATTGAGACAAAAATAATAAAACACCCAGTGAGAGTAGTTAAATAAGATGTCTGGAAAGTATGATTAATTGGGTACTACTGGGGACCCATGATTGCCAAACTTGCAGTCAAAGAAGTCTGAACAGAATAGAGACCAGTGAGAAGAACCCTGGCCATGGTATTTATCAGACAATCAGATACAGACACTGTAATGGCAATTTGATGAAAGATAAAGGATGGCTGACCAAGATGGAGTTGAGATTGGGATGAATTTGGCAAGGTGGCTGGCTTATGAATGATAATCTGGAAATCATTACTTGAGTATAATACCCTAAAATAGTTTTTTCCCCTTACCATTTTATTCTTGTTATTTCTTCTTTGTTTACATATTTGTCTTTCAAACTCTATCATTTATGCTTTCTTTCTATCAATTTCCCCTTATTTCAGTGCATTATTGAAAGTGTAGCCCAGGTTTTGCCAGTTTCCTTCATTTCACCCTTTTTACCTCTCAGAGATGATGTTTACTAAGGGCAGTCTGAAGGTTGCTCTTTACTTTTTCTTCCTCTTTGGTCTCCAGTGTCTCCAAGTGAGTTAGCCCTCTACTGCCAGGAGCAAGGTTAATCATACATTACAGGACCATAGTCTCTTATATTCTGGAACCACAACAAATCAAGTGGAATTGTTCTCACCTTTCCCTATCATATTGTCCCATCAACCTCAAGTAGACTAACAAACCTAATAGTGATGACAATATAAAGTTCTTTTACTGCAAAGTTAAAGTATCAAAATATAACAATAAATAGTTATAACTCGCATATTAAAATTTCACCTTCTTTGAGTTCAGTGTCCAACAGTGACAAAGTGCTTTAAGGTAGACTCATGCTCATAATGAAATTCACCAAAAAATTATTTAAAGGCATCAAAAAGCCACTGAGGCAAATACTCTGTGTGTGTGTGTGTGTGTGTGTGTGTGTGTGTGTGTGTGTGTGTGTGTTGTGTGTGTGTGTGTGTGTGTGTGTGTGTGTGTGTGTGTGTGTGTGTATTGTGAGTTAGCATTCTGCAGCCTTTTTTATTCTAGGCATCTGCTGATTTGAGGTTGAGGGCGGGAGCCTGAGAATACCGATTTGAACAGAGGGACATATCTATGGACCAGAAAAAACAGAATTGTTGTTGAAATTTTTCCAAAGCTGAGGAGACAAAATGGATGTGTAAAGATTCACGATCCAAGAAAGGAAATACCGGTGAAGAATTAAGCCTGGCACACAACCATTTTCATGACCCGAGGATCACTGGAGCCTGTAAGGCAGAGGCTGCAGTGAGCTGAAATTGTGTGTGGACAACAGAGTGAGACCCTCATCTCAAAAAAAAAAAGTAAAAAACTGTTACGACTTATTAAAATTGTTTGACTCCTAATAGCTAAGACTTTCTCAAAATTGTTGGAAGACATGAACTCAAAGTTTCAACAACAAAAAAAGTATGAACCAGAAGGATAATACACAGATGTCTATGCTAAGTACATCATAGGCAAACTTCTGAAAAACAAATACAGTGAGAAAATCTTAAAAACAACCACACATACAAACACAAACACACACACACAAACACACACACACGTGACACAATATCGTCAAAAGAACATTAACAAGACAGCAAATTTTTCAACAAATCAATGAAATCTATAAGAACATGGAAAGATAACATTAAATTGCTTAAAAAAGCACAAACTAGAACTGTATATTCCCTATAAGATTATTCAAAAATAAAAACAAATAAGAATACTCTCTGATAAAGCAAAGCCAAGATAATTCACCACTGGTAGATGAGCCCAGAAAGAAAACCTAAAAATGTTCTTCAGGCAGAAGAAAAATAATCACAAATGGTAATGGAGAAATGAAGGAAAAAATGAAGAATAATGGAAAGGGTAAATATGTAGTATATATAAACAAATAATGACCATCCCAAACGCTAGTAATAATGTTTTAGAATATTGAAATATTACCTAGGATTGGCCAGGTGCGGTGGCTCACGCCTGTAATCCCAGCACTTTGGGAAGCCAAAGTGGGCACATCATGAGGTCAGATGGAGACCATCCTGGCCAACCTGGTGAAACCCCTGTCTCTACTAAAAATACAAAAGTTAACTGGGCATGGCAGCACATGCCTGTAATCCCAGCTACTCGGGAGGCTGAGGCAGGAGAGTTGCTTGAACCAGGGAGTCAGAGGTTGCAGTGAGCTGAGATCGCGCCACTGCACTCCAGCCTGGGGACAGAGCAAGACTCCGTCTCAAAGAAACAGTTACCTAGGATTAAAATATATGGTGGCAAAGACATAAAAGAATAGTAAAACTAAAGTATCCTAAGGTCCTAGCATTGTAGGTGAAATTGTAAAAGTAACAATTGAAATTTAACTTCAGTAATTCAAGGCTACAAGCTTGACTATCCAGAAAAGACATCAAAGGACAATAACATATTCTAAACTAAAAAAGTTATTGAGAAAAAATAACATAATAAAAATATTTAGTTACTCTAAAGAAGGTAAAAAAGAGAAAATGGAACACAAAATAAGTAGATTTTAAAAAACAAGTAGAATTATGATAGCTGTATACCCAAACATTTTATTATATACATTAAAAGTAAATAGAATATATATTCTAATTAAAAGACTGTTTGTCCAGACACACATTAAATAGCAGGATCCTGCATTGAATTTAAAAGCTTAGAAAGAGATAGATCACGAAACATGAACCAGTAAATGTTGGTATAATTTTACTAATATCAAATTAGACTTTAAGCTAAGAAGCTTTATGAAAAGAGAGGGACATTTCATAATATTAAAGGGGTCTACACCTAGGAATATATAAAAATTCTAAATCTACATATACTCAATAACACAACATTGCAACATATAAAGCATAAATTGATATAAGTAAAAGGAGATATAGGCAAATCCACAGTCATTTAGAAGACTTTCGCAAACCTCTCAGCAGATAAATGATACAACAAGCAAACCAAAAAAATCAGGAATTATATAAAACAACGCAGTCAACATATGTTGACACATGTCAAGATGTCAGCTCACGCCAAGCAGGCTGCTCTTGGGAACATTCCCTCCATTCCCGGCCTAGCTCTCCATCCTTATATTCTCACCAAAAATCACAGGTATGTCTGTCTGCAAAACTTCCTCCCTTGCCTTAGGAAAATGTCAACCCTTCTACACAAGGCATTCTCATTTTTTGTTCCTTTCCTGGATTTCCAGGAAATATCAGTTGTCATCTAGATATCTGATGTTTTCAGGCTGTAGGTAAAGGATGCACCCTAGGCCCCAAGATAAAGTGAATATAAGTCCTTTCAGTCAAGTTTTATCTTCCCACTGCTGAGACCTGTGGAACTGCTATTTCCAGTACCAATGAACCTTTAACTACGTTTCTCTCTCGAAGGCAAATATTCTATCAATTAAAAAAAGAATAATTATCCAGTGAGCCCTAACCTTAACTTTTAGTTCTCCTGTTTGCTCATCATTGTACTAAAAAGCATTGGACTCTATCCTTCTTTATCAGCTTGGCAGTAACAAAAAAATGACATTCTAGCTTTCAATCGCTGCTTCCACTGCTACCCGGGGAATGGCACAGGCTTTAATTACCTGGCTCTTCCTCTAATAAAAGGAGTTTCAGTTTCCTCTGGCCAAATATGGATGCATTCTTCTCCCGTGAGAAAGAAGAGCAAGGGTAATGGACAATTTACCAGCTGAATGAACCTCTGTGATAATCTGAGACTTGTTTAAACATGTCCGGATGACACACAAAAAAAGATATTCTTATCAGGAAAATATTTAGTTAAACCCAATGAAAATAATGATTTCAACTGTTAGTTCCTAGCATGTATTTAAAAACAAAAAGTAGATAACAGAAAAAATTGAGTGTCTTGGCAAAAAAGGGAAAAAACTTAAACTGATTTAGTTATAATACATTCATATATATTATGACTACATTATATGCTACTTTCATTTGTATTAACAATACCTATAATAGTTAAGATGTATACAGTGTGTAAATCATGCCAAACATTTTTGTAAGCTCTGAGCAAATATTAATTCTTTGCAACCTAATATGACCCTTATTTACAAGTGAGAAACTGACATTAGAAGTTAAATAGCTTGCCCACACTCACAAAGCTAGTGAGGATAAGGACAGATTTGAACCCAATAGTCAAGCTTTGGAGATTGTGCCCTTAGTAATTTTGCTGTGCTAAATTCAATGGTAAATTAAAAATTTTAGTAAGATTTGATCAAACATCACACTGTTGAGACACATTATTCTGGCTTCCTCTTTGCCTTGAACAAAATGAAGTAAGAGACATTTTCTTTAAGACTTTCCCAGAAACTCTGTACTACATTTTCCACCATTTACACAGCTGTCTCTCACCAGACACCAGGCTGTAGAATTGGAGCTAGAACCCAGATCTCCCAATCTCACCCAGGGCTCTGTCCCTCGTGCCACCAGATTGCAACACTGATTTTTCCATCTGGTGTCATATTTCTAGAGTTATCATTCACAGTCTCGCTTCTGTGTATTTCACAGACCTTGGTTTTATTGCATAATTGCACAGAAGAGCTTAATTCATTACCATTCTGAGAAACCAGATTTGACTGTCATTGTGGCAGTTTGTAATGAATTACTAAAAACATTCAGAATTTACTTTTCAACTGATTCACGAGAGTCACATCGAAGACTAAACTCTTGTGTTTCTAACCTTACACCTACCAAGGAATAAATTATGTGGTTTTTGCATTTGCTAAGATTCTATTTACTCACCTGTTCTGTTAGGGCATGTGTAACATGGGTGACACTGCCTTCTCTGTACAGCTCTGCTCACATTTCTTTTGTGTTATGGACTTCATTTTATGACCAGATATAATTTTTTCCTGTAGAAATCTATACTATAATAGTAGAAATGTTAATACCAGACAAAATATTCGTTCACATCCACAGACAGATGCTTGCAGAAAACTGGAAATTGGTTAAGTATGAGGTCAGGAGACTTTTTTCTGACTGTTTTTATAGTTGGAAAATAATAGCATGGCTTTAGTAGAAAAATAAATCTTGGGTTGGAATGTGGTTTGCAATGAAACTTAAAAAGATCAGCTGGGCGCGGTGGCTCAAGCCTGTAATCCCAGCACTTTGGGAGGCCGAGGCGGGCGGATCACGAGGTCAGGAGATCGAGACCATCCTGGCTAACACGGTGAAACCCCGTCTCTACTAAAAATACAAAAAAAAATTAACCGGGCGTGGTGGCGGGTGCCTGTAGTCCCAGCTACTCGGAGAGGCTGAGGCAGGAGAATGGCGTGAACCCGAGAGGCGGAGCTTGCAGTGAGGCGAGATCGCGCCACTGCACTCCAGCCTGGGGGACAGAGCAAGACTCCATCTCAAAAAAAAAAAAAAAACTTAAAAAGATCATTCAAAATTATACTTTAAAGTATGATGAAATCCAGGAGTTATTCAGCCCTGACTGCAGAACTTTTTCTGGTATGTTAAACCTTTGAAGAAACAACAAGATCTATACTTTGCCATAAATTTACAGAACAAAAAGAGAGTGAACTTTTACTACTGAGTAGTTAACACTGCTAGATAGATTTGTAGTAAATCCCAATATAATTGCAGTTTAGACTTGAAATATTTAGCGATGGACATGGTACGTATGTCTGTGAATGATATTTCCAAAGATAAACACTGCCTATTCGATACCTCAATTGAAATAAAAGATCTGCAGTAACAGATCCAGGGTGGGTGTTTGTATGTTTCATTTTTAATGCTGATTGGGTGCCTATGCTTTAGCTTCTAAAACAATTTACTATTCTATTTCCATGATGGGTATTTTTTACACATTTACAACCAAGGGCCTTCTTAGCATGTGGCTTCAAGAAAGGAATTATTTTCGTTTGAGACCCACGTTTTTAATGCAAATTACTATTGTTAGGAGTGGTCTTGAAAATCCTAAAAAAGCATTTTAACTATTTTCATAATAGAAAAATTGTAAAAAATATAGAACTATCACTTGCAAGTGAGTCATATATAATGTTCTTGAGTGATGGTAAGTTTTAGAAAATCAGATTCTCTGAAGTATTTACGTTCATTTGCGCATTCACATGGAGGAACAGTGACAGTGTTTAATATGAATGGAGGGTAACATGGAATGAGACAGTTGACTAAACCGTTAACTTCTTGAAGGTAGAGGCTGTCTCTAGTTTTTTATTGAATCCAAGACATCAAGCACAGGCTCTGTCAAATAAACAAACACATTTACTCATTTAAGAAATGAATGAGTCCTGTATAAGAATTTTGACTTTATCTTGTAGGCACCAAAGAACCAACTGAGGTTCAAAACAAAATGCATACTCTTAGAGGAGGATAACTAGAGTGATAGGAGGTATGGAGCACATGTTCTATCTATAGGCTATAATTTCATTAATTGTGAATATTTATTCCAGAAAAACAAGGCTTTAGGAAGCTATCATCAGACTCCAAATAAATGAGTCTCCACTGTATGAAAAGAGGAATAAACACTGGTGTAGTTTCAAAGAAAAAATTAGAATGAGTGGTTAAGAGTTTCGTGAAGAATGATGGAGCTCAATGTAAGGGAAGCAAATCTCTCTAATTTAGAATTGTTCAACATTGGGACAGGCGGCTTGTTGGGTGTGGGTGCTACGTCACTGCAAGTATTCAAGCAAAGCTGAAGATGAGTTTCTCGAGTGGGGAAATCGCACTGTAGTCCTTGCGTCTATCCTCCTGTTTGTCACGTGGCAGGATCCAACACATGTTTATAGAATGAATATGGCACAGGCTTAATAGAAATCTCTCAGGGATACTGTAACCCTGCCCGTTTCCCCATGTTTAACATATACCTCTATTTTCTTTGCAGGAACTCCACAAGTTCTCTGTAATTTAAAGTCAATAGGAAGTACATTGAACTTCAGGATTTAACTGAAGTAAAGTGTACTTTTATCCCCAGACAGCTAAGATGAATGAAAATGGTGTGTAAAGAAAACTATAGTTTTAGAAAAATTAGCTTGATTATTGCAGAATATTATACTTTTAAGTGTCCTTCATTTTCCACATGAAAGCCAGCCTATTTAAAAGTGTTTAATATATTTTCATGAATGATTTAACTTTGCAAATAGCTTTGGTAAATATTTGATATGTTGTTATTAAATTTTCTTTTGCTGACCTAACCTTTTGACAGTTATTTTACTTTGGCCTGATATTGTTGGACTTAGGTCATTTCCACATTCGGATAGTCATTCCAAAGAAAGGTTTAATAGAAAATGTATGTTTATACCTTCTTATTAAAGGTTATCTACCCCAGAAACTTACGTTTCCCTCGATAAAGTAAGTCCAAATGGCAGCCTACTATTCTGCTGCAATAGTAGGATCAACTTAAACAGATCAAGGGAAAAAGAGTGTCAGAAACACAAACAGATATTTTGTAAAATATACTCTAACCTTGCCAAAGAGATATAGATTTTTTTTTCTCAAAGAAGCCAAATAGCACTGGGAGGGTTTTGACTGATAGTAAGGCAAAGGAAACTGATTAATTTTCACAAGGTTTCATTAGAAATTCTGTTCAAACACTACTTTAATTGATTTAATATTATTTATTTTAGTACAAAATAGCAAATCTGACACACTCATCTCCCTCCCTTCTCTTCTAAATTCCCATGGAAATCACACAAGAAAAGATATGTAAAAAACTTAAGAAAATCATAATAGTCTTGGTCAGGAAAGGGAGGCCATGGAAAACTGGAAATTGTAAAATATCTTGCAAGAAAAAATATTAGAAAAAATTAGATTGAAGTGGAAAATAATAGAAATTACAAGGATAGGAACTGCCATATCCAAATTCAGAAACATCATGTTCTAACGTCAGAATCTTCTGGCAAACGTTGCAGTAATTAATGAAAGAACTATTTGTAGGTCAGCTGCCATGGTGGTGCTCCATTTGTTCATCCCACATGCTTTCACTCAGTGTGAAGGCATTGTATTCTAAGAAGAGAATTTTCTACATACAGTGAGCTCATGGTACAGATGTGGGGATCTAAGAAATGAGTAGTGTTTGAAACTGCCATATGTGAATAGAAGAAATGATAATACAAATTAAATCACACGCAAAAAGATATCAGCTATACTTGAGAGGGAAGGGAACTGGATGTTTCCATCATTGAACTAAAACCAACTCTTATTTTGACATTTAAGTCTCCCAGGACACATGACAATTTTACCTTCATGCATTCTAAAATGGAAGTGACCAGTCAGTATATTGCTTGTATAGAATCCATAATTAATTCTCAAGAGAGACAGCTACCTTTTCAAGAGAGAAGTCTGAGAAACAGGTTTATCCACCTGCAGAGGAAAGCTATAACTGTTGCCCAAATTCACAAACCTAGTCCTTTAATAATATGCATGAACAACTACGAAACAATATTTTTGGTTCTAGAATTTCATAAAACCAAACTATCAATCACACATGAAGGCACACGGAGATATTTAAAAATAGGCAAAGGCAGAATTGAGTTCAGTTTTCCAAAGAGGTACTCCAGTAAAATTGTAAAAGGCTATCAGAAAGAAGATGGCATGGGATAAATTAAAAAGCGACAACTGAATGAACTGACAAGCAAAGGAAATGCAAAAATAATTCAATGGGATTCCAGTAGACTTTGGCATTTTGGAATATCTCTTCAGAAATAAGAGTTTTATGACGTAGCAAAACACATTTTTTCTTTTGTAATTAATATCTATTCATAAAATTGCAAAGACTGAGTTTGTTGAATTAAATTACTAGGTTCAGCATATAGACAAAGAAGCAAATATAGTTTAAAAAATAAGCATTGTACAAATATTAAAAATATAAAATAATAACATGATAAGAATTAGGATGTAGAAGCTGCAGTAATATGCTATTTCAAGTTGCACACGTAACCACTATAAAAAAACTAAAAAACAGCCGGGCGCAGTGGCTCACGCCTGTAATCCCAGCACTTTGGGAGGCTGAGGCGGGCAGATCACGAGGTCAGGAGATAGAGACCATCCTGGCTAACACGGTGAAACCCTGTCTCTACTAAAAATACAAAAAATTATCCAGGCATGGTGGCAGGCACCTGTAGTCCCAGCTATTAGGGAGGCTGAGGCAGGAGAATGGCGTGAACCCGGAGGCGGAGCTTGCAGTGAGCTGAGATCGCGCCACTGCACTCCAGCCTGAGAGACAGAATGAGACCCCGTCTCAAAAAAGAAAGAAAAAGAAAAAAAAAACACTAAAAAACAAAACTGGTAGAAGTAATTAATTCCAGAGAGTGGGTAGATATTACTGGATAGAAATACTTTGATGTATTTTAGGCGCTTCTGTATAAATGAAAAGTTGTCATGTGTATATATAAATTTTAATAAAACAACTAGTTTTAGTTACATTTTTAAAAGTAATCTATGAGATACTGAGGGGTTTCACATCAATATAATTTTATAGAAATGTTTTCAATGTGTATTTCCATTTCTATTTTATAATATTTTATATATATATTCTTGATTATATATATTTTGACATGTTATAAAGATAATCACATTTGTGTTATAATTTTCTGTATGCAAAGTACTTTAAAAGTCATTTCTGATGGATGGGGTAATTATGCAATATATCCATCATTAATACTCTTTTTCGGGTGAAAAAAACTGAGGCTCAAAAAACTTAAATATCTTATTAATAAGTGGTAGAACCAAGGTTCAGTCTATAAATCTAAGGTGTGATAATGCCTGAATGTGCCTCAGTATGCGCAAGTTTACAATAAAGTGAGGAGCTATTCTCAATAGCTGCTTTTGAGTTCCCTTCTCCATGCATAACCACTTCCAAATTCCTTTAGATGCCACTAAACCTGAGAATGATAATAACAAAAACATCTATGCCTGTGGGTAGTTCAAAACCCTCCTGGCAGTGTTACTATGTTTGCTTATTTAATTCTTTCCCAATTATTGTGAGATAGTCTGTGATGTTATTTCCATTCACTAATGAGGAAAACTGAGGCTTAGAGTGATCAAATAATTTGCTCGAGGTCTTGCACCTAGTTAATGGCGGAACTTGGATTTAAACCACAAATTTCTTCGGACTCTAAAACCTGCTCACGGAAGTACTAGATGATACTGCTTCCCATAAAAAGCTCATTGACCATTTATTATGTGCCAGGCATAGTGCTAACAACTCTACATATATTATTTCATTTAATCTTTACAACAGTCTAAGAGGTAGTAGGTACTACCCTTATCCTTGTTCTACAAAAGGAGGTTAAATCATTTTCCAGTCACACAGTTTATTAGTGGCAGAGTTGGGTTTGTAAAACCATCTTTGTGGTTCCTGAGGCTAAAATCCTGATCTCCATGGTACAGTTTCTTCTAAGCACCTAGCCTGAAGCTGTAGAACTGCTAAGAAGTAGAATAATGAGAGAAATATTTTTAACTCTATTAATACAGTTAGGCAAGATGGTAGTATGAAAAGAAGGGACACAGAACTTAGCATCAGATCAATTTGTGTTCTAATTCTCATTTTTCACATTCTGATTATCTGACTTTGAACATGTACTTATTTTATTTGTAATGGGGGTCATAAGATTTATATGACAAGACTATCATAGGGATTAGAGACAATATACATAATATTTGTGGCATATGGTAGAAAGCCAATAAATTGTAACAATTTCTGTTACATTTTCACTTGTCCATCCTTTGGATAAACATCTCTACTAGAGTTTATTTGCAGAACGGAAAAACAGCGTTTGCACTAGATGTAGAATACTCATCCTTTACATTATACAGTTAAATTAGAGCATAATTAGCTTGTCCCTGGTGTGGTGATCCAGGTGCTTTAATGTGCCTTATAAAAGACTCCCACTAACAGTGTAAAAGCATTCCAATTTCTCCACATCCTGTCCAGCATCTGTTGTTTCCTTGTGATTCCTCAGGGATTTAGAACTAGAAATACCATTTCACCCAGCAATCCCATTACTGAATATATACTCAAAGGATTATAAATCATTCTACTATAAAGACACAAGCACATGTATGTTTGTTGCAGCACTGTTCACAATAGCAAAGACTTGGAACCAACCGTAATGCTCATCAATGTTAGACTGGAGAAAGAAAATGTGGCACATACACACCATGGAATACTAGGCAGCCATAAAAAAGGATGAGTTCATGTTCTTTGCAGGGACATGGATGAAGCTGGAAACCATCATTCTCAGCAGATTAACAGAGGAACAGAAAACCAAACACCGCATGTTCTCATTCATAAGTGGAATTTGAACAATGAGATCATATGGGCACAGAGAGGGGCCTGTCAGGTAGTAGGGGGCTAGGAGAGGGATAGCATTAGGAGAAATACCTAGCGTAGATGACAGGTTGATGGGTGCAGCAAACCACCATGGCACGTGTGTACCTATGTAACAAACCTGCAGGTTTTGTGCATGTATCCCAGAACTTAAAGTATAATAATAATAATAATAATAAGCCAAGATGTTCAAAATTAGTCATCTGTTAGATATGTGTGTAGGATTCCACAGCTATGGTTTGTGGTTTTGTTTCTGTTTTTGTTTTCAGAATCAGAGCCTCATCTAGCTTATGTGAACACATTGAATGAATTACAAAAACATACTTTCTGTGAGCAGTTGCAGCCCTAAGGATATAAAACTCTGCAAAGAGACTATTTTTTCTTTTTTAAACTTTTATTTTCTATTTAGGGGTACATGTGAAGGTTTGTTATACAGGTAGACACGTGTCACAGGGGCTTGTTGTACATATGATTTCATCACCCAGGTATTAAGCGCAGTATCCAATAGCTATCTTTTCTGCTTTTCTCCCTCCTCTCACCCTCCCCTCTCAAGTAGACCCCAATGTGTGTTGTTTCCTTCTTTGTGTTCATAAGTTCTTATCATTTAGCTCTCACAAGGGAGAACATGTGGTATTTGGTTTTCTGTTCCTGCATTAGTTTGCTAAGGATAATAGCCTCCAGCTTCATCCATGTTCCTGCAGAAGACATGATCTCGTTCTTTTTTTATGACTGCATGGTGTTCCATGATATTATGTGCCATATTTTCTTTATCCAATCTGTCATTGATCAACATTTGCATTGATTCCATATCTTTGCTATTGCGAATAGTACTGCTCTGAACATTCACGTGCATGTGTCTTTATGGTAAAATGATTTATATTCCTCTGGGTATATACCCAGTAATGGGATTACTGGGTCGAATGGTAGTTCTGTTTTTAGCTCTTTAAGGAATCACCATACTGCTTTCCACAATGGTTGAACTAATTTACACTCCCACAAAGAGTGATAAGTGTTCCCTTTCCCCACAATGTCATCAGCATGTGTTATTTTTTAACTTTTTAATAATAGCCATCTGACTGGTGTGAGATGGCTTCTCACTGTGGTTTTGATTTGCCTTTCTCTAATGATCAGTGAGATTGAGCTGTTTTCCTTATGCTTGTTTGCCACATGCATGTCTTCTTTCAAGAAGTATCTGTTCATATCCTTTGCCCACCTTTTAGTGGGGTTGTTCTCTTGTAAATTTGTTTACGTTTCTTATAAATGCTCGATTTTAGACCTTTGTCAGAAAATAGTTTGCAAATATTTTCTTTCATTCTGTAGGTTGGCTGTTTATTGATAGTTTCTTTTACTCTATAGAAGCTCTTAGGTCTAATTAAATCCCACTTGTCAATTTTTGCTTTTGTTTGTGATTGCTTTTGGTGTCTTTGTCATGAAATCTTTACCCACCCCTATGTCCAGTATGGTATTGCCTAGGTTGTCTTCCAGAGTTTTTACAGTTTTGTGTTTTACACTTAAGAGTAATCCATCTTGGGGAGTTCAACATCAGTACTCACAATTTGGCTATTGAAAAGCGGTCTGAGTTTCAAGCCTGTTTGTTCTTTTTCTTGGCCTCTGTACAACACACAATTGGCTTAACTCTTTATGGTTGCATTGCTCAAATAACCCTGAAGATTAAAAAATCAAAAACCTCTGAAGATTCAAAGCCGTTTGTAATCCAGTCTCAGAGAAGTTAAGTACTTGACTAGGGTTAAAGAACTAGTAAGAAAGCTGAACTTCAGTAAAAGTCTTTCTACCTCAACCCAATGGTCTTTTCCATGAGGTCCGCTGCCTCCAATGATGGCTTATCAGGTTGGATCAAGCATATTACAGAAAATCCAAGATTTAATAATCTAAACAGTTATGACACAAAAATAATAATCAAGACCTTTAAGTATTTCCTTTTCAACTGAGACTCCTTACTTCACATTTTAGTTTTACTCAACAATTAGTTTGAATAATAGTTTTGTGACTTACAATAATATTTTTACATAACTGTCAAGTATAAAAATTCTAAGAAATTCTAAAAATTCTAAGAAGCACTGCGGTCTGCAGGTCCTCAACAAGGTCTCCAAAGTTATTTTAAAATATCTAAGACAAGGGTATATACTTTCAGAAACTCTGTTTAATTTTATTTGTACACTTTTCTAATTGTCTATTAGTATTACTTTATTTAACTTTTAAATAGACCTACTTTTAATCAGGGTCTTCATGTTAAAAATGTCCCACCCAGAAGAAAAAGAAATTACATGCATGAGATGAAAGTGCAATAGACACCATTTGCCGTAATAAACAACTCAGCAGTTCTTTAACACATGGCCCATATTAAGCAATTGAGAAATCTGGCACCTTTGCAAAGAATTCTGGCACAGACTTGAAAATGTGGATTTCTGGATTCTTTGGCCCAGTTAAAAAAAAAATGTAGTTTATTTCTACCCAAGGATGACAATAATTATTGCCAAATTAATGAATAAATAATAAAACATCTAGATAACAGAAAGAAGCTCATTTTATTTAGAATATAATCATACATCAATTTTTCCCTAAACAAATAAACAAACAAAACCTTAACTTATGGCAATTGCTATACGTCACACACTATGCTGAGTATTTTGAATTTAGTGATAAAGGAACAATTCCTGCCCCAAGGAGCTCATTCTCTAATATAGAGTAAAAGATTGTAAAAACAACTTTCAATATAATACAGATATGCTTATGATATTTTGAATGCATAGAGCAAGAGGCAATTAATTATGTTTGGCTGGAGCTGTGCAGGGATCATGGAAGGAGATGACATTTGAATTGTTATTAAAAAGATAAGTCATTTGGCAGAGAGAAAAAAAGAATGTTTAGCAGTGGGATTTTGGACAAGTCACTAAAACTGTTTAGGTTAACGTTACTGTGCAAGAGTACCAGGATACACAGTTTTGCTGCTGTGCTGCTATAGTTATTAATTTACTTCCAAGTCTAGCTACAGATTTTGAAAACATTTCTTTTCTGTATTATGAAAGCACTCGTTAAGTATTGCAAATAGTTTGTTGTAACAAACTTTTTCCTTATTGTCTATTATCAAAGGAGGGCAGTCACCAGGGAGGATCTAACCATCAAAACTGGCGTATGTAAAGTTCATGGCTGGCGTCCCCAGCCTGCTCTTTCTAAGTTTGTTTTCCTACTTATTGGCATCTGCTGCCTTCTCCTGCCAGACCCCAGTGTTTCCTTGCCTTTTATGTTTGCCATTATGAAAATATGCTTTCCTGAATGATTTTTTTTTTCCAAATTAGTTTCTTCCTGTTGGATATTTCTAATGAGAAAAAAACTAAATGTTTCTTTCTAAATATAGTAACCAAACTTTGGAGCATCTTTGTGACTTCCGATTTGGTTTCATAGGGACATAAAGCAACGAAAAAGTGAGCATGCATGTTATTTGTTAGTGTGATGTTTAGAGACAAAAATGAGAATTTAATTCCCCAAAGAATTGATGTTTCACAGAGAATTTTATGTTATTCTTGATCTTGAGCCTTTTTTCCAACACTTATTACATTTTTTGTAAAGGTCGAGATAGAATCCTTTTGAACCATTGTTACAGCCCATTCCCAGAGATGGTTCCTGTGAAGAAACATGAGGTTTTGTTTGCCTTTTAAAGAATTCACTAGTTCTTTATACTATTGTGATTCACTGTCTGAGTGTAAAGCTATTTCAAGACATTCTTTGTGGACTGCTGTTTCAGATTTCCTTTATCAAACTACAGTGGTCCATGGGGTTCCTTGCTCAATACTCTTGCATCTTTATTCCATGTGACAAATCCTGGCTATTATTTTTGAAGCCAAACAGTATTATTAGATATCCATGCTACAATATTATGACCTTTGGGCCAATTTTGGGACACCCAACCCATGTGTTAAATGAATTAGAGATATGTTGCAATTACTTAGAAAATCAACATCAAAATATCCAAGAGCCTAACAAGATGCATCTAGATAATTGAGACGCTGAAGGTTTTACTTAAATTATTCATAGATACAGAACACCAAATTCTCTTTTATGAGGAGAGTTCCCCTTGTGTCAAGTCTATAGAAGCTCAACAATAAAAGTTTTCATAATTTTAACAATGTAAAGGCCGGGCGCGGTGGCTCACGCCTGTAATCCCAGCACTTTGGGAGGCCGAGGCGGGCGGATCACGAGGTCAGGAGATCGAGACCATCCTGGCTAACACGGTGAAACCCCGTCTCTACTAAAAATACAAAAAAATTAGCCAGGTGTGGTGGCGGGCGCCTGTAGTCCCAGCTACTCTGGAGGCTGAGGCAGGAGAATGGCGTGAACCCGGCAGGCGGAGTTTGCAGTGAGCCGAGATCGCGCCACTGCACTCCAGCCTGGGTGACAGAGCAAGACTCCGTGTCAAACAACAACAACAACAACAAAACAAACAAACAATCTAAAAAGCCTAAGAGATGTCTAGTCAACCCTCTCATTTTATATAGATAAACCAAGGCCCAGAGAGGTTAAGGGATTCTTTCCTGTTAGAAGGAGAATAGGGGCCATCAGAACTGTCTTTCCTTCTAAGGCAAATTCTGCTTTGTTTACTACGTCATGAGAGTTTAATGATAATGGCTCCATTTTTATGTCACTGCATCTGATACTTAAAACTAACAGTGCAGATTGGGAAGTGGGCTGTGGGGATGAAGTTTGGGGTCAATTTTGCCCAAGTAGGAACTCATTTCTGGCTCTTAAATACTCTGAAGTTGGGCAAGCTTCATTTTCTTCAGTTATAAATCGGGGGAAATTCCATGAGGTTGTTTGCAGGGTTAATAAAATACAGAGAGCTGTTACCATAGAATTCAACATAGATTAGCCACTTTAAGAAGGTAATAATGTGAATCTGGCTAATAATAATGACACTTATTGTTACTAAGCAGAAGCTTGCTAGGGTGACTGTTTAGAAGACCTTGGCATGGGATTAAGTCACGATGCCCTCTAATAGACTGTTGTGGCAACTGTTACTTTCCCTCTGTGATGCCTTTCGCAACTCAAATGAGACAATCATTTGCATAATAAATTTCTCAGTGTCTTCTAGACTGTGATTCTGAGTACCTATAGAACTCCATGAGAACAAGGACAGGTCTGTCTTGTTTACCATTCTATCTATCCCCCCGCACCCTACCCTCATCAAGTAATATATGTCACAAAACAAGAATTGGTGCTTCACTAGATACTTCCATCCTTTAGGATGTTGGTTTTGTGATTAGGTACTGATTTCTGCCTTCTGCAAAATTTTTATTCTGCATTTGTATATATTAATGCTAGGGAATTCCCAGTACTAAAAGAGCATTCACTGTATGAAGAAAGGTAGTTCACAAATGTCCTAAAATTGGATGCAAATATTTGTGTGTAAATGTGTCCATGTAATTCTTATATAGGGAGTCTATTTTTTACTCTATCTGAAGGTTTTAGGTATAAATGGTATCATTTTCATAGGTATCCCTGACTATTTCACACATGTGGTTTGATCACTTCTCTAAGATACACTTTTCTAGAATATTTTTATCATTTGTCTTGCTTGAGAAAACTCTTTAACTTTTTTGTAAGCTTCTTAATGGTTCAGAACACAAATATAATTTCTTTTAGACCTTCCTCCACAGCAATTAGTTCTAGACTCTGACAAAATAGAAATACTCAGTAAAATCTCCTTGAATAAATGAATACAAGCATACTTTATAAATTCTTCTTTAAATATAATTAAAACTGTGTAGTTTTCATTCCATAGGAGGAGTTTCAATTGGACGTGGCCAAAAATAGAACTGAAATTTCAATTGACAAACACAAAATTCAAATGTATATACAGTGGCTCTGATGGGTGATTTTACTTCATATTCACCACTGACTCTCACAATACAAAATGTGTTGCCTTTTCAATCGCTATTCATCTAGGGAACTTTTTTTCTCAGTGGAAAAATATTTAGTATTCCATGATTAAAGCTGTATATTAGACAGACCTCCCAAATTTATGTATTCATTGAAAACTAGCAACCCATAATGTCAAAACTTTATTTATGTGTAGAATGTATCGACTTGTTTTAAAAAGTATCACGTCATTTCTGTCAGAATGAGTTCAGAAATTATCTATCACTTGACCTATTTGATACTAACCTACGATAAATCTTGTGTTCTATCTTATCACTGGCACTGCCTTTCCACACCCCACTGAATATGTTCAGGGTACAGAATATTCACTTTCCAAAAACCCATAATAGATTAATGATATCAATGTGAGTTAAGTCACAACCATATTTATGATTTATTTATTTTGAACATATTTTATTTTCTGAGCAGTCGCAGCTTTAGGAAAAAAAATTGTGCAAGAAGTATACAGAGTCTTCCTATGCTCCCTCTACTTCCAACCCCTAGCTTTTGGTATTATTATTATTATTATTATTATTATTATTTTTGTTGTAGAATTTTTTTTTATTTTTATTATACTATAGGTTTTAGGGTACATGTGCACAATGGGCAGGTTTGTTACATATGTATCCATGTGCCATGTTGTTTTGCTGCACCCATTAACTCATCATTTAGCATTAGGTATATCTCCTAACGCTGTACCTCCCCCCTCCCCCCACCCCACAACATTCCCCGGAGTGTGATGTTCCCCTTCCTGTGTCCATGAGTTCTCATTGTTTAATTCCCACCTATGAGTGAGAACATGCAGTGTTTGGTTTTTTGTCCTTGCGATACTTTACTGAGAATGATGTTTTCCAGTTTCATCCATGTCCCTACAAAGGACATGAGCTCATCATTTTTTATGGCTGCATAGTATTCCATGGTGTATATGTGCCACATTTTCTTAATCCAGTCTATCGTTGTTGGACATTTGGGTTGGTTCCAAGTCTTTGCTATTGTGAATAGTGCCGCAATAAACATACGTGTGCATGTGTCTTTATAGCAGCATGATTTATAGTCCTTTGGGTATATACCCAGTAATGGGATGGCTGGGTCAAATGGTATTTCTAGTTCTAGATCCCTGAGGAATCACCACACTGACTTCCACAATGGTTGAACTAGTTTACAGTCCCACCAACAGTGTAAAAGTGTTCCTATTTGTCCACAACCTCTCCAGCACCTGTTGTTTCCTGACTTTTGAATGATGGCCATTCTAACTGCTGTGAGATGGTATCTCACTGTGGTTTTGATTTGCATTTCTCTGATGGCCAGTGATGATGAGCATTTTTTCATGTGTTTTTTGGCTGCATAAATGTCTTCTTTTGAGAAGTGTCTGTTCATGTCCATCGCCCACTTTTTGATGGGGTTGTTTGTTTTTTTCTTGTAAATTTGTTTGAGTTCATTGTAGATTCTGGATATTAGCCCTTTGTCAGATGAGTAGGTTGCAAAAATTTTCTCCCATTCTGTAGGTTGCCTGTTCAGTCTGATGGTAGTTTCTTTTGCTGTGCAGAAGCTCTTTAGTTTAATTAGATCCCATTTGTCAATTTTGGCTTTTGTTGCCATTGCTTTTGGTGTTTTAGACATAAGGTCCTTGTCCACGCCTATGTCCTGAATGGTATTGCCGGGGTTTTCTTGTAGGATTTTAATGGTTTTAGGTCTAACATTTAAGTCTTTAATCCATCTTGAATTAATTTTTGTATAAGGTGTAAGGAAGGGATCCAGTTGCAGCTTTCTACATATGGCTAGCCAGTTTTCCCAGCACCATTTATTAAATAGGGAATCCTTTCCCCATTGCTTGTTTTTGTCAGGTTTGTCAAACATCAGATAGTTGTAGATATGCGGCATCATTTCTGAGGGCTCTGTTCTGTTCCATTGATCTATGTCTCTGTTGTGGTACCAGTACCATGCTGTTTTGGTTACTGTAGCCTTGTAATATAGTTTGAAGTCAGGTAGCGTGATGCCTCCAGCTTTGTTCTTTTGGCTTAGGATTGACTTGGTGATACGGGCTGTTTTCTGGTTCCATATGAACTTTCAAGTAGTTTTTTCCAATTCTGTGAAGAAAGTCATTGGTAGCTTGATGGGGATGGCACTGAATCTATAAATTACCTTGGGCAGTATGGCCATTTTCACGATATTGATTCTTCCAACCCATGAGCATGGAATGTTCTTCCATTTGTTTGTATCCTCTTTTATTTCATTGAGGAGTGGTTTGTAGTTCTCCTTGAAGAGGTCCTTCACATCCCTTGTAAGTTGCATTCCTAGGTATTTTATTCTCTTTGAAGCAATTGTGAATGGGAGTTCACTCATGATTTGGCTCTCTGTTTGTCTGTGATTGGTTTACAAGAATGCTTGTGATTTTTGTACATTGATTTTGTATCCTGAGACTTTGCTGAAGTTGCTAATCAGCTTAAGGAGATTTTGGGCTGAGACGATGGGGTTTTCTACATATACAATCATGTCATCTGCAAACAGGGACAATTTGACTTCCTCTTTTCCTAATTGAATACCCTTTATTTCCTTCTCCTGCCTGATTGCTCTGGCCAGAACTTCCAGCACTATGTTGAATAGGAGTGGTGAGAGAGGGCATCCCTGTCTTGTGCCAGTTTTCAAAGGGAATGCTTCCAGTTTTTGCCCATTCAGTATGATATTGGCTGTGGGTTTGTCATAGACAGCTCTTATTATTTTGAGATACGTCCCATCAATACCTAATTTATTGAGAGTTTCTGGCATGAAGGGTTGCTGAATTTTGTCAAAGGCCTTTTCTGCATCTATTGAGATAATCATGTGGTTTTTGTCTTTGGTTCTGTTTATATGCTGGATTACATTTATTGATTTGCATATGTTGAACCAGCCTTGCATCCCAGGGATGAAGCCCACTTGATCATGGTGGATAAGCTTTTTGATGTGCTGCTGGATTCAGTTTGCCAGTATTTTATTGAGGATTTTTGCATCAATGTTCATCAAGGATATTGGTCTGAAATTCTCTTTTTTTGGTTATGTCTCTGCCACGCTTTGGTATCAGGACGATGCTGGCCTCATAAAATGTGTTAGGGAGGATTCCCTCTTTTTCTATCGATTGGAATCGTTTCAGAAGGAATGGTACCAGTTCCTCCTTGTACCTCTGGTAGAATTCGGCTGTGAATCCGTCAGGTCCTGGACTCTTTTTGGTTGGTAAGCTATTGATTATTGCCACAATTTCATTACCTGTTATTGGTCTATTCAGAGATTCAACTTCTTTCTGGTTTAGTCTTGGGAGGGTGTATTTGTTGAGGAATTTATCCATTTCTTCTAGATTTTCTAGTTTATTTGCATAGAGGTGTTTATAGTATTCTCTGATGGTAGATTGTATTTCTGTGGGATCGGTGGTGATATCCCCTTTTTCATTTTTTATTGCATCTATTTGATTCTTCTCTCTTTTCTTCTTTATTAGTCTTGATAGCGGTCTATCAATTTTGTTGATCTTTTCAAAAAACCAGCTCCTGGATTCATTAATTTTTTGAAGGGTTTTTTGTGTCTCGATTTCCTTCAGTTCTGCTCTGATTTTAGTTATTTCTAGCCTTCTACTAGGTTTTGAATGTGTTTGCTCTTGCTTTTCTAGTTCTTTTAATTGTGATGTTAGGGTGTCAATTTTGGATCTTTCCTGCTTTCTCTTGTGGGCATTTAGTGCTATAAATTTCCCTCTACACACTGCCTTGAATGTGTCCCAGAGATTCTGGTATGTTGTGTCTTTTTTCTCGTTGGTTTCAAAGAACATCTTTATTTCTGCCTTCATTTCATTATGTACCCAATAGTCATTCAGGAGCAGGTTGTTCAGGTTCCACGTAGTTGAGCGGTTTTGAGTGAGTTTCTTAATCCTGAGTTCTAGTTTGATTGCACTGTGGTCTGAGAGACATTTTGTTATAATTTCTGTTCTTTTACATTTGCTGAGGAGAGCTTTACTTCCAACTATGTGGTCAATTTTGGAATAGGTGTGGTGTGGTGCTGAAAAAAATGTATATTCTGTTGATTTGGGGTGGAGAGTTCTGTAGATGTCTATTAGGTCCACTTTGTGCAGAGCTGAGTTCAATTCCTGGATATCCTTGTTAACTTTCTGTCTCATTGATCTGTCTAATGTTGACAGTGGGGTGTTAAAATCTCCCATTATTATTGTTTGGGAGTTTAAGTCCCTTTGTAGGTCACTGAGGACTTGCTTTATGAATCTGGGTGCTCCTGTGTTGGGTGCATATATATTAGGTTAGTTAGCTCTTCTTGTTGAATTGATCCCTTTACCATTATGTAATGGCCTTCTTTGTCTCTTTTGATCTTTGTTGGTTTAAAGTCTATTTTATCAGAGACTAGGATTGCAAGCCCTGCCTTTTTTTGTTTTCCATTTGCTTGATAGATCTTCCTCCATCCCTTTATTTTGAGTCTGTGTGCATCTCTGCACATGAGATGGGTTTCCTGAATACAGCACACTGATGGGTCTTGACTCCTTATCCAGTTTGCCAGTCTGTGTCTTTTAATTGGAGCATTTAGCCCATTTACATTTAAAGTTAATATTGTTATGTGTGAATTTGATCCTGTCATTATGATATTAGTTGGTTATTTTGCTCGTTAGTTGCTGCAGTTTCTTCCTGGCTTCGGTGGTCTTTACAATTTGGCATGTTTTTGCAGTGGCTGGTACCGGTTGTTCCTTTCCATGTTTAGTGCTTCCTTCAGGAGCTCTTTTAGGGCAGGCCTAGTGGTGACAAAATCACTCAGCGTTTGCTTGTCTGTAAAGTATTTTATTTCACCTTCATTTATGAAGCTTAGTTTGGCTGGATATGAAATTCTGGATTGAAAATTCTTTTCTTTAAGAATGTTGAATATCAGCCCCCACTCTCTTCTGGCTTGTAGAGTTTCTGCCGAGAGATCAGCTGTTAGTCTGATGGGCTTCCCTTTGTGGGTAACCCGACCTTTCTCTCTGGCTGCCCTTAACATTTTTTCCTTCATTTCAACTTTGGTGAATCTGACAATTATATGTCTTGGAGTTGCTCTTCTCGAGGAGTATTTTTGTGGCGTTCTCTGTATTTCCTGAATCTGAATGTTGGCCTGCCTTGCTAGATTGGGGAAGTTCTCCTGGAAAATACCTTGTAGATTGTTTTCCAACTTGGTTCCATTCTCCCCCATCATTTTCAGGTACACCAATCAGACGTATGTTTGGTCTTTTCACATAGTCCCAAATTTCTTGGAGGCTTTGTTCATTTCTTTTTATTCTTTTTTCTCTAAACTTCCCTTCTGGCTTCATTTCATTCATTTCATCTTCCATCACTGGTACCCTTTCTTCCAGTTGATCGCATCTGCTACCGAGGCTTCTGCAATCTTCACGTAGTTCTCGAAACTTGGCTTTCAACTCCATCAGCCCCTTTAAGCCCTTCTCTCTATTGGTTATTCTAGTTATCCATTCGTCTAATTTTTTTTCAAAGTTTTTAACTTCTTTGCTGTTGTTTTGGATTTCCTCCCATAGCTTGGAGTAGTTTGATCGTCTGAAGCCTTCTTCTCTCAACTCGTCAAAGTCATTCTCCGTCCAGCTTTGTTCCGTTGCTGGTGAGGAACTGCGTTCCTTTGGAGGAGGAGAGGTGCTCTGCTTTTTAGAGTTTCCAGTTTTTCTGCTCTGTTTTTTCCCCATCTTTGTGGTTTTATCTACTTTTTGTCTTTGATGATGGTGATGTACAGATGGGTTTTTGGTGTGGATGTCCTTTCTGTTTGTTAGTTTTCCTTCTACCAGACAGGACCCTCAGCTGCAGGTCTGTTGGAGTTTACTAGAGGTCCACTCCAGACCCTGTTTGGCTGGATGTCAGCAGTGGCGGCTGCAGAACAGCGGGTTTTCTTGAGACCACAAATTCAGCTGTCTGATAGTTCCTCTGGAAGTTTTGTCTCAGAGGAGTACCCGGCCTAGTGAGGAGGCAGTCTGTCCCTACTGGGGGTTGCCTCCCAGTTAGGCTGCTCAGGGGTGAGGGACCCACTTTAGGAGGCAGTCTGTCCGTTCTCAGATCTCCAGCTGCATGCTGGGAGAACCACTACTCTCTTCAAAGCTGTCAGACAGGGACGTTTAAGTCTGCTGAGGTTACTGCTGTCTTTTTCTTTGTCTGTGCCCTGCCCCCAGAGGTGGAGCCTACAGAGGCAGGCAGGCCTCCTTGAGCTGTGGTGGGCTCCACCCAGTTGGAGCTTCCTGGCTGCTTTGTTTACCTAAGCAAGCCTGGGCAATGGCGGGCGCCCCTCCCCCCAGCCTCGCTGCAGCCTGGCAGTTTGATCTCAGACTGCTTGTCTAGCAATCAGCGAGATTCCGTGGGCATAGGACCCTCCGAGCCAGATGGGGGACACAGTCTCCTAGTGTGCCATTTTCCAGGCCCGTTGGAAAAGTGCAGTATTAGGGTGGGACTGACCTGATTTTCCAGGTGCCGTCTGTTACCCCTTTCTTTGACTAGGAAAGGGAACTCCCTGACCCCTTGCGCTTCCCGAGTGAGGCAATGCCTCGCCCTGCTTTGGCTCGTGCACAGTGCGCTTCACTGACTGTCCTGCACCCACTGTTTGGCACTCCCTAGTGAGATGAAACCGGTACCTCAAAGAGAAATGCAGAAATCACCCGTCTTCTGTGTTGCTCAGGCTGGGAGCTGTAGAGGGGAGCTGTTCCTATTCCGCCATCTTGGCTCCACCCCTAGCTTTTGGTATTATTAACATTTTGTCTTCATGTAGTATATTTGCAACAATCAATCAAACAGTATTGGCACATTAATATTAATCAAGTATTAGGGTTCACTCTTGGTGTTGTATATAATACAGGTTTGGACAAATGCGTAATGTCATATATCATTCCAGTATGATACAGAATAGTTTTGTTGCCTTAAAATACTCTACATTCCACCTGTTCCTTCCCTACACCCGGCCCCCAGCCCCTGATAATTACTGACCTTTTTGCTGACTCCATAGTTTATCCTTTTCCAGAAGGTCTTATAATTTGAATCATACCAGTATGTAGCCTTTACAGACTGGCTTCTTTCACTTATCAATATCACTTGAAGGCTCCTCGCCGTCTTTTTATGCCTTCATAGCTCATCTCTTTTAAGTTTGAATAATACACAGCCATATTTATATAATGATTGTTCTCTCATAAGAAAGAGAGTTATCTGAGGTGTCATGAAGTGGAAAGAATAGGACTTTGGAGCCTGAAACCATGGGTTTTGAAGGTGACTTTGCTGTGTTTCAGCTTTGTGAGCTTGGCAATTTATTAAAGATCTTAGACTTCCAGGTTTGCTGTCTCTCAAATGAAAAATATTAGTATATATCTTGAAATGTTCATGATAAAAAATCACACATAAAGCCATAGCACAGTACCTGGGCATGCCAGCATCAACAGAAGCAGCAGCTGTGATGGTCATAGAAGTAATAGTAACATGCGTGGCATACAAAGATGTTGCTTTTTGTCCAGTGATAAATATCTACCTTTAATGAATATTATTTTGTAAGTTCAGATAGACTAGAACAATAATGACTAGTAATCAGATAAGGGTGTACAGTCAATTGATTAAAAAAAAACACAATAAATGAAAATCAAAGACCTCAATCTAATACAAAGAAATAAGCAAGCAAAGTAAAGAGAGAATGAGGTGGAAAAAGAGCTCCCATTTAATACACATAGTTGGCTAAGAATTTCTGAAATGGAAAGCTTTTTAAGTTGTTGATGTAATTGTTCAGTTTTAGGAAAGTAAAGTTTGTGCACATGAATATTAGGCTATTTTGAAATATTTTAAATTGCTTCATGTTTTCTAAGTATGTGTATATGTCTTCATAAATATTCCAACAAGTATTTTAGTTAAATTAAAGACTGTAGATTAAAAGGGGAGTAAAGAGGTATAGATTCATAGACTGTTTACAGTCACCATTTTCTCTTTCTTCCTTCTTCCCTTTATTAAAATTTTAATGAATTATGTGCCTGAAAAACATGTGAATTTTAAATACAAAAAAGTGAAGAAAACAAAATATTTTTAAGCATTAACTAAGTCAGAGCTTTGAGTTCCCAGACCTAGCATCAGTGAATCTACTTTGAGATGGGGGCAGGGAGGTCAATGAGTCAGTGAATACCTGTGTCTGACAAGATGATTTGAAATATTAAGTGCAAAGAGAAGAAAATAATTTACCAACGATAAGACCATAAAAAAGAACTCAAGATGATTTAGAACAGGGGGTGGCAAACTTTTTTTTTTTTTTTCTGAGATGAGATGTCACTCTCTGATCCAGCCTGGAGTGCAGTGGTATGATCTCCGCTCATTGCAGCCTCTGCCTACTGGGCTCAAGCGATCCTCCCACCTCAGCCTTTCATGTAGCTTGGACTACAGCGCACACCACCACGCCTGGCTAATTTTAGAATTTTTGGTAGAGACTGAGTTTCACCATGTTGTCCAGGCTGGTCTCGAACGCCTGGGCTCAAGCGATATAACTTTATTTATAAACATAGATGGCTAGATTTGACCATGTTGCTGACTTCTGGTTTAAAAAATGAGAAAAAAGACTGGAATTAACCAGAAAACATTTTATTCAGTTTACAAACTAAAATGACTAAACAAATTACTTTTTACCAAAGACTGAGAAATTGATAGAGTAAAAAGTGATAAAGATTAATATTATGACATCATGCAAATAATTGTGTGAGAAGTAATACAGCTTTTTAAAGAAGTATTTCTCAAGCAGTTGGCAGAAATAGACATTGCTGGTTTTGGATAATGGAAGAATGCAGATTTTAGAATTGGAATTGGACATATCTTGGTTTTTAATATGCTCATTTATGGGTTTTATGGGTATGTTACTTATCCTTTCTGAGCCTTAGTTTCTCTAGTTGTAAAATACAGATAAATCCCACCTCATAAAATTGTTGTATACTTGAAGCAAAAGAGCTGGCATAAAACATTTAGTATAATTCCTGGAATTTAGTAAGCACACTCAAGAAATTTACAGGGAATTATTCACTTGTTGGGTAACATAAATTTCAGTATGGAAAGTTGAAACAAAAGTAATACTGGCACCTTATAAAATTGTAAGAATTAAATAACGTATGAAAAATACTTAGTGCAGTACTTGGCACCTAGTAAGTGTTTAGTTAATATTAACTGCTGCTTATGGTGCTGTTATTATTGTTATTATTAAATATACTAATATACAGGATATATACATTCATAAGTGAGTTCAACATGTACAGGATAGAATATGATAAATGCCATGACAAAGATACTGAAGTCACATATGATTGGGGGATCAGAATAGGATTCAGAGAGAAATGACAGTTGAGCTATCTGGATAGAATAAAAAGTATTTTAATTAAAGCACCTGAAAGATATTAAAGATAAACAAAGGACGAGCGCGAAAGAAGAGAAGCAAGGTTTTAATGGGCACATGCAGTGAGCAGTAACTCAATATAATACTGTTTATAGACTCTGCATTTCTTTCTCAGACCTCAGAACAATCCCGTGCGCTGGATATCATCATGCATACTTTGTGGAAAAGCAGTCTGGATTCAAAAAAATTTAATGACTTTTCTTAAGATCATACAAGTAACATGCTGATCCTGGAATTGAGCTTCAGTCGTTTCCCCCCATCAATGCAAGTGTTATATCCACTCTACCAAACACGCTCTCTACAAGCAAGCGGAGCTTAGCAAAGGCATAATCCCCCATATATAGGTCACTGTTACTCTTTGATCATGTAAATATATTTTACATCTCACATTTCGTTCACTAATCACAAATATTTATATGTTTAATTTCATTTATCTTAGTTTTTTTTTTTTTGAGTTCGTAATATGTGTCAGGTACTATACTAGAGAATGGTATACATCAGCAAAGAAAAGAGATGAAGCTATATTCAACATAGTTATGGGTTTCTGTTTGTTTTGCTTTTAGAAAACTATTTTCGAGACTGAGTTAGGTATATGGTATGTAAACAATGTTAGTATCTCCCTCAGAAAAAAGCACAAAGTAATGTATTATCTAATTATCATTCTACTGCCCTAAATAAAAGTATGAAAAAGCTGATGCCCCAAAGTCATTACAAAGCAAAATGAGATCTCCATATAGCAGATAGTAGCTGACACTTTTAAAATTGTGTTTTTTCTTTTATACTACAAAATCACAATTCCATTTTAGAACACATGGTGATGACATTGTATTTATTTTAATCAAAATTTACAAACATACAACTGAAAGAATAAAGCTTTATGGATAGAAAGTTTTCTTGAAATAGTCAAGACCAAAAAAGAAAACAAGTACACTTATGAGCAAACAACAGGGAGAAAACTTGTATAGCCTTTTCTTGAGAACAGCAATAAAAACACAGCGTTTGTTTATAATAAGACTAATGCAGTCTACATTCCAAAATTGGTCATTTTTGCATTCATATCTTCGCAGGTTCAATGTACTTTTTAAAATGTGAAACTTGTTCTTACTAGTTTTCAGTCCTAAAGATTCAGCTTCCATGGAACAGCTGGATCTAATTAGAACCCAAAGTTCTGATTCCACTTGATCTGATTTCCCCATCTGTATGGAGTCATTACACCATAAATAGTGTAAGCTATAACTTCCAGTTCAAACCAGAAAGGAGCTGGCAATCACAGCTCCTGTTATTCAGGGGTCACTGAAATTTCTGTGGAACATCCCAGCATTTCCATATGGGCTCACTCAATCGTTTCGAATTTTTCCACCTCTAAGAGTATAAGTGTAGAACCAAGGCTTTTCTGCAGTTCATCTTTTCATTTCTTTTTAT
The DNA here is from genome assembly GCF_009828535.3 of Hylobates moloch. Taxonomy (NCBI): domain Eukaryota; kingdom Metazoa; phylum Chordata; class Mammalia; order Primates; family Hylobatidae; genus Hylobates; species Hylobates moloch. The sequence continues at coordinate 154,295,232 of NW_026652280.1, forward strand.
TTGAAGGTACATAAAAATCTGCAGTATATTCCATATGAAGGAGTATAATTCCTTGTATTTTCTCCTTTTTCCGTAAATTGGGTATTTAATGGAATTATGTAATGAAAAATTAAGAATATAAAAGAGTTCATCCTTTGCCAATCCCATCATTTTACAGACACAGAGTGGCAAAAGTTATCTGACTTGTCTTAAGCTCACACATAAGAGACACAGGAATGAAGCTGCAGACTTCTGCGTTCTCAACTGGCATTTATCTCAGCCTTCAGGCTGACGAAACTAGGAAACTCTGCCAAGGAGAACATAATGTTTCTCCACATTTATAGTCTGACTTCTTCTTTTTATGTAATATAAGTTCATTGTCAGTTTTACAAATTAGAGAATAAAGAGAAAAATAATATTCATCCAAAAAGAATCACTGTTAAAAAATTTAGATTTTATGTCTCCACACGTTTTCTGCATACTGTTTTTCACCCTTCCTACTTTAATATATTTTATCTTGTTCCGAGGTAATTAACCAAGCCTCATGAACATGATTTTCCATGGCTAAATGGTATCTTGTAGACGTGCACCACAATTTACAACAGCATTTTATTGCTAGATAGCTTGTTTCCAATTTAGTTATATAATAATGCCATGATGATAATCCATGTGCTTTGCTCTTATGTACATCTTTGTTTATGTCCTTAGGATAGATTCTTTGAATTGGAATTCTTGGGTCATCAGATATACATTTTAAGCCTTCTGATATGTGTTGCCAAATTGTCCCTCTGAAAAGGCTATGCTAGTTTAAAGTTATACTCTCAGAATATGAAAGTTGTGCTTTTTCTGCACATACAACTAGTACTGCATATTATCATTTCCTAATATTTTTATGTTTGAGAGGTAAAATAATAGCATCTTATTTTAATTGGCATTAGTTTTATTTAAAGTAAAACTGGACATTTTTTACACATGCTTCTTGGATATTTCTACATATACATCAATAACTACAGAGAATGGTAAAATTCAGAAATTGTAGATGAGAAAAAGAATAATCAATTTCAACCGAGAAGATCAGGGAAAGCATTTAACTAGTCTTTAGAAGGAGTCATTGGAAAATCACTTTGAAGTATGGAACTGAATGGAACGAATGAAGAAGTAAAAGAAGATTTAGGTTTCATTATGGAAAGATAATAGTGAAAACTGAACACAGCAGAGATACATAACGAACGAGCCAGAGAGAGACAAGTTAAGTTTCCAAATCCAGGCCTGTGAGCAAACAACAAGAAGGGTTGTGATCAGGGCATCATTTAAAGGCTCAAGGAAAAGCAAACTAAAGGAACAAGAAACAGCCCAGCAATTTCTGTGATTGAACCGTAGATCTTTAGAGTGGGAAGGGACCTCTGGAGATGCTCTAACCCTTACATATAGTTTCCACATGAGGAAACTGAGCAGTTAAGTGCTTTGCCTAGGGTCTCATCTTGTTCGAAAAGCCAGAAATAGAATCCAGGCCTCCTAATTCTCTTTTGAATGCTCTCTGTACAATTTTACAAGACGGAAACATCTTGAGGCAGAGTTGTAATATTATGTTTGTCCCTTGAATGAATAATTTAACTTCTGTGTAACTCAGTTTTCTCATCTTTAAAATGAGAGAACAGGACCAAATACACGCAAACATTCTTTGACGTTATCAGAATTACTGCATTTCATCTGTGTATAGCTCACACTCAAGTCGTTTGTTTCCTGGGCCATGCTAGTCTTTAAAACAACATTGTGTTTCCCTGCGTATATACTTTTAAATAGCTGAACTGCTTTCTTCTTCCCTGTGGTCAGGTAATTCAGAAACTGTTCTGGTTTTTGTTTTAAATTGAATTTTCTGAGCAAAACTGTTTCTAGACCAAGATGATTTATAAGATATTTTAGACCCCAAAGCATTCTTTTCAGAAAGTTATAAACAACTGTGAATGGGGACAGGGCCAGTTGACTGCATATTTTTCTGGCTCAAGAAAAACTAGTAGGATATATTAAATATTATGTTTCACTGGAATTGAAAGGGTCCTCCATTGCTTTGCACTATATATAGAGATAGACTTTTACCTTCTTTCCTTACTGTTTATGCTTTTGTGGATAATATTTGAATGAAATATGGCATAACAGTTTAATTTCAGGGAAATATGTCAGTGGTGTGGCCACATGTATACTATAATAAGTTTACACAGTGTCGCAAGCCAGGCTGTTTAATGTTTGTAAGTATGAAGTGACTACTGTAGTTCAGTGTATAGTGCTAGTAAGATTGAGATCGTGTGTTCAATTCCTGGTTTCTTTCACTCTTAGCCGCAAATAGTGACATTAGTCATAAAGGTGAATAAAGGAAAAACTGTAGAAGACTCAGTATAAACCTATCTCTACCACGTGGAAACTGACAAATGAACAACAGCTCTCACATGAATCATTGAATGGTCACTGTGGCTTGTCAGGAGGGAGGAGGAAACAAAAAGAAAAATGGCTTACAGGTAGTTCATCTGCTAACACCGTTCACCTACTAACACCATCTACTTATGTTTATTGTGTTTAATGATGTTTCTTGTGGTCAAATGACTATTTCTTCACCAATAATAATATGAATACAAGTAAAAATGTGGGAAAGGCATAGTGCTGTCCTTCTTTGCTAGAGATGAGACCAACGCACATCCTGTGAATTGAGCCAAATTTTGGCAGATCAAACTTCTAACAGTTATTCGTAAGGCTAAGTTAAGGAGCCCTGGGCTGGAAAAGAATGATTACTTCGTGTGAGCATTTAGAAACTCTACCAAATGTATGTGGGGACCCAGTTGGTTCTCAAGAATGAAAATGGTGAGAAATGAAACTTTCCTGTGCGTTAGGCTCAGGTCTGAATAAAGGTTATGAAAAGATGAGTGGGATCAAGTCTGAAGAGCCCTGAACACTTTAGGGCCAATATAAAGAATTCTCTTGGTTTTGCTTTTACCAGTAAAGTAGCTATTCCATTGGCGAATCTTCTCATATTATGTGAATTTGACGTGGCTCAAGTCAACAACTTCTAAACATGAAGATTATTTTTACCTAAGGTGAGATACTACATCCATAGTTCACTATCGTCTTAGTATATTCACTCATAGTCTGTTTCTTACATAATAATTATTAGTAGAAATATTAATATATGCAGGGACAATAATTTATGTTAGAATTGTTAATTCAATTGTATATGAGTTGTCGTTTATTGATGTCATTGATAACCTTTCAGTATTTCTCTTGTAAAGTCCCTGAAGAGCCCTCTCAGTAATGCAGCAAGAAAAAAAGATCAGTTTTCTCTCTGAGACTTATCTATTATTATTACCTCTGGTCAAGGATAAACAGACTCAGTTATGGCTTGCTGAGAAATAATACATGTATTTTCAAACATAAAGAGAGAAGCCATTTTTCAAATGTGTGGTGCTCATTAATTATTTTCCTTCCTGAAACAGATTGTCTTGCTCTCTGGTACACATTCTAAATTAGGGGAGCCAGGATGAACTAATGTGTTAAAAGCTCTAACCTAGGATCAATCTTTCTTTTAATTGTCATGTTCTATAGTTTTCAGGAAAAAGTAATCAATTAATTTCTGGATATTTCTGGCAGACTTCCTAAGTAACAAAGGTTCAGGTCAGTTATATTCAGAGCCAGTTATAAATTTCTAGACGATGCTTCTTTTTCCAGAGGAGATATTATGCCAGTTCAGGTGGGCTTCTAATTTATATGCACTATTCCTTGGGAGATCAAAGAAAAGAAAATGAACTACTGTTTAAAAAAATTTGTATTATTCATAGACATGTATATGAATGTATATGTATGTGTTTATGTATATGTGTGTGTATATATGTACAAAACAGTATGTGTATTCATGTACTTATGTATTCAACTATATGTATGTGTGTATATGTATACATACACAAGCACATACATATATTGTTGGAAATGGCAAAAAGAATCCCTCCCAGTTTGGAAAGACTAAAATATTGTCATGGTAAACTTTCACATTTTGGGGCAGAATGTCACTAGTATTTCCATTTCTTTACGGTAAGGGGGCAATAGATAAGGAAAGGATAAAATTCTGAGAAGTAATTATTCTTCCCTAAGAATGTTGTAATCCAAAAATACCTGTCTAGAGTCCATGACCTATGCAGTGCCAGGCAGCCAAGCAGTGATTAAATATGGAACTTCCCAATCATTACTCAACCTCTCTGCAGCCCAGTATATGTCAGCTGATTAACCCTGATTGAAATTTAATACGCATTTTTCCTACTGTACCTAATCTGTCAAAGAACTACAGACAATGTGGAAATAAATGTTAGCCTCTTACTTCCGGTATATTCTTCAAACGTCCAGAAACTTCAGACTTGTCATTTCCTCCAAAACATGTTAAATCTTACCAACAGCTTCAAAAATGGTTCTACTTAATATTTTAAAAACAGAAAAAGTCCTAAGGTAATGACTTATTTCACTTATTCGTTACTGCATTATAAAAATAATTATTGAGAGAAGATTATTTTTTTCTGCTGTGGGAATGAGAAAAATCCCCTTATTCAGGAGTATGTTGTATTTCTAAGACTATGTTATATGAACACATGTTGGTATCTGATAAATAGCACTAATATTAAGTGTTTATATTTCTTTCTGCTTTCAAAGATTAAACTTTTTGAGAGGATTACTGCTGTCCTGAATATTTAGTATATTGAGTTGTTATTCTTAAACTGTATCATAAAGTTTTATTTACCTAACAGTCAACAAATGTCAGTGCGTACTATGCATACTATGTGCAAAGCACTCTAAAAGTGCTTGCATTATTCAAAACCAGAAAATGTGTGGTTCCTCTAAAAATAACTCCACAGTAGAGCATAATCAAAGATTTCTCCTAGAACTGAAAAAAGCAAAACTGAAAAGCGTGATGCAAACCTGACTTTTTACATAGTTTCTGATTTGAGTTTGAGGGTGGAAAAAAGAACACCTTAATATAGATTGTCAAGGTAGCAAAATTATATAAAGTTTAGAGTTGTATAAATGTGTAAATTGTGTGAGGACAGCTAGTAGGAAAGGCAGTAGAAAAAATAACTAAAGAGAGAAATTGTTTGAGGGGAAAAAATAGTCCTTTCCAGCAGACTTCAGAATACTTCATTTATAATAAATATGTGAACAGATAGTAGCCTGGGGAAGTTACTGAAATAAGGCCCTGGATAAGCATCTCTCTAGTACTGGAAATAACACAAGAGGCTTCTGGTCCCAGTGAAGATCCTTTCAATGTTAATAAGAAGGATAATTACTTCTTATAAATGTTCCAGGCTTGCTGTTATGTAATTTAATATTTTTCCTATTTAATCCTTACCATAGTTGACATCATTTTCATTTGAAATACGTAGAAATTGAAGCATGTATTTTAAGTAGCATTCTCAAGATCTCACACACCTATTATATTTATTCAACAACTATGTATTGAGTACTTATCATATGCCAGACATTGTCTCACAGTCTTGAGATACGTGAATAAATAAAGCAGACCCTGGCTTCACGGAGCTTCCACTTTAGCAAAAGACAGGCCATAAACAGCATTAAAAGCAATAGAAAACAAGACAAGGTAAATGATATATTAGAAAACTATAAGCATTATGGAAAAAAGGGAAGCGTAGAGAATGTAAAGAGAGATTGGGTTTTAGTAATTATGTTCTTAATGGTGTTTTCAGTGTAGGACTCAGTGAGAATGTGATGTGTGAGTGGGGACTGGAAGGAAGCAGGAAGCTGGTTAGGTGGCAATCTAGGGATTAGTATTCTAACCCTGGGGAAGAACTAGTGCTAAAACCCACAGGTGAAGCTGGTGTGGCTAGAGAGGAATTCAAATCAAATAAAGAATAGAAGAGTCGGTCGGGGGTCACAAATGCCAAAGAATCAGCTCATAGGGACCAGTGTAGTGGTTTCAGCTTTTGCTTCCAAAGAAATTAGAACTCTTTTGGGCAGCAAGGACCTCTCCATTACCAGATCAATGGAATGAGATCTTAGCTGTACAAGAAAAGAATGCCCCTCCATTACTTTGGGTTCCTTTCTCTGTGGCAGTGTAAAATTTTTTCCACAGGAAGTTAATATCGTATTTTCTAGAAGTAATAAAAACTACCAACAATTGTTTATTGTTCATTTAAATTTGATTCAGTTTTTGCAAAATCCATAGGAAAGCTAAGGAATGACTTCTATTGACTGTTTATAATTCCAAATCATATCAAATACTAGTCTGAAGGCATTCTATTTACCGCAAGACGAGTCCGGATTGTTTCTGAAGTCTTATTGGATTTAGGAAAATCACAATATTTCAGCGCCTAAATTTGAAGAAGCTTAGAGTTTACAAGTTGTAGAAACCACCTACATGCATATACTTTTGTGTTTGATCATGATTGGAATGGTGAAAATTTTAAGAATAGCGATATCCTTTTCTCTCTTTCTTTGAGGCTAATTCCTCTATCCATCCTGCTTCCTAAGAGTGGGTCTTGGAAACACAGAGTCAACATAAAAGGCTGATATATTTATTTCAGATAAATTTAACTGATTTATTTCAGTTAAAATTAGTATAATTATATTTTAGATGAATTTAGTATAATTGAAAAGTCAATGAACTATGTATCCAATGCGACTTTTGTTGCCTATCTTTGCAATGTCTTCCCAAATTTAACTACTAATTTTCCAGCAAATCATTTTTTTCTGGACTAAAGTACTCCCACAATCACTATATCACCAATACCATCGCCATCACTGAGAAGATGTTGGCTGATACATAAGGTCTCTCCTGCCCAAACAGGTTGCATGAATGTACTCTGGTAACTGTGTTCTATAGATTTGTTGACAAGCCTAACATCATGGCAAGAATATGCATGGAAAAACGTCATGTCAGGGGAGGATAAGGGCAAATATTTGGGGATTTGTTTGGTTTTAATCCATTTTATATTACACTGAGGACAAGGCTGCCTACTTCATCAGGCTGACCTGTGTGCCCAAAGCAGGAATAGCTGCTCTGTCTATCTAAAGTGATTGGTAGCACTAAGTTTATGGTTTTACTCCTTTGTCTGGTCTTTTTATTCCCCTTCTTTATTATGAACTTTCTTTATTCACTTCTGAATATACTTAACCCTGCCTAAAATTCTCAGTGTTACTTCCAGGCCTAATCCTAGATAAAAGGGTAACTACCTGCCTGGGACTCTTGCTGCTACAGCTCTCAGAAAAAGAAAGACCACAAAAGATAAGGGAGATACACATTTAACTTTTATAGGACATATATTTATAAATTGCCAAGATAGAATAAACATTTTTAGATTTCCCACTAGATGCTAAATACCAAAGAAAGAACATGTTACTTGATTAGTTCTGGTGAGTCTACTGAGTAAACAAATGAGAAAGCAAATTAAACAAAGCAACAAAAACTGTGCTTCCTTCATTGATTTGTGATGTCAAACCACTTTTAAAACATTTGATTCTTACAAAGTTGATCTCTTTCATTCTATTCTCTCTTTCTCTCTCCTCCCCATTGTTTTCTCCCTCCTACTCTTCCTTTTGCTCTTCTCTCTCTGTCCTCTCTGTTTTCTTTCTGCACATTCAATGAATTACACTTCATTCATTCTTCCTTTCTTTCTAACATTATCAGCTTTATAAGGTATCTGTTTTCCATGGTTTAAACATTTTAACATTGGCTTAAGCACTTTTATTCTCCTGGCCATGTTACACTCATTATTAGCAGCACTTACACAATCAACAGCTGAGAGTTTGGCAGTGATGAGAGGCACAGCCCTGCCAACCTACCCCAATGAACATCTGAATGTCGCTGTGTCGCTCCCCTGACCCACAGGCATGTTGGTTATTCTGATCCTGTCTCTCATTTGTATAGAGGCCAGAAACTCTGCCAAAATATGAGATGATGACAAATGGGAACTTGGACAGAGATGTCAGGTAAATGCACTAACTCACCGTACTTCCTAAGGCCCCAAGCACATGGATCTTCCTAAAGAAGAGCTTGGGGAACATAAATTAGTGAACCTTTCAGAGAAGACCGAATGAGTAAATCTGGTGCTTCTTGTTCCAGCAAGATGTCATTCTTGTCACTCTTCAAATAACCCTAGAATATCTGAACTATTCTTATCACCACATCTCTACTCAGACAGGGGCCGCGTGCTGCTGAAACGGGAGATTTCCAGCATTGAAGTGAATTGTCAAGTCTGTGCTAGGTAGTGTGTACCGCACCTGCTTGCATTATGCATGACTAGTTCTGCCTACTGATGTCATTCCCATTCTGCTTATGGTATTCCTACCCCAAGTTCAAAACTGAGAAGGTGATATCCTCCCCCAACCCATATTCATCCTTTGACAGTCTGGAGATTTAAGAAATGGAATGAATGTGCCTCTCCCAAGGGTTCTGTGATCACCTCAGTCTCATTTGATTGCAAATAAAACTCCATGACAGGAGGATTGGCTTAAAGAATACAGAGGAAACCCACCATTGGGTCACCATCATGCTTTTTCATGCATTTGTGTGTTTTTTCTGTACACCAAATGTTTTTATACACTGAGGGACCTGCTTTATAGAAACTTCATTCTTTTTCAATGTAGTTCATAGAGGTGTACCTTCTCAACCTTCGTGAGTCTTCAGCAACTGTGTCATTTTTCATGACATACATATGTATATCAGCTATAACACACTGTCAGTGAACAGTGGTTTTCAATCAAATAGGCTGTCTATAAAGCTGATGCACTAACAAGAAAGCTGTCAAGCTGTGACAGCTGCTGTCTTTGCTACCCAAACAATCTGTTCTGTGCTAATGGTGACTTGTGCACTTCCATTTATTATACAGTCGTAATGAGCAGTGTCCTCAGAAACATGGTATGAGTTAGTGGATTTACATACTTTGTTGTGTGGTTTCTGCAAAATCAACATGAGCAGAATTTGCAGCTGGTTTTCTCTAAAAATTTTGTAGGAATTTCCTTGTTTCAGAAGTTTTGGTAAATTATCCAATGGCGAGGAGTCATTCACCATCCATCCCATAAGCCTCTATTGAGTTCTCACTCAACCATGTCCAGAACTCCTAAGTATTGGGAATACGGAAAGAAATAAGAATAATGTCTGTTTTCAGCCATTCATTTCAATCTATTAATAGAGAAGATATTTGGTCACTCCAAGTTAGAGTGGTTAGACATTGTGTTCTAGTCAGAAGCTCTCGATTTTTAGTAAATAATAAATGACTTCTTAATTTTCCATTCTGAGGTTGAATATTTAACTTCTTCTATATTCAGCTATTGAGATAATTTCCTCTAGTCTGATATTGAGTTATTAATAAAGAACTTTATTTTTCAAGTGACTTCTTGGGAGAGATTTAGATTTGTGAGCACATTTAAAAAGACTTAACACTAACCAACTGCTTATCATGTTCCATCCCTTTTTTTAAGAGAGGAAATTCTTACCACTCACAGATACCAGGATATTGCATTCATGTTGTTTCCCTGGCTTGAGTCAGTAGGGAAGGCCAGAGGAATGTATGAAGGGGAATAATTCCCTCTGACACTCAGAGATATCAATGCATCCTTTGTTTCAGTTTCGAGGGAGCTCCATGTTGCAGGCAGATTAGAGGTCTGTGCTGCATGAGTCTCTACAGAGCCAAAAGTTGCATACTACACAGCCATCTTCATGGCCAAGATTTTCTGTCTTATTGTTACAGGAGTGTGGCCACACATTAACCAAGAGAATCCCAAGTTGAATGCATTTAACACGTAATTTGTTCCTGCGCAGGATAACCCATACCGGAAACTGTTGGCTGGAGAGCAGTTCATTCACACTGCAAATATTACTAGTTCTTAGAGAATAATAGAGAACATTTAGTAGGCTCATAATTGTGCAAGGAAAATATGACTTGTAAGAGCAGGCAACACATAAGGCTAAAAGTAACCATTCAAGTAAAGAAGCAGAGCAGTTCTGCTTCATTGCATGGATATTTGTTTGCAAAAAGTGTAACAGTTATCCTTGGGAATGAAAGGAGGAACTGTGTGTTAAGAAGAGTGGCCTGATTTTTCTCCTTGTAAGTCCCGACTGGTTTCACGTTTTCCCGTCCTCTTCCTCCACCCCTCTACTAAAGTATCATGAAGACACTCTGGATCTCTGGATGAAATGTACATCTCCATTCATGCTGCCTCTGGTACTCAGGTGCACTAATGACATGTGCCCATGTTGGGCCTATACCACATTACTTGGCAGGTCGCAAATGCCTGGGGCCCAAACACAAGTGAGTAATGGCTGGTGACTCTAATTTCCCCCTTCACCAGCAGCACAGTGTATATTCTGAGAAAATGTTTTAATATACTGGTGTCCAAGGACTATGCCTCACCTTCTAACTTCCTACAAACATGTGCAGAGGTGCACATACACATATTCTTCCACTATACTTCAAGACCATCATGCAGACTCTTCCACAAGCTGCCTGAAACACAGAGATTGAGAAAATATTGACAAAACATCTGCAGCAAGAGTAGCAACAGAGGAAATAGGAGCAGCAAACCTTTGTAATGAGATACAGCTTTGTTGAGCCAGCTCTTTGTAGCTGCACGTTGAAGAATTGTAAAACTGCTCAGTAATTGCAATTCTGTTTTTCAGTTGATGAAAATCATAAAGCACAAACTCACCTAGTTGACAAAGCCTGTGATTGGGCATGGGCATGGGGAACCTGTTTTGTGTCCTGTTTTTTTTTTCTTTTCCCCTGAACATCTGTTCATCTTCAAATATGCAGAAGTATTCTATGCAAGGATGGTCTATTTTCCTGTTTACTTACACTGTACTCTGAGCACCAGCACATGTGGCAGAGAAAATCAATGTGTGCTACCTTGACACAATGGTTGCAGCTCTCATGTTGTGAGTATATGAATTTGGGGTATAGGCCTACTCTCATTTTTATTTTATTCTTATTTTATTTTATTCTTCCTCCTTGTGATAGGTGAAATGAATATGAGTATAGCTGTTAAAAACTACAAGTAACTTTTTTTCTCTCAGTACCAAGACACTGTTATTATCTAGTGACATATTTTGAATATGGGGGAAAAAGGCATTTTAAAGGGGACTTAGAAAATACTAACAGCTAGCATTGTGGACACATGGGTAAGATTATGGGAGATGCCACGGTATATTAATAATATTCTTCTCTGAGACTGTGAAAGGTTATTAAATGCAAAGGTTTACTATCCGTAAGACAGTAATGATTTAGAATATGACCTTAGACACCTTACTTCTCTTTGCCTTAGTTGTAAAATGGAAATCATAATAGTACTTACAGAACTGTTGTGAAGGTTAAATGCATTGGCACATGAAAAGTGCTTAGAATAGTTCCTGGCATAGACTACGTGCTCAATTGATGTCCCTATCACTGTGCAGCTCACATCTTACTTGAAGAAGCAAGCTTCAAACAGAAATTCTTATTTTTGAGTTCCTTTCTTGAGCCAGACACTCACAAAATGCTTTATTTTTATATTCTCTAATCTTTACAACTCTACAAGGAAGAATTCATTCCCATTTTACCAATAATAAACAGGCTTATGAAGGCTAGAGAACTTGCTCAAACACTGAGAATTTAAATACGTTCCAAAGCTATGACATGCTGCCCATGAATAGGTCCCAAGTGATTCATATGATGAGAGCACACTGGAGGGCAGGATAATGTCTCCGTGGAAGGATGTCATGGGGCTTCAAAGAAAGGGGTAGTGGCATAATTGAGATGAAAATAATATTTTCTCTAAAATTAATTGAGCAGAGATAGCCACGTTTAAAGTGCTTGTGGAATAATCCATATTTTGTCAGTATAATGAGAATTTCTGAGTGAGACAATTCTGGATTTGAATCCAACTTATCAGCTACGTGAGCTTGGGAAGATTCCTTAACCTCTCTAGCTTCAGCTTTCTCATCTAAATGATAAAAACAATATAGCACCAGACATATGGGGTTTTAAATGAAATAATGAATTTAGAGAATTTAATGCTGTTTTGGCACATAGTATATGCTTAGTATAGATTAATTATCATTGCTGGTGTTCAGATAGGGACTCTATGAGTGAGGAGAGATTGCGTTCATAATGCCCAGAGATACCCAGTAATGTGGGTTAGGTGACCTCTGCATGCCTTCTCCATGCCTACCGCCAATGATGCTTCTTTGTCTCCCTCTGTGTCTTCATCCTCTTCTTCTTTCTTTTCTTTTTATACTTTTATTCTCCTCCTTATGGTTTTAGAGAAATATATACATAGTATATATTGATTAACCATGGTGACATCAATGTGACTGCTTCCCTTATTCTATCTTCTAATTATAATTACATATCATGTACAAATTTTTATATAGATTCTTTTATAATCCTCTACGCAGTGAACATTTAGACTTTATTCTGTTACTGTTGCTTTGCTATCTATAGAAATAGGGTTGCATGATACCAAATTATATACATAAAATAATCATCACTTTAAAGCCCATCTCAGTTAAACTAACCCCCCTCCTTTAATTTTATATTAGGATATTACACTTTTTATGGTCATATATAATTGAACATATACTCAAGCAATAACATGGTAAAAGCCTCTCTTTGAAAGGAGATGAATCTGTTTTATTCATCCATAAATACCCTAAAGTTCTAGGACATATAAGTTACTTAATGAATATTTGTTTTGAATAAACATGGAACTTGAAAATATGTAATAATATGCTGGCATACTTGGTGTGATAGACACATGCACATGAAGGTAGGGGAGACCAAACTATAATAGTTCAAATCAATGATATGTGCTAAGATTTATACACTATAGTACTAGAACCCCATGATTCTGGGAAATGTTAAATCCTATATTTTGCTCTCTACCTTAAAAAGGGAGAGCTAGAATAAACCTCTGTTGGTCCTCTTCGTACCATAAATTTTACACAATAAATTGTCCTTTCATACTATTCCTATTCCGTACATAAATACTTGTAAGGATTTTTACACACATTTACCCCATACTTTTCCGCGACTTCAAAGTATTGGGCTACTATTAGTATTATCAAAACAGTACCTTGGGTATGTGGCAAAAGATTCCTCTAAGGACCTCCAAGAACATTGCGAACCACCATCTAGTTTGTTGCTAAGTGGAACACAATTCATGGTTATTATTAAGGTCTCCATTGAATAGCATTCAGTTATGAAAATAGGCATTTTGCAAATTAAAAAATGGCAAACAATATGACAGCCATTCCACAATAGTACAGACATTTCTTAAAATTGAATACAAATATACCCGGAATGTCTGCAGCATACTATTTGATAATGTCTGTTAGAAAATAATCATGGGCACCTGATAGAATCTTATGGAACCTTTCCAGTGGAGAAGCTTGCTTTTGATGGTGATGATTTGGCGCTATTTCCTGTCAATCCATCAATTCATGATTAACCTTCCCCTAATAATAATTCTGTACTTTCAGTGTTTTGCTCATCACATAGAATTTAATTTACCTTGAATTATCTTTGGCCTTCAAAAAATGTTTCTGCCATTTTGTGAATAAAAAATAAAACCAAAAGACATAACATAAAAACGAAATGGTTTAATAAAGATGAGGAAGGTACGAAATACTCATTAAAGAACCTCCAGATTATTAATTTCCCTGGAACTAGTTAAAATAGAAATGATTTTCTTCACATCTCTTGGATATTTTAGTTCCTTCTATTATTTACTTTCCATTTTGGCAAGGCCAACGATATTTCTTCATTAGGACTTATTGTAATACATTTTTAACAAAATGTTTAGTTATTTGTGAGTCTATCCTAACAATACCACTCTTAGGATTGCTATTCAAAAATATTTTAAAAGGATGAAACATTTGTCTATTGCTATATAGTATAGATTATTATATGTATATGAGAAAGATTAAAGCACTTTTAAAATACCAGTTACTTCTATTGTTTAATTTGTCTTCAAGTGTTTACTTGATATTTTTAACTTTATAAACATCATTTTATAAAATGATAGTTATCCCAGATCAAGAACCTAAAATATGACAAAATATGCACAATATGAAGCATTCTTAAGGTGTGTATTAAAAGTAAGGACACGTTATCTCAAAATCTCATCCCACTCATGACATCAGTTAACACTTTTGCATGGGTCACTCAAGCATTCATAACCCCAGGCTAGCTTTCTCCTCTAAGCCCTAGATCATTCTACACATCTCTTCATTTGATATTGACTCTTCTCAAGAGCATATCAAACTCCACATGTTTTCAAACTGAAGTTAGGTTTACCAGACAGCTGCTATTATTAACCACTTACAGTGTGGGCTGCCATGATCAGCCAGCCAGTGGTGCTAGCCACAAACCCAAGAGCAGTTTTTAACATCTCCATCTTTTATTTCCCTCAGATCCAATCTATCCTCAACTCTCTCCATTTTGCCTCAAATACTTCCCTCAAACCCCTTCTCATCTTGCGTCTCTACTACTGTAACTCTATTTCTATGCCTCAACCTCAATTACTGCAATATGTCCTGACCGTTCTCTCCCATCCTTTCTGGCTGTCTTCCAATACTAGATTTAGGCTGCAGCCAAAGTGATACATTGTTTTAGTTTTGTTTTTCTGTGTTCGTGTGTGTTGGTTGTGGGGTGGAAGTGCCGGTGGTGGTTAAAGTCGGGAGAGATTTCTTTGTTTTGTTTTGAACCAGTAATAATTAATGTGTATCTCCCTTTTCTTAAATCCTGATTAGAACAATGGAAACCACATATTATTTTCTTCCAATATATACTTGTCTTTTGGGTTCCATTATCCTGTGCTCCCCTTGATATCTATCTGAACTGGCCACTAAGATTTCATCCATTTTTCTAAAGATCTCTCTTCTACCATTTAATCAGTCTGGAATCCTTCTATTTCATTAATCATTGTTCCTCAATTATAAGACTGGAACAAGCGTTTTCTTTCTTGACTTTTTGAGCAAACCTGGATTCTTATTCCTGCCCAGGCCTTTAAAACTGCCTCTTAAACCTCTGAGTCTGCAGTAGTATTATTGAATTGCTTCTCAACCTTCATCCACAGAGATGGACTATTCTAATAATAAGGACTCTAATTTTACTTATTAATAATATCTAAGACCCTTCTATGAATAAAGCCACAATTTGGATTTCAGCAATCCAGAGCCATTTCCTCAGACTTAAGTCTAGACCCACCTTGAGACCACAATAATGTGGAGTGACTCTTAATAACCTGTGGACAGGCCTCGTGTTTCCAAGGTTACCCCTTCATACTCTCTTCTTTTAGTCCTAAAATCAATTCAAGACATAAAAGAGAAACAGAATTTGTGGCAGCTGAACTAGCAGTTTTTACCTGTTTAGGAACTCAGGATCTCTTTGATTAAAAGGATCTGGCCTTCCATCCTGCAGCCTTGGCTGAAAAACATAGTAACAATATGGCAGAGTCCTACCTCATCTATGTTACCAGGCCACATGTGCCAGTATAGTTCAAAGCATCAGCAGCCTACACATTAAAGCCAGCTTGGCTGGTCCTTGCCAAGGTTCCATGGTGCTGCCTGAATTTGGCCATGGTTGGCCAGGCTTATTCTGCCAATAACATTTTGCTGAACCACCCACTGGGTGCACCTGCTCTTTGCTTAAGATCAGAGATGGCTCACCTGCTTGCTCAGGCTGCACCTGTACAAAACGACTCTATTTCTGTATTATTTATCTGTTCACCTGTAGAATAATGGTCACTCTCCCAAAACAAAGACTCATAAGCTAGTGTGAAAAATCCCACGTGGCCTTCACCTAAGACCTAAAGCTGCATTGTTGGTCAGAGCAGTTCAAAGATAGCCACATAAGTATAAAATAATCCACATGGTGTGCCTATAACTCCAAGTCCAAAAAACAATGGATCCATCCCAAAACCAGTATCTATGAATGGGAATTTTTTCTCCTTAAATTCCACTCCTTGTTTATAAGTCTCAAGGTTTTTGGCCCAGTGCACCAGATTGTAATACTCAGTAGAAATGAACCTATCTTCCAGTCATAGACACAACTGGAAACCACAGCCTTGGCTGAAAAAGATAACTCCACATGGGCTGCCTGCTTTTGTACAACTTCCTCCAGGGAAACACTGAGAAGGTTATATCCTGCTGACAGCTTGCCAACCAGGAGAAAAGAAAGCTAAGGGGCCAATCTATAAATGCCCATTTCCTCTCGTGTACTTGCAAATACCAGTTGTTCTTCCTTCTTTGGGTGGCAGTAAGCAAGGAGGTAGAGAGAAGCCAAAGACATTAAATGAAAATCCCTCCTCTCTCCCTCTGTCTTTAACATTCCATGGGAATAAACATTTCTCCCCAGTTTCCATGTTGAGTTAATTTATTCCCTCAGGATTTTCCAGTCATTTTGAAACTGTCATAGTTCAGCCCTTGACTTCTGAACTGAATTGAGCTAATCTTCCCACTTTTAGACTCAAACTCCTCCATTCCATTCTTCCCAGAACATAATCACAAAAGATGCAACTTTAGGCCACAGAAAAATTACTAGCAATACAATTAGTGAGCTTTTGGAATTGCTCAGTTTAAATTAAGAACCATAAACATTAAATCTGTGACTGCCAAGGGACTGTAATATATAATTACTGAAGAGATGACAAAAAAATTTCTGTGGCATCTACTGATGGCAAGGAGGTGTAGGTATACAAACTGGTTATGAATGTGTGTAGCTCATAAGTTAAATTGGGCATGTTAGTGGAAATTCATGGATGACAAAGAAATGGAGTAACAACTGGGAGTGTTATGTATTAAATTAGCACAAACAAAATATAATTTGGCATGAACTCAGTTTGAAAGTAAAAAGCATATAGAATTAAATCTTATTAGAGATATTTTAAAGACATATGCAGTTATATCTACTTAATAACGAAATACCTTATTAATTAATTCATAACAGTAATTATTCAGAAAGTCTTGCCATAAAATCACTTAATGAATTGGCAGAAGTTTCACCTATCACTTTGTTATTTTTATCTAGCCTGTAAACACAGCCTATGAAAGAAAAATAATCTTGGAAATGCTTTCCCATAAGTTAACAGATTGTACAATAGGAAAACTATAATTCATTCATCTGTTCGGTCAGATGACAAATATTTATTATATTCAAGGCATAGTTCTAGCTGCTAAGGCATAACTGATGTGCAGTAAATCCTCAATAAACGTTTTTTAATTTAGAGAATAAAATGACAATTAAGAAATAAACTTTACCTTAGAGACTATGATGTACTTATGGAGATAACAGCATAATCATTAATAGTGGTGCTATAATATGCTATATCAATCAATATTCAGTGTATATTTTTACATAAATGTATGATATAATGTATATAAAATAATATAATGGGGCTATACAATCGTTTTGTTATTAAATAGTACCAATAGCATAGAAGTTCAATGAAATCTATTTGTTGTCGTAAGAGTAATGTTAAAGGTGAACTAGGAATTTGAGTACATAGTAAACGATGGAATTATTTTGGAGATTATGATATCCAAAGTCGTTAGCTGATGGCAACTTAATTGTCTTTAATAAAAATTTTACTAAAATATTCACATATATTTACATATATACATATATAAATGTATAATATGTACATGCATACATAATTGCATATGTATACACACACATCAAGAAAGAGATTATACTGATACAGAAGGATTTTAGGAAGATGTAGGTTCCATATTTACAGTTCTCTGCCAATAACTTAAATCAGAGTGATAGTAGTATTTATGCAGTAGCACCTCATTTTCAAGAGTTTGCTATATGCCATACCTTCCTTGTACTCATTTTTTATATAAATTACCTCATTTAGTTGCCACAGCAAGTCTTTGAAGTAGGTTTTATTATTCCTGTATTACAGAGGCGGGAATTACGGTATTAAAACATTAACGTACTTGCCCAGCATCTGGCTAGTGACTGGTCATAAGTTAAGATTCTAATTGAATTACTCCTTAATGCAAACCCCGTAATTGCTATACTGTATGAACTGCATATTTAGAAATTTTTTCAAAAACATATTTCTTGTTAATTCTTGTATGATCTTTGTCTTTCATATTTCTTTTGTCCACTGAAGGTTAATGTTACCTGGGTCAAGAATAAGACCATCCGGGGTCCAAAAATGTAGACCTCATCTGATAAAGTTATGGTTTCATTCACATTTAAATTCTAGTTAGTCTTGTTTTTCACTAGGTGAATATGAATTTTTATAAGACCGTTATATTACCATTCTAATTATCAATAAGTATGTATTGATTACCCACTGGTAAAGCCTTATACTAAATTTCAAGGATGGAAAATGAATATGGAGCTATCCGAGTTTTTAATATGAACAACTTGCCAAAGAACTGACATCTAAGACTTTTGGAAATGCATTATGCCAGATGGGAAGAGAATGCTTGTTGAGAGATGACAACTATTCTTAATGTTTACAAAATGTGAGAATTATTTTTAAAAGCTGCATATTTTTGTGTTTAGAATGTAAATTAGCTGACATCTCAGAAAGCTACTTAGCTTTACTTACCCTAGCAGAAAGTTTCTAATCATCTGATATCAGGCTCTCTATTGAATGTGCTAACACACCTATAATATTTTAAGTAATTAAGAAAGAAATAATAATATTTACTTAAATATTTTTGAAATGAGCTTGGATAGTAATGAAATTAGCTGTGGAAACAATAAATTTGATAAAAATTGGCAAAAAGCAAAAAAGTGGACACTGTATTTTGACTTTTATAATTAATTCCCACACAAATATTTGTTTAATCAGACAATGTGGTTAATCACCAAGGTGAAATTGAAAGTTACCAACAGTGAATGCTGGTGTAAAAGTTAATAAATTCAGTTCATAATCATTATGCACATGCTAGTTATAACAATTTACGGTCCATACCAAATCTTTATAAGCATTGTAATTAAATATAAAATGCACATTAGAATTATAATGAGTAATTAGGGCAACATAACTAATATGCATGAAAGTCCCAAAGCTCATTAAAATGTTAAAAGACAAAACCTGTTCTACCTAGTATTTTAGCATATTTTCTATAGCTAAATGAATGCCAGTAGAATCTTTGCATTATTTCACCATTTTTGGTTTTTATAAATTATGCATTTAAAATGCCCTGGAAACATTTGTTTCAGTTACCAAATGCAGGCTGACTTCTATTTTGGAAGAATCAGAGCCAACGAGACACACACACACACAAACACACACTCAAAACCAACATAAAAAAAATTATTTGATGCTATTACTAGGCTACCTTGTCAGATTACTTCAGGAAGAAGAACATAAAACCATAATGGACCGTTATTTTATGGGGCACACAGCAGAACACATTGGAGAGAGCTTTCTGATGATAGAACCAATGGGGAGCATCATCTTGTCCAATCTTTATGCATTTTACAGTATAGTTATACCTCCTTCTACAAATTTCTATTTTTTAAAATGGTGAATTCAAATTAAGACACTGAACCCCATTTAACACTTCACCAAAATGATAACAGACGGAGGACATCTTGCTTCTAACATTGTTCAGGAATCATTCATCCTGTGTCTTTTATAAACAAACACGTAAACTGCTTCTAATAGGCCCAGTACACACAGAGTAACTTTCTAGCTGAATCATGTCCTGCAGTTTACATTAAAACTGAATAAATGATTTTGATTCCTAAAGACATTTTGGATTCAGCTAATAACAAAGATTTTTAGTCCAATAAATGCTTCTTTTCTTAACAAGGATATGCATTTATTTGGGCAAAATACAGCTCTATATGTCCAGAAGGTAGAACATTTTCTGGGAAATTTTTAGCTTTACATTAAATTAGAAGTGAAATGTACACAGAAATTGTGCTATTTCCATAGCCTTTTCATTACAATTTATTCATTGAAAAATGCTCTGAGAAATGGAAATTATGAGAAAATGGCATTGATGTCAGTATTTGGTCATATAATACAAATGTATTTATCACTTATCAGTTATGTATGACATGAGCATTGCAAGACCATCCACATTAAATTCTAACTTATTGGATTTAACTGTATTGAGTTTTTAAAAAGTCTAGAGGTGATCGTTGCACATTGAGTTTGTATCCCGAGACTTTGTCAAAGTTGCTTATAAGCTTAAGGAGATTTTGGGCTGAGATGATTGGGTTTTCTAAATATACAATCATGTCATCTGCAAATAGAGACAGTTTGACTTCCTATCTTCCTATATGAATATGCTTTATTTCTTTCTCTTGCCTGATTGCCCTGGCCAGAACTCCCAATACTTTGTTGAACAGGAATGGTGAGAAAAATCACAAGCATTCCTATACACCAATAATAGACAAACAGAAAGCCGAATCATGAGTGAACTCCCATTCACAATTGCTACAAAGAGAATAAAATACTTAGGAATACAACTTACAAGGGATGTGAAGGACCTCTTCAAGGAGAACTACAAAGCACTGCTCAAGGAAATAAGAGAAGACACAAACAAATGGGAAAACATTCCATGCTCATAGATAGGAAGAATCAATATAATGAAAATGGCCATATTGCCCAAAGTTATGTACAGATTCAATGCTATCCCCATCAAGCTACCATTGATTTTCTTTTTTTTTTAACAACCCCATCAAAAAGTTGGCAAAGGATATGAACAGACACTTCTTAAAAAGAAGACATTTATGCGGCCAACAAACATATGAAGAAAAGCTCATTATCACTGGTCATTAGAGAAATGCAAATCAAAACCACAATGAGATACCATTTCTTGCCAGTTAGAATGGCAATCAGTAAAAAGGAAGCAACAGAAGCTGGAGAGTATGTGGAGAAATATGTTGGTGGGAGTGTAAATTAGTTCAACCACTGTGGAAGACAGTGTGGTGATTCCTCAAGCATCTAGAACTAGAAATGCCATTTGACCCAGCGATCCAATTACTGGGTGTATACCCAAATGATTATACATCATTCTACTATAAAGACACATGCACACATATATTTATTGCAGCACTGTTCACAATAGTAAAGACTTGGAACCAACCCAAATGCTCATCAATGATAGACTGGATAAAGCAAATGTGGCACATATCCACCATAGAATACTATTCAGCCATAAAAAGGAGGAGTTCATGTCCTTTGCAGGGACAGGGATGAAGCTGGAAACTATCATTCTCAACAAACTAATACAGGAACAGAAAACCTAACACCACATGTTCTCACTCATAAGTAGGAGTTGAACAATGAGAACACATAGACAAAGGGAGGAGAATATCACACGACAGGACCTGTCAGGAGTTGGGGTGCTAGGGGAGGAATAGCATTAGGAGAAATACCTAATGTAGATGATGGGTTGATGGGTGCAGCAAACCACCATGGCACGTGTATACCTATGTAACAAACCTGCATGCTCTGCACATGTATCTCAGAACTTAAATTATAATTTTTAAAAACTCTAGAGAGTAAATTATAAGAAAATCATAAAACTGTAATATTTTATAGACATAATGCATTCATTTATTGTGTTCATTTATTCAATAAACATTTTTAAAGTATCACCTATATTTCTGATACTGGGCCAAATCTTATGGAAATACATAAGATTATGACATAGTATTGACCAGTTCATAATTCCACTAAAACCTTGAGCTTGTCTAAGGCAGGAACCATTTTAATCTATCCTTGACCTCGAGCACTGAGTAAATAAATTATTAAAAGAAGAGACAATAATTCAGAATAAAAATAGAGTGAGTAGATGACATATAAAAATAGAAAGTAATTTTCAGTTTCCAAATACATTCCCTATGTGGTCACTGAAGAAATGGGAAGTCCTCCCATGGTAAGTTTCCACCACCCTTTCTTGGGAGCTCTCATAACACCTTCCTGACATGCTGGTTTTCCAGACTCTTGGTTTGTATAGCACTTGCTGTCATTTTGGTTTTCACAGGCAGCTCTATTCTCTATAGTTATCTTCATTCATATAATATTCACATTGAATTACTATGGAATCCACAATTCATTTTAGACAGTTATTTTCTCAACAGAAGATAAAACAAACTTTCTCTTCAAGGCAGACCCATAGAGCCCTCTTTGGCTTTGGTACATAGGAGATTTTGAAAATGAATAACTTTGGAAAACTCTACTCCAAGTAATAGTCTGGGCAATTCCTTGGAAAATACTGACTCCCCTTCCAAATGTAGATGAAGAGTATTCCTTAGCCCCATTGATGACAGGCTTGACCATGTGGCTGCTTTGACTAATGGGCATTAAAGATATGTCAGAGACACAGGAGTGAGAAATAGATAATTGTTACATGTCACTAAAATATAGTGGATCTTTGTCACACAGCATCACTGTGTCTGTAGCTGACTAAAAAATGGCATTAGTCTAACAGTGATCTGTGATTTCCTTCTGAGTCAAAATATATTGGTGGGAGTCATAGACAAATGCTACTTGAATTGTTTCTAGAGCTCTGATGCCCAGATATATAGTATTTATTGCCTAGTTATATAGTGTTACATGTGATATTGCATAATATATAAGATAAAAATTTAAAGTTAACCACTTAGTGTACATGTGCCACATTTTCTTAATCCAGTCTATCATTGTTGGACATTTGGCTTGGTTCCAAGTCTTTGCTATTGTGAATAGTGCTGCAGTAAACATACATGTGCATGTGTCTTTATAGCAGCATGATTTATAATCCTTTGGGTATATACCCAGTAATGGGATGGCTGGGTCAAATGGTATTTCTAGTTGTAGATCCCTGAGGAATCGCCACACTGACTTCCACAATGTTTGAACTAGTTTACAGTCCCACCAACAGTGTAAAAGTGTTCCTATTTCTCCACATCCTCTCCAGCACCTGTTGTTTCCTGACTTTTTAATGATCGCCATTCTAACTGGTGTGAGATGATATCTCATTGTGGTTTTGATTTGCATTTTTCTGATGGCCAGTGATGATGAGCATTTTTTCATGTATCTTTTGGCTGCATAAATGTCTTCTTTTGAGAAGTGTCTGTTCATGTCCTTTGCCCACTTTTTGATGGGGTTGTTTGTTTTCTTCTTGTAAATTTGTTTGTGTTCATTGTAGATTCTGGATATTAGCCCTTTGTCAGATCAGTAGATTGCAAAAATTTTCTCCCATTCTGTAGGTTGCCTGTTCACTCTGATGGTAGTTTCTTTTGCAGTGTAGAAGCTCTTTAGTTTAATTAGATCCCATTAGCAAGGATGTAGGATTTGTCTTCTTTTAACAGAAACACTATGGCTACTGTGCTGAGAATGATTTGTAATTTTGGCTTTTGTTGCCATTGCTTTTGGTGTTTTAGACATGAAGTCCTTGCCCATGCCTATACACCATGGAATACTATGCAGCCATAAAAAATGATGAGTTCATGTCGTTTGTAGGGACATAGATGAAGGGACATCATTCTCAGCAAACTATCGCAAGGACAAAAAACCAAACACCACATGTTCTCACTCATAGATGGGAATGGAACAATGAGAACACATGGACATAGGAAGGGGAACATCACACACCGGGTCCTGTTGTGGGGTTGGGGGAGGGGGGAGGGATAGCATTAGGAGATATACCTAATGTTAAATGATGAGTTAATGGGTGCAGCATACCAACATGGCACATGTATACATATGTAACGAACCTGCACATTGTGCACATGTACCCTAGAACTTAAAGTATAATAAAAATAAATAAAGTTAACCATTTAGTTTCAGATAATCTGTTCCTTATCACAGCAGTCCCCAACCTTCTTGGTACCAGGGTGGTTTTGTGGTTTTGTGGAAGACAATTTTTCTATGGACTGAGGGGTTGGTGGGGATGGTGGGACTGTTCCACCTCAGATCATCAGGCATTAGATTCTCATAAGGAGCATGCAGCTTACATTCCTCACATGTACAGTTCACAATAGGGTTCACACTCCTATGAGAATATGTTTCCACTGCTCATATGATGGGAGGAGGAGCTCAGGCAGTAATGCTTGCTACCCTGCAGCTCACCTCCTGCTATGCAGCTGTGTGTATAGTCATCTAAATATAAAAAAATTTATAAGGTATTATTACACAGTGAATCATCAAAAATGTGAAAGCAATATATATGTAGCCATTGCATTATTCATGTTAGAGGCACACAATATGTCCAGCAGCGGTCCATGGCCTGGGCTTGGGGACGCCTGCCTTATCATAAGTATTCTAACAAATATGTTAAATTTAACTAAATGTATATAAAATATAGAAAAATAACACATAAAATAAATATTCAACTAAACACATATATTCATTCATCCCTCAGTATCCATGGAGTATTGGTTCTAGAACTCCTCAAGGATATAAAAATCTGTATATGCTCTAGTCCCTTATATATAAAATGGCATAGTATTTGCATAGAACCTATGCACATCCTCCCATATGATTTAACTCATCTCTAAACTATTTATGACACGTAATACTATATAAATGTTATATAAATAGCTGTTACACTGTATTGTTTTTAGTTGTAGTTTTATTATTATATTGTTATTTTTTAGTTCAAATGTTTGTAAGCCCTCTTTGGTTAAATCCACAAATGTGAAACCCATGAACACAAAAGGTCAATTGTGTGTGTGTGTGTGTGTGTGTGTGTGTGTGTGTGTGTGTATTCATGTAAGTATAAAGAAAAATATAAGGTATTATACACAAAAAAATCAAAAATGTGAAAGCAATATAAATGCAGACTTTGCATTATTTCTTTTATAGGCACATGCTAATGGGAATTTTAAACATACAAATGATAATACTACAGAAATGTTCTACTCAGCAAAGGAGAATGAAATTATGACATCTTTTTTGGCCTACATCAAAATGTGCAACATTTCTGTAACACAAATAATTTGATGATTACTTTATTCTTTAAACAACAGTAACATTTTATTTTTTATTGAGTGCCCACTATGCTTCAGGCACTGGTCTTAGGACTTGGAATACGTCATTGAACAACACAAAGATTATTCCCTTGTGAATTGTACATTCCAATGAGAGAGGGGAGACAACTAACAATAAAGAAGTAAATATATACCATGTCAGATGGAGATTATTGGTATGGAGAACAATAAGAATGGTTAAGAAGGAAAGAATTGAAGAGTAAGGGGGTAGGACTGCTATTTTATATAGGAGGTCAGGGAGCACCTGCTTAATAAGGTGGACTTTAAGCAGAGACTGGAAGGAAATGAGGATGTAAGCACGGCGTGTCAATATCTGAGGGATGACTATTCCAGACTGAGGAAGTCTCAACTAAAAAGACTCTGAAGTAGGGGTGCTCTTGGTTTGTGTTCCACCAATTTGAAATAGTCCAATATTGCTAGAGCAGATTGGACAGGGAGGCAATGGACAGAGGACATTTCTAATCTTCACAGATGTGGCGAGAGGGTTGATCATTTAGAGACTTATAAACCGTTGTAATGAATTTAGCTCTTATTCTGAAAAAGTGAGGGAAGTGAAGCATAGTTGTGTGTAGCAAGGATGTAAGATTTGTCTTCTTTTAACAGAAACACTATGGCTACTGTGCTGAGAATGATTTGTAACAGGAGCAAAAGCCAAAACCAGGAAGACCAATTAGGAGACTACTGAAATATTCCAAGCAAGAAGTAATGTTAGCTAGCACCAATATGATAACTACAGGAGTGCTGAGAAGTATAAGATTTCAGATGCATTTTAAAGGCAGAATCAACAAGATTATAGCATCTCTCAAGACTTAGAAGTGTTTCTTAATGACATTGATGAACTGGTAATAGTAACTGTTCATCAAATGCACAGATAAGCTTTGCAGGATGAGAGCAGTAAATAGACAGGATCTGGCGACTTTGACTGAAAGGGCATTAAATAAGATTGAGGTTATAAGGACAGTATCAGCTGCATTTCTGAACAAAATATATATGTATTCCTGAGCAAAAAAGGAAGGAACCCAAACATATTCTTTGATAATTTATTCCTGTGCTGCTCTTGCTGACATGGGATTTCTGTTTTGTCAGTGAGACTTTTCCTTTCTTGATGTTCTCTTCACTTGTCAAGTTACTTTTGCTATTAGGCAGAGTTTTCTCATACCATGTTATTTAATCATTTTCAGAAGGATGACATTTTTTTCCCTTCTAAAACAGCTTTGGCCCCAAATAAACCCATACTACTCTTTCTGAAAATTACAATTTTTCTACCACCCCTCCTCCCACGTCTTCTGATTTCTTTAAGCTACACTATTTGTAGGTAAAATGTCTCTCCTACTTTGTCTTCTCATTCTTTTGCTCTTAGTTACTACTTACTGTGCATGTTCTGATTTAGCTTTCTTTCTCCATAAATAGGAGTGTCCAAAACTATGTTTTTCAAATGAGAAAAAAAATTACCTCTTAATTCTACAACTACTATCATTTCCCACTAGGATGTGTTTTCCCCCCTTGTTTGTAAATTCATGGCAAGTTTATGGATAAAGCACACTGGTTGCACAGGTACCACCTCTGTTGCTTTAGTCTTTGAACCATATAGAAATATTATCACATTACATCCTCCAAGATGCAGGTTAGAGTAGGCAATTGCCGTGTCAAAATAAATGGGGTGGGGGGTGAAAGTGGTTTAATGTTCATTTTTCACTAGGGAATCTATATCTGTAGTTTTGGAAAATGTCATTCGCTTAACATATTTTCTGTAGTCTTGCTAGACTTCTGACACTGTCACGTAACTGAAGGCGGGGTTGAGGCAGGGAGAAATGGGTAGTTTACAACTATATTTCTATGATATAAATCGTATTTTTTTCTTTTTCTTTCTAGATCCTGAAAGCTTTCTTTTTCTTCTTATAAGACAGTGTGTTTGGAAAGTAATTCTTTAGAATATACTAGCAAAATGAATTATTCATTTTATAGAATTAAGCAATTATAATAACTGAATTTTCATCAACTTTTAAAATGTTCTTTTTTAAGATTTTTGAAGGCCATAGTAACAATAAGAAATAATAAACCATTCAGTAAGCTAAGAAATCAGATCCAGTTATTATTCTGAGAGGGCAGAAGTCATACCACCCCAAGGCTCCCTTCTGCCTTTGGGTTTACTATTAGATCTTTGGAGGAAACTGGCTCTGAGAGCAGAGGGAAACATGATCCAGTGAGGAACTGGCCTAAGGGAAGATCCAACCAATGCTGTCGTTATCTATCACCCCACGTGTATTTACTGCCATTACTTTTTCAATTGATTGACTTCACCTATGTCGAATGTATATACAAGGCTGGCTCATTCACATTTTGAGAGATCAATGTGAGTCTTTAATGGTGTACCACGACTTAAAACATAACAATAAACATCATGGAAGCTCTAACAACATACCTTGAATGATTAATACAAGTAGAAACATATTTTCATTAATACATTCCAAAAAAAAAAAAAGTTCTACTGTTTTACAGGGATCTAAAGAGTCTGTACTTTTCTAATCTTCATTTTTTGAAGATTCACTAAAAATAATTTTTATTTAAGGAAGTTTATAATGGCTTCAATATTAGAAAAAATGCATTCAAATGTTTTAGGATTTGTAAGATTTGTACTGAAGGGCAATTTTATTTAACAAGACTGTACTTGCTGAGAATAGAGATACCGTCAGAGAATCCCAACTTTTACAATTCTTGCAAACTTGTCCAATATATCCAAATCAATCACATACAGCTATAATTTCAGCATGACTGACAACGGAGAAGAGATCAGATCATGAATAAGTTGAAAGAAAGAGACTTTGGCAAACAGCTAGGAAAACAGTGAACCATTTGATTCCTGTTGATACAGCTAGTGGCCCAATAAATTTCACAGTGGATGCATCACTGGAGTGGGCATTGCTGACTACAAGGGGACAGCTACTTCAAGCTGTAATTTCACCAGTGCTAACCGTTGTCAAAAGAACAATATGAATAAATTCTGCTTTAGCATCAACCAACTACTCATGATGTAAGCCTTTTTCTTCTTACTGCACTTTTATTCACTTCATGAGTCACAGGTAACTTATCAATTCATCCATCATCTATGGCCTCTAACATGTGCATACTCATAATCAACACAGTATCAGATCATTCATACCACAATATAATGACTAATGATAGCTTAGTAAATTCAACCCCATGGAAAAGTTGAATATGATAACATTAAACTTGATGTTAGGAAAATAATCTTAGGTTAATAGTTTCAAACAATGAACAGATTGTTATTGAGGGTTTAGGGAGTTAGTGCTGGAGACTTCATTCATCCTCCTAAAATCAGAATTCATATGTAGTCATATATCTCTGCTCTCTGAAAATTTTTTTACCAAATAATTTTGTTTTTTTCTGTACATTTTCAAATATAAGAGAATCAAAGATCATAGCTTAGTACTCTGTCACATTGGATATTAAATATTAAAAAAAATTAAGGTCAAGTTAACATGTAAAATTTCACTTATTGTCTTTCCTGTGAAAAAGAAAATGACCTCATCATATGTTTAATGTAACTGACCTGATCTTTTATATATCCAAGTAATGTACCACAACAGTTGCATATTTTCCTGGAAAGGATACTTTGTATTACATACACTTTTCACATTTTTTCACATTGAACCCAAGCCTCTTATTTCTTGTTCAAAGAGGAATACAAGGTTTACCACATCTGCCTTTCAGAAAAGATTTTCTTGATTACGCTAAAAAAAAGTAGGCTATGGATGGAATTCTGGGAGAGTAAAATGTGATATATTCATTCAGGTTTTAATGAAATTAATCACATGCTTGCAGTGCCAAGGCAATGAATTTTTAAAAATTCATTTTTCTTTTTTGCCCATGTCTTATCATGATTCCATGTCCAAAAAGACTCTATTCTCTAGTAATAATCCTAATTTAGTAATAGCTAATGTTTTTATTGACAGCTAACTCAGTGCAAAGCAGTATGAAGCATTTTCCTTGAATTATTTTATTTTCTCCATACAGCAATCCTATGAAGTAAGTACTATCTATTTTACAGGTGAGAAAACTGGGATTTAGAAGGGTTAAGTACTTCAGACAGTAAATGTTAGAGCCACGTTTGTTGGACTGCAAAGCAGTGCTTTTTTACTGCATTATTTCACCACTGTGTAAATGTTTAAGGTCTGCGGGAAGCTGGAGGTACATTACAAACTAGATGTTTTTCATCCCCTGTGAATGCTGACCAGGGGCTCAATTCAATGTGAAAGTCCCTAATTCATAAAGATTGTGATTCAACTATATTTTGGAAGTTTGATTTTTTTAAATCTTAACTTCCTTTAAGGTGAAATTAATTCATTAGGCAAAAACATATTTGCTTCATGAAAAGAGTTGGTTGACCTTATGATATGTTTCTATGAGATCTATAACAACCTTTGAAGGATTGTCATTGTTTCCCACCCTGAGTTTCAACCTATCTTCAAGTAAGAAATTTTTAACTACCTATAACTGTCCTCCTATGAAACAATAATATATTGGACACATCCTATGTTTTGTATTCTCTGTGAGGTACTTGAAATCTTAAAATTTTTCCAAAGACTGTCCATTTGACTAAGGCTGCCTTAATGTAGTATGTAAATCCTAAATACAGACCTAGGTCAACATGCTTATTTTCCACTGCGTTTTCAAACCATGTGCGTTCTGTAGGACTGATTTCCTCTCTTTATAGGCTCTAAATTCACTTATCCTCTACGGGCAATGTTATTTATACTGTTGCAGTATTTAACATGAAACACGTTACTACTCTTCTTCTCTGGGCACCCTTTTTTATTTTTGCAGTTATTTAACCTGGTGTGTTCATAATCATCCATCATTTTAAGGGGATAGGGTGGTGTTCAAATTCTTCTGCCATTGGAACTCTAAAGTTTCATTTCAACTGCCTCAACTTAGTAAGGATATTAAAATAATTATTGTATTTATTCATTTTTAATAATAATAATACTGTGTACGTAACTAAAGCTCCCATTGAGGATGGCATGGAGGAAGAAGATCTTTGGTAGCTATTGTCATGTAACTAAGAAAATGAATCTTGATTAGGCTTGTTGGGTGCCAAGTGCAGAGGTTCTGTTTCTTGCACCTGCAGAGCCTGGAGATTTGGATGAAGACACTTTCATTATCTTCATCCTGAAATGACTAGCTAAAGAATGCAAAGAAATAATCCCACAGAGCAAATTAGAAAGGAAGACTCCTCCTTTGTGAGCCTCTAACCACACGGTATTAAATACCTCGTGTTGACCCTTTCACTGCTGGCTTTCCCCAACATCTGTTCCTTGCTCTTACTCACATCTGTCTAATAACATTCCTCTGAAATTGATTTTATTTCCACTGTGCAATTGCTTCAGCTCACAGTCCACTCCTGTGGATGCTATTCTACTGGTGAATTTGAGCGAGTCTAGCACTCACTTTCCTTGCCACTTTAATGTTATTGAAAGATTACATCTGAGAAGAACAAAAGGCTATATATACAAAAAGAAAAAAAGTTCTGGAAACGTAAACACATGAAGATGCATAAATTTATAGCCCTACTCCCAGCAAAAACAGCTTACACTGCCGGTGCCAGGCCAAAATTCACAGAGCAATGGAGGGAGTGTAGTAGTAAGAGAAATAGGCTCTGGAAGCAATCACTCAGATTTTTTCATTTGATCATCTTTCGAAGAAAGAGCCCACTATGATTACTTAAAACATGGAACACTGTAGTGGAAAATGAGTGTTTTGTACAACTTGGCCAAATATATTTATAATTTTTTACGGTACAGCTCCAGTTGGAGATTTAATTAGTCATAATTTTTGTCAGGTACATCTGTTCCAGGGAAATAAATGACCATATCCTTATGGCACAAATAATTGAAGCCTTCTCCTTACATGAAATCTGTGAGGACATTATAGCTCATGAGCCCTTAGAAACCTCTTGAGCCAGTAATGACCATTCACCTTAAAAGTCATGGACCACACAACCTATGATGTAGAATACAGCTTAGAGATCCACTATTCCATTAATTTGACTTATGCAAAATATATCCCAAGAAATATCAGACCCACAAAATGCTCAAATAAAACCTTACAGAATGCTGTGGTCACATAAGTTTGGAAAAGGGTCTGTCCAAAAAGACAGCAGTCCCTAACCTTTTTGGCACCAGGGACCAGTTTTTTGGAAGACAATTTTTCTATGGACTGTGGGGTGGGGTAGAAGGTTTTTTCAGGATGATTCAAGTGCGTTACATTTATTGTGCACTTTATTTCTATTATTATTATTATATTGTAACATATAATGAAATACAACTCGCCATAATGTGGAATCAGTGACAGGCTGAGTGTGTTTTCTTGCAACTAGACAATCTCATCGGGGGGTGATGGGAGACAGTGACACTCGAAGTGTGTTGCTTTTCCAGTCTACTCCATGACCTCATGTTGGTGGCTGTGACTGCAGAAAACCCTGCTTCACATAGATAGGATGTTGGAAGTGGAAGCAGGTTTTTCAGTCCTTTGTGGCAACCCAGGATATTCTGCCTTGACCTTAATCCAGAACTTATGGAGATTTGAGGTTGTCCCAAACGTACTTTTAAGGCCATAGTCATGTGCAGTCTCAAGTAACTGAGTCTCTTCTGGCAGGGACAAGGTCAATACAACTGGCTTATTCACAAATGGGTCGCAGATCCATTCCTTCCCAGTTCGGGTGTCTTTTGTGACTAGGAAGTAATGCTCAAACTCTTTCGAAAGCTGAGCTAGGCGATCATGCACCAGCTGGGAGAAAGAAGGTCCTGGCTCAGCCTCTTTCAAAATCTCCGCTAGTGTTTGAAACGTGTCAAAAATCCCAGTGTTCACTTGTCGCCCCCATAATTCCAGCTTGGCTTTGAATGCAGCCACTTTATCTGCCGATTTGAACACAGTTGTCATTCTCCCCTGAAGTGAAAGGCTGAGTCCATTGAGCAGGTTGAATATGTCACCTAAGTAAGCAAGTTTTGCGACCCATTCTATGTCACTGAAATGTGCTGCCATTGCTGACTGTGTTTCTAAAAGTAATCTCTGGAGTGGCTCTCGTAACTCAGAAACTCTGCTCAGTTCTCCACCTTTAGAAAGCCGTCTCACTTCTGTGTATAAGAGAACGCGTGTGTGCTTTGTGTCCATCTCCTCACAGAGCTGTGGGAACAGATGTGAGTTGAGGGCATGTATTTTAACGTGGCTGGTAATTTTAATCACATTCTGCAAAATGATTTTAGTTCAGGTAACATTTTCCAGCTAGCCAGCATTTCTCTACGGATGACACAGTGTGTAGACTTACGTTCCGAAGTGACCTCTTTGACCCGAATAGTGAAACCAGAAAGCTGTCAAGTCACGGCAGCAACTCCATCCATGCATATACCAACACAAAATAACCAATTCAGTCTTCCCGATTTGTAATCATTCAGAGGCTTGAATAGTCCTGCAGCTGCGGTGTTAGTTGCAACAAAGATGCACATAACATATCCTCACGAACATCCTCCTGAAAAATATGTCCCACATAAACAAGCATTGCCTTGTCAACCTCAGTAGACGACTCAACCTGGATTGTGTACCACAGTGATTCGTTAAACCTTTCTAACAATTGTGCCTTAATATCCTCTGCTATTTCATCTAGTTATGGTGCTAGCCAAAAAAGGAACACGTGTGCCACCTTTTGAACAGCAGCCTCTCGTAAAAGTTCATGACAAATATCCTTAGCAGTAGGCAGGATCAACTCTTCACCAAAAGGAAAGGGCTTC
Source organism: Hylobates moloch (assembly GCF_009828535.3). Taxonomy (NCBI): domain Eukaryota; kingdom Metazoa; phylum Chordata; class Mammalia; order Primates; family Hylobatidae; genus Hylobates; species Hylobates moloch. The sequence goes on from NW_026652280.1 coordinate 154,327,996, forward strand.
TTAGCTTTAGCAATGTGGTTAGTCACGGAGAATCATGCTCTTGGTGCAGACACATTTGATGAAGTGGTGGCCTTCAATAATTGCTTCTGTTCTTTGTGTTTATGTTTTTTTCCTTTGGGCCGGGCGCGGTGGCTCACGCTTGTAATCCCAGCACTTTGGGAGGCCGAGGCGGGTGGATCAAGAGGTCAGGAGATCGAGACCATGGTGAAACCCCGTCTCTACTAAAATTACAAAAAAAATTAGCCGGGCGTGGTGGCGGGCGCCTGTAGTCCCAGCTACTCGGAGAGGCTGAGGCAGGAGAATGGCGTGAACCCGGGAGGCGGAGCTTGCAGTGAGCGGAGATTGCGCCACTGCACTCCAGCCTGGGCGACAGAGCGAGACTCCGTCTCAAAAAAAAAAAAAAAAAAAAAAAGAAAAACTCCAGAGGCTTGTCTTTTAATGCAGGGTGCTTGGTCTCCATGTGGTAAAGCAGTTTTGAAGGTTTCATGGCCTTGTTGGATAGCCAGTCACCGCACATTATACAAAGTGGGCTTGGAGAATGTGAATCACCTGTTACAATGAACTTGTAATTTAAGTAGCCCTCTTATTATTTTATTTTAAATGCAGCTTTCTTTTGTCGGCAGTCTTAGAGTTGTTGGGTCTTTTCCCCTTTCAAAGAAGCTCTCTAGTGATGTTTGGTTTTTATTCATTTTGGCTAGGGTTAGCTTGTGGGCTTACCAAAACTGTGACTGAGACAAGTGCGCAGTGTAGGAAAGAGGTACGGACAGAAGTGGTAAATAAAATAATGTGTGGGCCACATGCAGACTAACGTGTCAGATTCTGACTTAAAGCCTGCCACCAGATGCAGTTGTGTAATTGAAGTACCTCAACTTATTTGCCACTATAAAGCCTGCCACCAGATGCAGCTTAATTGTTGCTTGCCACTCACTGATAGGGTTTTGATATGAGTCTGCAAGCAATTGATTTATTATGGCCTATGTGTATAATTCTCTGCTAACATTAGTCTGTATTTGCAGCCACTCCCCAGTGCTGGCAACGATGCCTCAGCTCCACCTCAGATCATCAGGCATTAGATTATCATAAGGAGTGTGCACCTTAGATCCCTTTCACGTGCAGTTCACAATAGGGTTCACACTCCTATGAAAATCTAATGCTGCTGTTGATCTGATGGGAGGTGGAGCTCAGGCAGTAATGCGAGCGATGGGGAGCATTTGTAAATACAGATGAAGCTCTATCTGCTCACCTGCCACTCACCTCCAGCTGTGTGGCCCGGTTCCTAACAGGCCCAGGGGCTGGGGACCCCTGCAATAAAAGATTCATAAGACATACATGTACATCACAATTTCTAAGAAGTACTGTAGAAAGTAATCCTCTGGGCATTATCAGCCATGTCTGTACCCACAGAATCCTTTTATTTGTACAGAGTAATAGGGTTCAGAATGGTGTAAACTTGGAATCCACTGAAAATGCTCCATCAATGCCGGTTAACTAAAATGAGCTGATTCAGGTCCAATGTGAGCAATGATCTATTTAATTACATTCTATCCTCAACTACTGCCTTTTCTATGCATTGGCCAATGACTTTCTCATTGTCCTAAGGATTACTACAACAGCCTCGTAGCTATTCTGCCGGTTTCCTCTCCTGCCTCTTTGCAGACCATGTTCCACACAACAGACAAATAATCTTTGTAGGATTTTAACTAAATCATGTCACTCCTCTGCTCAAAATCTGCAAAACGTTATCAGCTTAGAATAAAATTCAAAGCTTTTATCATGGGCTACTAGACCCTATAGAATCTGGGCTCCAGGCCCCTGCCCCACCTTCTCTTCTGGATTATTCTCACCTATTCTACTCAAGCAATGATGACCATTTTGCTCTTTCTAAAACAGTGTGTTAAACTTAATCCTATTAAACAGGTTTCCACCTCAAGCATGCTCTCCACTCAGGACCTTTGCCTTTCCTGTTTCTTATTCCAATAATTTTCTACAGATCGCCCAATGATTCCTTTTCTCACATCATTTAATTCTTTGTTCAAATATTACCTTATCATCAAGGATCTCTGAGACGGCAACACAGTAAATAACATATCTTGCTCTTCCTTTTTCTTTCACCCTGCTCTGTTTTCATCTTAGTTTGTATCACTTCATATCCGCTTTATGAGGCCAGGAATATCGTTATTTTTTTATTAATGTGATTGCTGATAAAATATTTGTTGAATCAACAAAGGAATAAAGAATAAATAAATGGTTGAATCCTTTTGTTTTTGAACAAGTTATTTCCAAAAAATGCACGGTAATATGAATATGTAATAAGAATTTTTATGTCTCTGAGTAAAATCAATCAAAACTTTCGGTTCAAGTTTATAATTTTAGCCACAAAGGGATATCCGCATGAGAATCTTCTCTCCACATTGATTACTTCACAACACTTGGACCTTTAACTCTCTACCTTGCAAAATGCTCTTAGGACTTTTTCTTATGCATATTATTAATGTTATTGATTTTTATTCATTCTTTATCCGTATTTCCATGTGACATTTTAGATATCTTTCCATTTTCGGCGTCCATCGTAGCAGCCCACGAAGCCCTAGATAACACGATCATGTCCCTTTAACTTGGTGGTAAAGCACCCAGTGCTGAGCCGTATGTACACTGTACTGCACAAAAGCCTTTTAATGATGAATTAGATTTTGATTTCGGTTCATTACGCCTGGGTTTTCAGGCAGTGTTCCGGATTTCATGCTTTTGTTTATAATGAGTCATGGCCCCCTTGACAAACAAGATTGTAATTAAACTAACCAGGTTATCAATAGAAGCTTGTGATGGATCTCCTGTTGCATATGGTTATTTCATCTTCAATAATAGTTAGATATCAGAAAAGATTACAGTCTGTTTGTGTGACAGGAAAGAGAGATTAAAGCCTATGAGAACAATAGTTAAAATACAATCTTACCTGTACCTGTCATGAGCAGTGTCATAATAATTGACAAGTACATGGAGTTATTTATAGATTTTTTAATATATTTAATTGGCTTTTGTAGGTGACATGAAACTTTGCTTAACAAAATAATTTTAAAATTATGAAATGATTTCTTGTGTTTGTGAATATACATATATGTATAAACCCATATATACATAAATGTGTATATATAAGGGTATATATATGTACATTATAAATGTTATACATATATGATTTACATATAATATAAAAAACTGGGTGTGTGTTTGTGTATATGTATGTATCTATATTGTAACAGTTCTCATGCAAACATTTTTTGGAAATATTATTTCATTATTTTTCACCAATTTATTAGCAAGCACTTTAACAAAAATATTTTCCTTGCAATGTTTTCTAGAACTATAAATAATAAGAATAAAAACACCACAGAGAAATAGAAGTGCGATAATTTCAAAAAGAAGTATCGCCCTTAACAGAAAATAATGTATTTACTAGGGTATTTTTTTACATGAAAGGCAATGTTCCATTGTAAGAGTTTTTATAGTTTTCATATGTTGAAAACTATATATTCAGTATTCACTAAATATTGATAAAACATGAAATACTGTACTTTTTAATTGCTTTCCAAAGAAATCAGAATACATCCATGGTGCACACTTAGGCCATATTTCTGAATGAACTAGTTTTTGTTATCTTCAAGATTCTAGTTGTTGATTAATAATTTTCTTTAGTGTTATTTGAAATATGAATTATAGTATGTTAAAAACTTGGTAGAAAAGGAAATATTTATGAAAAGACACATGCATACAACTCCTAATGTTTCCCTCCAAAATTTTTTTTTTTTTTTTTGAGATGGAGTTTCGCTTTTGTTGCCCAGGCTGAAGTGCAATGGCAGTCTCAACTCACTGCAACCTCTGCCTCCCGGGTTCAAGCGATTCTCCCGCTTCAGCCTCCCAAGTAGCTGGGATTACAGGCGCCTACCACTATGCCTGGCTAATTTTTGTAGTTTTAGTAGAGACGGGGTTTCACCATGTTGGCCAGGCTCGTCTCGAACTCCTGACCTCAGGTGATCCACCCGCCTCGGCCTCCCAAAGTGCTGGGATTACAAGTGTGAGCCACTGCGCCCAGCCCCCTCCAAAATTCTTCTATTTACAGTCCTTTTCACCTCAGTCAATAACCTTCCAGCTACTCAACCCAAATTAAATCACCCTTGACTCCTCTCTATGTCACTTCAGTCTGTCTAGAAATCTTACCAGCTCCAATTTCAGAGTAGACCAAAAGCCCGATAACTTTCCACCACTTGCACTGCCACCACCCTGGTGTGAGCCACCCACCTTCATTTGCCTTGCTTACTGCATTCCCTACTTTATCCCTAGACTTTTATCCTAGCCTCACTATGGTCTTTTCTCAACACAGCAGCCACAGTCATCTTTTCAAAAAACGGATCAGATTTTATCTGTACTCTGCAGGGGCTCACCATTTGTCTTAGAATGAAAGTCAATTCCTTGAAATGACCCGAGAGGTCCTACCCAATCTTCCATCCTTTGTTTCTCTTTGGTGTAAACTTGGAATCCACTGAAAATTGTTCCTATCCCCTCCTACTCTCCTTTCTCTTTGTGTCGGCCACACCAATCTTGCTATTTCTTAAGCAAACTAGGCTAGCTTCAGCCTCAGTGTCTTACTGCAAGCTGTTCCCTCTTCCTACAACTCTCTGTCTCTAAATATGCACACAGCTAACTCACTCATTTACATCTAGTCTTTGTGCAAGTTTTACCATCTCGATGAGGCCTACTCAGATTACCCTATCGAAAATTGCAATCCATTCCATTCTCTGATTCCTCTTACCTTGCAACTATAAGGGTTTTGCTTTTGTCTTACTGTATTATGTATCGCCTTCTGACATTTTATTTAAATTACTTATTTGTGGTATTTGCTGCTTATAGTCCGTCTCCCCGTTTGTTACCCCATCTGGAATATAAGCTTCATCACGTCAGGGCAATTAACTGCTTTGTTCCTTAAGAAATGCCCGGCACATGTTGACAGTTGAATAACTATGTGAAGGATAAAAAAAAAAGTTATGCTACCAAAAAAGTTTTTTAAGCATCACACTGTGCCAGGCACTGTGTAATGGAATATACACTGTGCGCTTGGAAGATACAAAGATGAATCAGATATTTAACCCTGCCTTCAAGGAACTGAAAAGGAAGTCTGGCATACCCACAAATACAGTACATGATACAATGAAATACATTTCTTATTTTTCTTTTTTTTGAGATGGAGTCTTGCTGTGTTGCCCAGGCTAGAATGCAGTGGCGCAATCTCGGCTCACTGCAAGCTTTGCCCCCTGAGTTCACGCCATTCTCCTGCCTCAGCCTCCCGAGTAGCTGGGACTACAGGTGCCCGCCACCACGCCCAGCTAATTTTTTGTATTTTTAGTAGAGATGGGGTTTCACTGTGTTAGCCAGGATGGTCTCTATCTCCTGACCTCGTGGGCCGCCCGCCTCAGCCTCCTAAATTTCTGGGATTACAGGCGTGAGCCACCACACCCAGCCAATGCAATACATTTCTATCAATACATGATAGAAAGTTGATGGTATGAGGGATCCAGATACTCAGAGGTGGGGAAACTTTTTCCAGCTGGAGCAATAGGGAAGAGCATGGGGACACTGATGCCTAAAATGGATCTTGAAGCTGTGGAAATAGGAAACAATGGCATTCAGACAGAAGAAACTACATTAAAGAAAAAAAATCACTAAATTACTAAAGCATAGGGAGGAGGCCGGAAAAAAACACAGAAGATCTCAAGAGCCCAGGCTTTGAGTTCACATGCCTGATTTCAAAGGCAAATTCTGCAACTAAGTAGCTGTGTGACCTTGACAATTCATTTAACATCTCTGAACTTGACTTTTCACATTTGTAAAATTGAGATAATACCATCACGCTTAGAGTATTTTTGTGAGGAAATCGAGAATGTAAAGCACCTAGCCCAGTGGCTGGCTCCCTGTGATCACTCAGTAGATGAGAACTATTACTGCAGTAGAGTTGGACTGTAGTACAGATGAAGTGTTACCCTCACCAATGCCATTTTTCCAGCAGGAAGCAAGGCCAAAATGTATTGCATTTGCTCTGCACTCCCTGAAAACATTCATCTATTGTTCAACTTGAAAAACGAAGCTGAAAATGACTAGTCTTGTACTTGAGGCATAAAACACTGAAAATGTGATGCATTGGTCTATCAGGCATAAGATTGCTTTGAATATAGAAGGAATAAAAATATATGTGTGTCATATTTCTGTTGAGGATTATTTTTACTTATCCACTAGTATTTGTTTGTTTGTTTCTTTTGCAGTTGCTCCTACTATTCAGGAAATTAAATCTGGCACCGTGACCCCCGGACGCAGTGGCCTGATAAGATGCGAAGGTGCAGGTGTGCCGCCTCCAGCCTTTGAATGGTACAAAGGAGAGAAGAAGTAAGGATTTTGTGATTATTACTGTGTTCTAAGCACTTTGAGCTAATGTGCTTGTGTTTCAGATACTTACTTTAGGCAATTTCTTTAACTGGCTTGAATGATTCTCAACAGCCTCCTCTCCAGCAAGCAAACTGAAGGGGCCCACGTGGGAGGGATGAGTAGCTAATAGCATCCAGAAGAAATGTCCACTTTGGTTTGCATGATCTCAGAAATGCCTGCAAATCCCCCATCACTGATGCATTTCATTTCTTCCCCTCTCTCCTGAAACACTACACCATTGCTCTTGCTGGCAACTCAGTTTATTTGGGAAGTAAACCAGCTCTTAAAGGACTTGAGTACAGCTTCCACAAGAGCACTTCAAAAGCAATAGGAACTGCTGTCTTTGCCTGGCTTCCTTGATAAGCCTCAACCCTTTCACCTGCCGTATTCTCCCACAAGATAGTTTAACATTTTGTTTTATAGAACACTATGTTTTAGATATTCTATCACTAAAGAGGCTGTAGAGGAGATAAAATACATGCCTAAAGGACTAACCAATGGGATTTTAGGGCTGCTCTTATTTCAACTCTGTATGATTACTCCCTTGAGAAGACCCAAAAACCTTGGCAAGAGCTACTGAATAAGATAAGACAGGACTTGACAACTTTCTCTTTACTTTCAACCAGTAGGCTCATTCAGACCTCTTCAAATTCTGTTATCAAGCCCTCAAAAAATCACAGGACCCCTGTGGGTAAACTGGAGTCTATAATGCAGACAAGAGGGAATTATCTATACTGTATAGAGTCTGCATCAAAACTAGGGAGGAATATATTCAAGCAAATGCTAGGTTAAACCACATGAAATTCCCACTTTCGAAGTCAAAAAAGCCAAATGTTGGCAATTCCATACTGTACAACATATATGTAGGGGGCTTACGTACTGTATTAGTCCGTTCTCATGCTGCTATAAAGAACTACCCAAGACCAAGACTGGGTAACTTATAAAGGAGAGAGGTTTAATTGACTCACCGTTCCACATGGCTGGGGAGGTCACAGGAAACTTACAATCACAGTGGAAGGGGAAGCAAGCATGTCCTTCTTCACTAGGTGGCAGGAGAGAGAAGTCCCAAGCAAAAGGGGGAAAACTCCCTTAAAAAACCATCAGATCTTGTGAGAACTCACTCACTATCATGAGAACAGGATGGGGGAACTGCCCCCATGATCTAATCACCTCCCATGGGTCTCTCCCCCAACACATGGAGATTACAATTCAAATTAAATTCAGGATGAGATTTTGGGTGAGGACACCTCCAAATGATATCATTTACTTATGTCATGGCTCATAACCAATTGCAGCTAAATATCTGAACAGAAAACTGGTGAAATTATATAAAGACTTAGATATTACCACAAAGGATAAGAATGTATGTGATACAAGCAGGTATTTTTTTCTGGAACTGGAATCAAAAGATTTGTGGAAGACAATATCCCTTTTTAACATCAACCTTAATAATAAGGGATAATATCCCCATAACAGTCTCATTTCTTCTGACTGGTTTTACCTACAAATTTTTTTAGCTATTTTATATGCAACTTCTTCTATAATTTGGGTTGTTAAATTTTTAAATTCTTTTTACTAATTTATGTGTTTTTACTAATTCTAAATTTGCCTTTTTATAGCTTAGTAGAAGACTCCATATTTTTATATACTGAGAATTAGGTAAACTGGTCTGTGGTCACTCTCATTTCACCCTACAGTACTGTACATCTGCCAGTATAGCCTTTCTCAGATTTTGATAACCCAGGTTGAGAAGTTCCGGTTTGTAATTATCTATATGGACAAATATCCAGAAAAGTGGTTCTGAATCCTTTATAAGTTATGGAACTCTTTGTTCAGTACAATCTTATTTGGAAGGCCAAGAAGTAATATTTATGAACACAGCACTTCTCGAGTAGATGCTGGGTAAGTGGAGCCTCAATTCTACCTGTTCAGAACCCTCCTCTAAATTAGGACATCATTGCAGGAGTCCCCCAGATCCCTGGTTCTCTACAAAACACTGTATAAATAACACTGACAGACTATTTTATATACCTTTCAAAGTCACTTTTTAATTTGTGTCATTAATTTCTTAAAAGCTAACAATCAGAGCTCCTTTGTTAAAGGCCGTTTTGTTTCCAATACTGTGTGAAGCAATGTCCTGGATTTTTTTTTTCTGCTCTTTTTCTCTTTTCTAAATTCAGAAACCATTGTCAAAAAAAAAAAAAAAAAAAGCTACAATAATCCTCGGTCCACTTTCTTGCCCTATAGTAAATATAGAAAAGGGCCAATTGGTGTCCACAATCATAGCTTCAGTGATTTTTTTTCCTACTGTAGAGATGGACTACAGCTTTTATTAGATTTTCAAAGGAGTTCAGAACCATTTGCTAAAAAGGAAAAGGTAGATTGATTTTCCCCAATCAATGTCCTCCCCAACACACTCACACACATAGAAAAATGCAGCTGTGAAAATCAAATGCACTTGTGAAAGGCAAACATATTTTCAGTTCAGAGTGAAGCATACATTTATCATCTTTAGGGTTATATCTGAGGCAATATTCAAATTCTCAAATATCATGGTAATGAATAATTTCATTTCAAAACTAAAGTAAAGCAAAGTTGAGCATATGCAGGGAGTAGGAAAGAGAAGGATTCTGGTTGCTGAATGGTTGCACTCACTATGTAGATTCACCATAAACACCCAGGCCATTCAATTATTTACTTCATCAAAATCAAAAGTTAGCCAGTCACGGTGGCTCACGCCTGTAATCCCAGCACTTTGGGATGCAAAGATGGGTGGATCACGAGGTCAAGAGATCGAGACCACCCTGGCCAACATGGTGAAACCCCGTCTCTACTAAAAATAAAGAAATTAGCCAGGCATGGTGGCAGGCACCTGTAGTCCCAGCTACTCAGGAGTCTGAGGCAGGAGAATCTCTTGAACCCAGGAGGCGGAGATTACAGTGAGCCGAGATTGCTCCACTGCACTCCAGCCTGGAGACAGAGTGATACTCTGTCTCAACAAAATAAAAAATTAAAAAATAAATAAAAAGCTATCTATTTAGCAAGCACCTGCTATTGGACAGGTAGTGTTCTAAGTTGATAATATTTACCCATTTTACTCTTATAACAAACCTGTAAGGTAAATATTATTCTTAACTTTTACCTGAGGAAACCAAAGCATAGAATGCTTTTAAGTAATTTGCACAAGTTCATACAGTTAGCGGCAGAGCTGGGATTTAAACCCAGGAAGTCTTATAAATCTTCATGCAGAGTCCATGGGTTTAACCCCTATACTATGGCACCTAGTGTAGGTCAAGGCCCTTAAGAGTCTATCAAACTAATTTGAAATGTCAATGTGAAATACCAAGGGTAAAAGCATTTCAAGTTGTTTATGGATTTGCAAAATAAGAAACTGCACGTACAAAGACTCACTTATAATTTCCCAATTTATTTAGTCAAGGACACACAAAAATGGAGTCAAGAGGAACACAGCAGAAACAGATACAGCATGTTTCAGAGTTGTCTTCTTGACCTCTGAGGTCTTTAACTGGGAACATGAAGCTGTCAGAGACCCTGTCAGAGAGGAACAGAGTTTATTTCTGCAAGATCTAGAGTTTTGTTTCCTAGAGACCTTTTTTGATTTGAGGTTTACATAAATACTCAGAAATAACTTATACAATTGCTTCACTTCTATGTAAGAGAATGTTTATAAATATTCATTTATCTTAAGTCAAGACCTTCAAAGCCAGCTCTTCATCCAGATAAACATAAACAAATAAACACAAACAGAAAACAGAGGCAGTGCCTGAATATCCATAGCCCTATCTCTGCCTGCAGTTCTTCAACATCCTGTAAAGTCCATTTCTGTGTGCTAAGAGCAATCAGCTTAAAACCCCTTAAAAGAAAGACTGTAAAATTAAGCACAATTTAAAGAAAAGAAATGTGTACTTACAGAGGAAAAAAAAAACACTTTCCAGTTTCTTTGAGTTCTTTTATCTCATTTATTGTTCAGACCTCTGTGAGATAAGATTTATTATCATTAATTTACTGTTGACAAAACTGAGACACAAGAGACTTAACCTGAAGAGCACTCAGCTTTACATCACCATCAAGACATTTTAGATGTGATAACCTCTCGGCCCATGTTCTTTCCCTTGTTTCTGATGCCATTATTAGTTATCTATCGCTAAGTAACAAATTAACCCAAAACTTAGCAGCTAAAACCAGTAAGCACTAACCATCTCAAGCAGCCTCTGTGGGTCAGGAATCCAGGAGCAGTTTGGCTGGATGGTTATCACTCAGGGTCTCTCATAAGATTGCAGTTAAGATGTCACCTGGTGCTGCTCATCTGAAGGCTTGACTGGGGCTGGAGAATCTGCTTCCAAGATGACTGACCCACATGCCCAGCAAGTAGTGCTAGTTATTGGCAGATAGACTCAGTTAACTGCCATGTAGATGTCACCATAGGCAACGGGCTTCATCCAGTATTAGTGATCCAGAAGAGAGCTAGGTAGAAGCTGCCGTGCCCTTTATAACCTAGTTTCAGAAGTCATGCTGTGTCATACCCATAATACATTATTAACTACATGGGGAAACCTTCTTCAATGTGATTTCATGTCATCGAAAACATTTGCTTAATGGGACTTTGGATGCCCTGAAATTGTCATTGTGAGAGGGAACAGGACAGGGACGACATGAATATCAAGAGGTGAGAGTCATCTGATGCCATCTTCAAAGACAGCTCCCACACTGTCTCTCTCATGCATTATCTAAGTATTTTTTATATTAGAAATATTAGTCATTTGGCTTTTAGTTTATTCCACCATGAGAGTGGCTAATGTTATATACTAGTTATTAAAATATTACCTCCTAGGATAAGGTAGTCATTTTTTAACATCATAGTTTCTTTCAGCGCACCTGGAATGAAGAGTATCAATGGGCTTAATTTTACTATGTATTTATTCAAGCCTTGGGAAAATTAGAGTTATAAAGAGAGCCAAATATTTAAACTTTTTTCCTTAATAATATAGAAGGTTGTTCAGTAGAAATATACTCTTTATATGCATATGCAGTGAAAAGACAATTTCAGAACATCCAAAGTATCATTAAGCAAATGTTTTTGGTGATATGAAATTCAATTAATCTGTTGTTTGAGAATAGTACATTCATTTAGGATTAAGGCTAAAAACATGAATTGTAATATACTGGCATTTCAATAGGTATTGAGAAAACATGGATCTGTATTACTTTGTGAAGATGGTAGTGCCATCTTGTCTTAGATGAGAATTTTGTTATTTTGCCTGCACCGTTGAATTCCCTCCTCTTTTTCGAGATTACCTCAAATCCAAGCCTGAGGTCTAGAAATACATGCTTTCTGATTTCTCATGACCATTTTAACTGCTCCAGGCTTTTAGGCAACTGATATGTTAGCTTGATTTAGTCATTTCACAATGTATACATATATAAAAATACCACATTATACCCTATAAATATATAAAATTATTATTGGTCAATTAAAAATAAAATATTAAATAAATGAATAGATTTTAAAAATTGTATTTTACTTACTTTTCCTGTTTTTAGGCAAAGGGCTAATTGTAGAAATGCTTTTTTTGGAATTTTTTAGCTGCAACAGCATTTCTTTCCTATTCCTCTACTGTAATTTAACATAGGGATGAAAACGTTGCAAATGAGGTAAATATAAATTACTCCCATGAATGAAAAAGACATTAAAATTATCAATACATTAGTTTAAAAGCTATGTACCTAAAAAATGGAAATTTTTGCATTTGGCAATGTGGGTCCTATAATATCTTGACTTTTAAGCAACATATTTCAAACTTGGCCTATTCTCTTTTAAGTCATTCCTTATATCACTGCTATAGAAAGAAATGTGATGATCAGTATCATTTTGCCCTGGTGAGAAGGGTTAGTTATCTAGATGCATAAAATATGCATGCATATGTTCTCACTCATAGGTGGGAATTGAACAATGAGAACACATGGACACAGGAAGGGGAACATCACACATTGGGGCCTGTTGTGGAGTGGAGGGAGGGGGGAGGGATAGCATTAGGAGATATACCTAATGTTACATGACGAGTTAATGGGTGCAACACACCAACATGGCACATGTATACATATGTAACTAACCTGCACATTGTGCACATGTACCCTAAAACTTAAAGTATAATAAAAAATATGCATGCATAGACAAGTACAAAATGTATGCAGATACCAATGAATACATAGGAAAATACCTAAAGCCAACCTTGTAGAACGTGCCATGTTCACTTTACATAGAGGCATGGTGACCTTTTTCAGTAAAGTTGATGTTAAGTTTCACTTTAGATAATGATTATTTTTCATTCCTGATTTTACAGTGGTAACATGAACTTGAGAAATCATAATAAAGAATAATGACCATTCCTCCCCTCTTTTCTATTCTAAATATTTACTACCTGATTGTCTAGGCAGGCTATAAATTTTATGTGAGTATTCACTTTGCTGCAGGACTGTGGGAGGGAGGGTCTTCTCCCCTTCTTATATTTTTGAGGAAACCAGCAAAATGAGTTAAAATATTTTTGTATGTAGGAAAATTTTGATGCCCCGTTCTTTACTGTTTTCATGCAATTTATTTATGTCAAAATTATGAATACATTACATTTGCATAGCAGATTCTGATTTTCAAGGCTTTATTATGTGTGGTGGCTTTGCAAAATGTTCACCTTGTTTCACTTACATAGAGTCAATTCTTAAGCATGGGGTGCTACATGAGAGAGAGAGGAAGAGAGAAAAAGCTAGATAGCACATATAATTAAATGGCATGACTTGCTACTCTACTGCTTCAAAAATACATACCATGGGAGATATGAACCTGGCTGCTCCTTCAATTGGCCTTCGTTCCCGTATATCTCTGATAGTATGAGCATCTCTCTATTTTTGATGAGGTTTTAATGTTGAAAATGTTTGTTTAATGTAACATGGCTCTGAAACAAAGCCAACTACTTTAGTGCTCACTCATCAACAGTGATGTAAAAGCAGGGGTCAGCAACATTTTTTAAAACATATATTCCTATGAGTAAAATATAAAATTTAGCAAAAACTAACAATATTTCCATACCGATTTTTACTTACGGTTATGCATTTCTGAACTAGTGTATTCATGCATTAAATGACCTGAGACAGAAAATTTTAAAAATGAGATAAGAATACAATACAAATGGACCTTCTGTTATTTTTTTCTCACACTCCAAATAGTCATTTTATTTCTACTTTAAGATCCTTTCTTTCCATTTTGGAAACTATTGTAAAGTATGGTAGTTTCAAACAAGGAAGTTTAAGGAATTTTCTTTTTTTTTTTTGTGAGACGGAGTCTTGCTCTGTCACCCAGGCTGGAGTGCAGTGGCGCGATCTTGGCTCACTGCAAGCTCCGCCTCCCAGGTTCATGCCATTGTCCTGCTTCAGCTTCCCGAGTAGCTGGGACTACAGTCGCCCGCCACCAAGCCCGGCTAATTTTTTGTATTTTTTTTAGTAGAGACGGGGTTTCACCGTGTTAGCCAGGATGGTCTTGATCTCCTGACCTTGTGATCTGCCCGCCTCGGCCTCCCAAAGTGCTGGGATTACAGGCTTGAGCCACCGCACCCGGCCTAAGGAATTTTCAAGATTAATTTTAACGACATGCAACTTTACCTTATATGCTGACTTTGCTATCTTATAACATATTTTACAACTTACTACATACTGTCTTACTCATTCTTTGTATAATTCTAACCAGATTACATGTGATAATAAAAACTGTATCTTTTGAAGGTGAAATGACTTGAAGGAAAGCACAGGCCTAATTCCCAGACTCCTATGTCAGGATATCTCTCTTCTAGATTTTACATTGCAAGTTTGATTATTCAGAAGAGACTAGAAGTACATTCTGTTTCTCCTTTGCTTTTATCTTATCATTCACAAGGTGGTTCTTACCAACGTAGGCAGTTACATGTTTTGATTTAGAAGAGTATTAGAAATAACCTTATTACCATTTCAGGTTAAAAGTGATCTTCTCTTCTAACTTCAGATTTCACTTCTTCATTCACCTGTGAGATAATTTGAAAAGTTTCACTTCTTCCTTAATCTGTGAGATAATTTGAAAAGGAAAGAAAAGTTCCTGAATTGAAGAAATTTGCATTTCTAGTGTTATCTCATTATTATATTTCGCTATGTCGTGTTATGTTGTTTATTTTTTTATTTATTTCATTTGATGATATTTCTTTTCATAGCCAATGTGGTCTCAGTACAACTCTCACCACGTTTGTGATGACTTTAACATTCAAGGCCAGAGATGCAAATACATTTATGAAATAACTGAAAGCGTTTCAACTACTAGGAATTGAAGAGCACATGCCCATGTGAAACACAAATACATATTATTACATTGAAAACACTGGGTCAGACAAAGATGAAAGTGGGCCACCTCCAGTTTGCATCTTGTGACTTAGAGAGTAGGATTTGTCATAAAAATCAGCAAAATGAACTAAGTACAAACTAAGAAAATTTTCAGGGAACCCAAAGCCAAGACCTGTGAAAGTGCACAGTAAGAGTCCATTCAACTCAAATAAAAGGGTTACAGAATACTTCAAGGCAAATGTGGCTTTTTTGCTGGATGCCAAAGGATGAGTAGCACTTCCAAAAATTCCACGGGGTTAAGAATAATCATGGGCAAGAGAAGAACATGATCAATGTCACGTAAGCATTATGCACAAGGATTTTAAATGTCTTGGTGTGCAGCATATGACATCAGGTACAACAGGAGTTAGGGCTAGAAAGGCACCTTAGGGAAAGACTTGGAGGGTCTTAAATGTTACAAGGCGTTTGCACTGGATTCCAGAAGTATTGGAAAGCTATTGAGGGGATTTTCAAGAGTACTAAAACAATCTAGTCTCTTTGTTGTGTGTAGCAGTAGTTTAATTTATTTATTGATTTATTTTAGATTCAGCAGGTACATGTGCAAGGCTGTTATATGGGTATATTGCATAATGGTGAGGTTTGGGTTTCTAGGGCCCCCAACACCCAAATAGTGAACATTGTACTCAATAAGTAAGTTTTCATCCCTCACTCCTCTCCCAGCCTACCCACTTTTGGAATCCTCAGTGCCTATTTTCCATTTTTATGTCCATGTGTACCCATTTTTTAACTCCCACTTATAAGTGAGAATGCAGTATTCGATTTTCTGTTTCTGAGTTATTTCACTTAGGATAATGGCCTATAACTCCATCCATGTTGCTGCAAAGGACATTATTTTATTCTTTCATATGGCTGCATAGTATTTCACTGAATATATGTGCCACATTTTCTTTATCCAATCAACCATTGATGGATGCTCAGGTTGATTCCATGACTTTGCTATTGTGAATACTGCTGTGATAAACATGCAAGTGCAAGTGGCTTTTTAATATGATTATTTGTTTTCCTTTGTTTAGTGGAATTACTGGGCCAAATAGTAGCTCTGTTTTTATTTATTTGAGATATCTCCATAGTGTTCTTCATGGAAGTTGAACTAGTTTACATTTCTCCCAGTCATGTACAAGCATACCCTTTTCTCCACATCCGCACCAACATCTGTTGTTTTTTTGACTTTTTAATAATAGCCATTCTGACTGGTGTGAGATGGTATTTCATTGTGGTTTTAATTTGCATTTCTCTGATGATTAGTGAAGCTGAGCATTTTGTGTATGTTTGTTGGCAGCTTGTACGTCTTCACAAAATATTTCTTAGAGTAGTTGGAAGAAATGGATGGGAAAGTTAAAATATGGCTTAGAGTATTGGATATGCAGTTAAAAAGCAAGAGAGAAGAAAGGTAGTATTTGCTTATTTCAGTGACTAATTGGATATAAGGAAAGGAAAATTTGAACATAATTCTATGTTTTCCATCTAGACAACAAGATAAAGAGTGAAGCCACTGGCTGAGGCTGGAACACAGGAAGAAAGGTTAGGGAGGGATCACACTCAGTTCGGTTTGGGACATACTAGAATCAAGGGGTTAGTACTGCACACACAGAGTCTACCCGTAACAGCTGGAATTAGGTTGTGTTTTTAAAATGCATAATGATCTTTCTAAAATAAATAGTTGATCTTACACTTTATGTATGAAGCCTGTCGGTGTTTCTTCACCGTCCCTGGAATAAAGTCCTCACAACAGAGGGTGGTATGTAGGTTTCTTCACATTCTGGCCCCTGTATTCCACTCTGGCTATGAATCTTGCCATTCTACCCTCACACAACAGGAGCTGTGGCTATCCTGAAATATTTCCATTCCCAGACTTTGATATGAGCTCGCTCTCTCAGGCCTCTTCACATGTTGGCGCCTTTGTTTGTAAGCCCCTTCCACTCACATACCCATTTGTCTGCCTTTGGCTGGCGGCCTTCCGCTACCTAGTCCTTCCGTCTCCATGGGGATGCCACCTTCTCCAGGAAAGCTACCACAACGAGATTTTTCCTACCTGGGGAGGGAGCTCTTCAAATGTACCCTCATGGGCTTACATCTAACAAGCACTTATTAAACCAAACACAACTTATTTTCCTTTTTCATCTCTCCTGCTAAGCTCTCATCTACCTGGAAATGAGGATTCTTCCTTGTTCACTATCATGTCCCCAACACTTATCATGGTATTTGGCATGAATGACACACTCTTTTGGAAGACTGCGCTATAGCCTTTTACTAAATGTAAAATAGAGCCATTCTTATTGTAACACACTTTCAAATTGGTGAGAGACTATTAGTACAAATGAATCCTGTCAGCTTAGATTGCAGGACATTGTAAACCCAATATATGATTAGAGAAAGGAAGCTGATTTCTGTTGCTCAATTCTGGCTTCTCAAGATTTTTTCTTTGTGAATATAGTTTCTGAGAAATGGTTGTGCTGTTATATTGTGGGGTAATATTTTACATTAAAATCATGGGCATATTGATATTAGAAAAATAGTTCAAGTGGTGGGGAGAAATCCAGTCATAGGCCAGGTTGCCAGGGATACAGGAACTCACAGCAGTTAGGGAGGCTTGACATCTGTACCGTAGCCATTGTTTATTTAATGTAGGGTTAAAAGGGAATATCCTCCCATGCTAATCACATTGTCACAAGGAAAGCAGCCCAAAGGTCTCTAATCTAAAATTATTAATTTCATTAAAATTGATAAAGTAAACAAGACATACATTTTAAATAGCTTAATAAAGTCTAGATTCATTAAAGTGTCCTAATATATTATAATAACATTAATTTATTCAAATGCACAACTAAAGATAGATACCCCTTGGGGCTAAGACAGTGATGCATGATATTCTTCAGCCTGTTCCTAGGAATAAATGATATCATATTGTTTTCAAGCCTTAAGTATCAAGCAGCACAATAAACCAGTAGGTTGCCATAGCAGCATATTCACATAAATTTTCATTTCTCTCTGGTATCTAGCAGTTCTTGCTCCTCCTCCTCCCTTTCACTTTTCTTTGTTGTTAAATCTGTGAAAAGCTTAGATGAGATTGATGATGCACATGTAATTGATACTGAGTTTGGCACATCTTGAAATCACGATGCCACGATCTTTTCAGTCACTCTCCTAGATCTTTTCTTTAAAAATAATTTCCTGAATGCTCAATATTTAATATTTTTCTGCCAACTGAGAGGAAATATATCTGTTCTAAGAAACAGACTCTATCATTGAACAATAACACCTATCAAAATCTAGTGCCTACTGCATTTGGCATATATGTGCATAAATATTACACATTAAATATTTTTAAAAACATTTTAACATTAACACTTTGTGGTTGGCTTCGTTTCTCCCATTTCACAGATGAAAAAACTAAGAATTACTAAAATATAAAAACATAATTCGTTCAGACAAGCATGCAACAATTACTCTATACCTATTAAGTATCCAACACTATAGTACATGCTTAGAATACAATGCATAACAAAATCAACCTTGAATCTTGCCTTAAAAGAGTTATACTCTAATGAGGAAGATGGACATTAATAAAGAATCACACAAATATATGAAAACCTAAAGCTGAAATGATGTTAGAAAAAGAAGTATTTGATGTTATGATGATAATTTGGCCAAGCCAAGCAGAATACAATAACCCCATACCATCCCGATAACTTGAACTTTACAGAGAATTTTAAGATTACTCTAAAATACTGCATTCTTGTCATTTGGATAGGTTGCATTTTTCTGCCATTCTTGACTATATTCTGCATATATACTATGAGGAGGGACTTTCTTCCATCCAAATATTTAGTGAACCTAGAGGAAGAAAAACAAACAGTAATTGATGCTGAGAGTGTGTGTATGTTGGAGAGAGTGTGAGCAGGGAAGGAGGAGAGAACCTACTGTGTGTTTCTCATCTCAGGCTACAAGAAGCCTGGGAGACTGACTATGGGAAGCTGGACGCAGCTGCTCTAAAACGCTGCACTGAAAGACATAACTAAGCCCCAAATACATAGTCAAGAGGCTTCTGGTCCAGAGATATATCCAGATAGTATATTTTTTTTAGTTAATTTTTTACCCATTAGACTCACCTCTTGGATCAAACCTGGCTTTCCCGGCATGGGTGCCACATACCACTTGGCTGTTTAGCTCCCTTGGTTTTATTCCCTGGCTTGACTCGATTTTCTTGAAGGATCCATGATTTCTGATTTGTCTCTGCAAACTTAGGTACAATATCCTGGTTTCTACATAGCAATTTGAATGTCAATTTCTACTTTGGGAGGGTACCAGTAGTCAGAGGACCTAACTTTAAATCTTGATTCTGCCACTTATCAGATGGTGCAAGATAAATTAACCTAATCTTCTTAAATGTCTGTTTTCTCATCTATAAAATGGGACTAATAGCACCTACCTCCTAGGATTGCTGTGAAGGTTTGTGGATATGTACACTTCAACATGCTTAAAGGTTTCTGCGTGTTGATTTTTCACACTTGTAACACGAAACATTATTGCGTACAATGCTGAATTTTTTTTTTAATTTTGAGACGGAGTCTCACTCTGTTGCCCAGGCTGGAGTGCAGTGGCACCATCTCGGCTCACTGCAACATCTGCCTCCTGGGTTCAAGCAATTCCCCTGCCTCAGCCTTGCGAGTAGCTGGGATTATGGGCACCCACTGGGATTACCACATCTGGCTAATTTTTGTATTTTTAGTAGAAACGGGGATTCACCCTGTTGGCCAGGCTGGTCTCGAACTCCTGACCTCAAATGATCCACCCGCCTCAGCCTCCAAAAGTGCTGGGTGGGCCACCATGACCGGCCACAATGCAGAAAATTTTTAGTATAAGATTACTTCAGTCGGCCAGGCGCGGTGGCTCACGCTTGTAATCCCAGCACTGTGGGAGGCCGAGGCGGGCAGATCATGAGGTCAGGAGATCGAGACCACGGTGAAACCCCGTCTCTACTAAAAATACAAAAAATTGGCCGGGCGTGGTGGCGGGTGCCTGTAGTCCCAGCTACTCGGAGAGGCTGAGGCAGGAGAATGGCGTGAACCCGGGAGGTGGAGCTTGCAGTGAGCCGAGATTGCGCCCCTGCCCCCCACCCGGGGGGAAAAAGGGAAACCCCCAATAAAAAAAAAAAAAAAAAAAAAAAAGATTACTTCAGTCATAAATGTATTGAGAACAGATAAAATGTCCCACATACATAAAGCATTCCTGGTCACATTGAAAAGACTAGAAATACAGTCTGATTCACAGCCTACACACACACACACACACACAGAGAGAGAGAGAGAGAGGAAAAGATTATATATATATATATTATATATATATTTATTTATATATTTATATATATTTATATATATATTTATATATATTTATATATATATTTATATATATTTATATATATATTTTTATTTATATATATATATAAAACTCCATCCTTGAGAGAGGCATTATGAGATGTGTTATGGAAGGGACCTGTATGCTATCTTAATGTCATCTTCAGATTTTCAGGTAGAATTACAGTCCTTGAGATAATAACTATGCGGTAGTTTTCCTCTATAGTTCCTAACTCTCTTTCAGCATAGAAGGCATTTAATCATAATTTGATAACCAAATAAAACCTCATTTTTGTTAAGTCCATGTAAGAGTTCTACCATCACTCACGACTTTTTCTCAATCTTTCTCTTTTGTTTTAATTTGAGCTGTATCTTCAGTTCACACAACATCTTGGAATTCTACAAGCCTACAATCCATTGCTGACATTAACATTTCTTGTCTTTGTAAATAAGACTGTTATGATTCAAGGGTTAACTTCCCCCACCATCGAATACCAAAGACTGATTAATAAGACCATATTAATCTGCCCACTCATAGAAAATGGTATGTCATTATCATGTTCTCTCATAATTCCAGTCTGATAAAAGATTTGTCATTATTTGAGAATGCCTCCCTCACTCTTTTTTTTTTTTTTTTTTTTTTTTTTGAGACGGAGTCTCGCTCTGTCCCCCAGGCTGGAGTGCAGTGGCGCGATCTCGGCTCACTGCAAGCTCCGCCTCCCGGGTTCACGCCATTCTCCTACCTCAGCCTCTCCGAGTAGCTGGGACTACAGGCGCCCGCCACCACGCCCGGCTAATTTTTTGTATTTTTTTAGTAGAGATGGGGTTTCACCGTGGTCTCGATCTCCTGACCTTGTGATCCGCCCGCCTCGGCCTCCCAAAGTGCTGGGATTACAAGCGTGAGCCACCGCGCCCGGCGAGAATGCCTCCCTCACTCTTATTCCAAGTTATTCTAATATTTAAAATGTTGTCTTATACTTCTTAATATATATTTCCTACATTAGGAATGACGTCTTTCTGAGGCTGTTTTCATCTGCAAGTTGGTTTCTCTAGAGATATCTGTTGTTATTCCTGACCTGGAAAGACAGATAGGGAACAATAGTCTTAAAATGTGGATTGAGGCTGGATTTATATATAAAATGAATGAGGTCCAGTGTGGCTGCTCCATTTCTTAATAATTTTGCAATCTGAACAATCAGTGCTGATGGTTATGTGGCCAGTTTTTTGGGGTGATGTTGATGCA
The DNA here is from genome assembly GCF_009828535.3 of Hylobates moloch. Lineage (NCBI taxonomy): Eukaryota > Metazoa > Chordata > Mammalia > Primates > Hylobatidae > Hylobates > Hylobates moloch. The sequence continues at coordinate 154,349,497 of NW_026652280.1, forward strand.
GGCTCTTCTGGTCATCCCAGATAGCTGCTGCCTGGAGCGAGGTTATGATTGTAAAGTTTGTGTCCATTTTGTGAGTCAGAAATATAAGTATCCCTAGTTATCAGTAGGCTTTCCATGTGCTACTTCTGACTGACACTGGAAAATATAGGGGACTATTCTAATTCAGAACTAGTTAGTGGGTTGGGCTGTGTCACTTATGAGCTGACAGCCTTGGCTAGCAAAGCAAATAGCCTGCGGTTCACAGATTTATGAGGCATTGGCAAAAGCCAGAAGGGAGAAGAGGAGTGAGAGTTATGGTTCTCAATGTGGAGCAAACTTCTGTTGGTGTCAGAGGATAGAGGACAGCAGGGTCCACAGAAATAGAAGGATCTTATAACTATATTCCCTATGATAAAACCGCAATGAAGAAAAATGACCAGGTATTTCCAAGTAGGCACCGTATAGTACCGATCTATGCTGAAGAAATGGATGCCATATTTAACTCCGAGCTCTGCAGAATTTGTTTCTACTTTTTTTTTTTTTTTTGGCAGGGAGGGGCGGGGTTCAGCAAGGGCTATAAGAAAGCATATTTCATTGTATAATCTAAGTCAATATAAGAATGATTCTTTTTACAGAAATAAAGTTATAGACAATCATATTAGAATGAATCAATTTTGTAAAGAAAAACATCATCAATTAGAGAGCTCTTTTATCATTATTTGGTTTTAGTCAAGGAGTGAATCACATTAGGGTCATATACGCTGGAGCTTCTAGCTGTGGCTCAAATTTATATATCCAGTAATTAAGGGCAGTTATGTTCATATTAACAAGGTCCCCACAGTGACCAAAATACCCTTATGTTGTAAACCCCTGTTTATGTGCTGGATTCTTCTCCTTGGCTCTGACCTTCTCAAGGGCAGAGATCATGGGTTCCCAGTCTTGTCCCTAGTCACTCAGCCAGCATAGAGCTCATCTTTGTAGCAATTTGATGAATATTTTCAGAATTGATCTGAATAATTGAGAAAGCCCGTCTTCATACCCCAGAACTCTGCAGGAAAATCACAAAAGTACATTCTCTAGACATACACACCATATCAGAAGTCACTCTCCCACAAAGTCAGCTTTGCAAAGTCCTTCTTCCAGCCATATACCAGATAGAGATAGGTTCTTACGTGGTGTTTGAGGAGTCAGCACTTCTAAAACACACAACTACAGAAGAAAGTAAGCCTTAGATTTCTCTAGTAATTTCAGAAAAGTAGCTTTCCTGAGAGGGAAGAAAATTCCCTTAGGGAACGTAGTTTGCTTTTTTATTGGCCGTAATAACCTGCCTGGCTGATCCGTGTAGCAGGGGTTGGAGCACTAATGCTCCACTCTGGTAAGGATGCACACGGTACTGCTGGCCAGAGGCCCAAAATGGGCCCACACATGCAGAGTATGGATGCGCTACATGATTCAGCAACATCTGTGGCTGTGCCTTCAGATACATTTAAGGGCAGGGAACTGGAAGCTAATTCACCCAGAAAGACAGCCATAAGGAACATAAGCATATAGTGCCATGGAGTGTCTGAATTTACTTCCTCAAGTATCTCCCCTGGGTCTAGCCAGTTGAAGGCCCTGGTTAGTTGCTCTCTCAACTCTTCAGCAGGTGAATAGTCCTACTTTTTGGTTGATGGGACACAACAGGGATTTAGTAGTCTAGGGAGTTTCTGAGTCCTCTGGAGAGTGTGTCTATAACAAAGATGCGGGCAAATTGATTTAAGTCATAATGCTGAAACTTGCAAGGCAATGAAACTGGTTTTTTACACAGCATCTATACTGATCAGTTAAAAATGAAGTTGTTAATGTGATGCAGAAAAATATGTAATAATGACTAGGGGAATTTAGCATAAATGGTTCTAGGCTAAAAATATGAGACAGAAGAATAAAAGCTGCCATATCCATGATATTTTATGCCCTATTATCTTATGTCAGAGTTGGAGATCATTAAATTTATTGCTCAAGCTAAAGTGTGTTCAATGTTTATTTAACTCACAGTTTTATTAATCTGATTAAAGTTTGCATTTGGGGTAAGCCAGATTCAGCTATTACATGAAATATAAGTAATTCCCAGAGTAATCAAGTATGACTGCTCATTTTAATCTGCATTTAACTACAGTATATTTCATCTAAATTCAGGTGCAAGCCACATAGTATAATGCAAAGGAGTTCAAATTGAACTCTCAGGGGTTGCCATTTATTGGCATCTTCATAATTAAAAAAATACAAAAACTTGAACACATTAAAGACAAAAAACTACCATGCCATTTGGACTATCAGTTTACATAGCCTCTGTTGTATCAGTGCATCTCCTTTGCAATAAATTTGGGGTACATTGTGGAGAAGTTAGTATCAAGTTGACATACTCATTATAGGAAAATTTATATTTAAAGAGATAATTTTTGAAGAGGCGACTGAAGTGGGCTTACCAATGCCTATGTTGGGGGAACATCACCTGAATACCATTGACCTTTGTACTACTTATTATGTATATATTAAGCGCTTTGTAGGATTCAAATATCAGAGAAATCATGTCCATTTAGCCTTTCCTTTTGAGGAATTTAAAACAATTCAATGTATTTGCTTTGAAAAGACTTGTGTATATGGAAACTGCTAGAGAGAATAGTACAAAAGAAGCATACAGAGAGAGAGATAAGAGCCCTTTAAGATAAATTAGAAAAAGAGAGATAAGTCTTAGGTTAGACCTAAATGAGGAAGGAAGAATCTGACTAGCAGAAATAGAAGGTACAAGAGATGGGTTACAGATTTAGAAAAAAGGTGAAGCAGAAGTAGGTACAACATGCATTGAAAATGGTGAAGCCATGCCAGCCTGTTTCAGAGTGAGGGCCTCTGGTGGTAAATCCAGAGACTGTTGGACAATTAGTGTGAATTTGAGTATAGCCGAATCCCATACTGAAGCCCAGAGAGTTTTAAAGTCTTTCCCAGGCACATTCCTAAAATATGGCAGTGATGGGACTCAACTTTAAATGCTATCTCCAATACTATATGGCTGTCTCTTTCTAGGTTTAATGGACGTTATCTGTCTGGGTTGTACAAGAGTAAAGTGGTGTTGACTCTGGACTCAGAACCATCCTATCACAGTTGTAGGGTTAACTTTCAAGGGAGTTATTTAATAATATCTGAAATGACCCAGACGTACTCCAGCCAGCTTACCTAGAAACCATCAGTTTGTACTTTCAATGGAATCTTTATATTTATTTCCCTTAAACTCCTTCCTGACTTTAATAGATGAGATATTATTGGTATGGTATGTTTTATTTTCTAAAATATGTAACAGTGCCTAAATAGGACATGTAGCTATCCAAGCTCAGTTTGTTATGTAGCACAAATAATCCCACAGGAACAATCTACAGCTGACATGTAACCTCACCTCCCCCAAGTCTACTAATGTAAGTGAAATGTAAATTGCACCATTATCACATTATATGCTAACATCAGCGTGGTTGAATTGTCTATGGGTTGCCATGACAACCCCAACTAAGATAAAAATGAAACTGGTATTCACAATACATATTTACCTAGAGCTTATTTTGTCTTCTAGGCTCTTCAATGGCCAACAAGGAATTATTATTCAAAATTTTAGCACAAGATCCATCCTCACTGTTACCAATGTGACACAGGAGCACTTCGGCAATTATACTTGTGTGGCTGCCAACAAGCTAGGCACAACCAATGCGAGCCTGCCTCTTAGCCGTAAGTAATGCAATGGTACCAAAATGCTTCCAGGGGCCTCTGGGCCCCTGTCCATCAGTAGAGATAAAACCTAAGAATGGAGTACGTTCATTTTAAAACTCAACCTGATGTGACACATTCCTTATACGTCACACATTCCTTACACATGGAAACTTTGCCCCCAAATCATATAGTTGTCCAAGGATTTTATAATCCCTGTAGAAGTCTACGTGTGTTTTAAAAAAAAATATGTTAGAGCTGAGAAAGGAAAAAATACATAAATAATAGGGCTAACTGAAAAAGTGTCTTTTGGCTGAAGTCAGTAGATTTGGTGAGATTTTGTTGGTTTTTTAAATGTATTACATATTCTTGAAGTATAGATTAACACGGCTTGAATTTACTCTTGGTTGGTTTTCATAAAACATTCATCTTGGGGTAGCCAGAATTTCACAAGCCATACAAAAAATGAAACAGTAAGTAAATGATCGTGGACAAAATATTTTATCCATATAGATAATATTTTTACTCAAAATTGTATTTTAAAATAAAACTTAAGATTTTATTCAAATAAATACTACATTTCTAATGTATCTTACTTCCTAAGGACTAAAAATTAATGAAGAAGCACAAACACAAGGATCGGGTAAAAGGATAGAAACCTCCATGAATGTTTCCTCCTATAATTAATTTTACTGCTGTTTAGAAGCTGCGTAACCAACAAGTTGTTGCAGCCACAAAATATTCTTAATTTTGAAATCAAATGCTTCTCAAAATGCTCAAAGAAGACTAGAGAGAGTATACTGTCTTTTCAGTGCCACAAAGTTATCTGAATTATCCTTATCTCTTACAGTTAATATTTTATAGTAACTTGACAAATGTATATTTGTCTTATGATCCTGTTATAATAAGCTATCTCTGAAAAATGCAAATATTGTATAGTTCATCATAAGTATCATTTCCATTTTGCAGGAACGGGGATGGGATATATGATGTTCCTACAACTTAAAAATATACTGTAATAAGTTTCCATGATTTATGAGCTTTACATTACCATAATTTAAGAACTCTGATGTGAAATAAAATATATCAGTTCATATTACATCTTTTATTATCCCAGCCTAATATCCTTTAGTACTCAATTTGAAAGAAAAACATTGCTTGCCATGCGATAGTTATAGTATAATATGCTTGCTTAAGTTCCTTCCATGAGGATGATTTATTTAGTGAAATTATGAATAATATAAACCATTGAAAATATTATAAAGCAGTGTGAATTCCAACTTAATGTAAATATTGATACTTCTTTGGTATATTATTAATATTTTAAATGGTTTAAATATTCAAGCACTTGAAAGAATAAATGAATTGACATGGCAAAGTAAAGAAAAATTTAAGGCTTAATAATATATGAAGTTTTGCTATTTAAATTTCTAAATTACATTCTGATTTTCAAAACTGAAACATTAATGAATGTGAAAAATTAGGAACAAATGCCACTTGTGTAAACATTTGTTTTACTCTGGCAATCTTAACACAAATGTCTGGAAATAATATAGTGCTGAAAAGGCTTCTAAATGTAGTGCTTTCAGAAGAGACGCTCATCATCTCTCTCTGCCACTGACTTGCTGTATGCTGAGGTGCTATTAAGTACGTACAATTTGATTAATTTGTTAATAAAGGCAAATGTGAAAATCCCATCTGTAATTATGAACATAGCCCTGGGAGTTTGAAAAAAATGTCCATATATTCAGAACCCCTTGTATGACCTCATCTGAAGCTCTTACTGCACTAAGCATTTTTATTTGGTCTTATAGTTATTTTTATATATATTCCATCTCTCCGTCACATTATAAGTTCTTTAAGAAGACAGGATCAATGTCTGATTAGTTATTTTATTTCCCATATCACCAAGCACAGTGCCTGCTATTTAATAAGCAATTAGTAAATCTTTAGTGAATAAATGAATTAAACATTGAGTAAATGAATGGATGGATTAATGAATAAATAAATGAGTGAATGAGTTTTAGCTGTAGAATTTGTACTTGTAACCTCTACAGATACAAGGCATTATGACTGTAATTACAAATAGCACATTGTTAGCTTACTCTGAAGCAGACTCTATTCTTATTTTTTATATAAACTTGTTCATTTAATTCTCACAAAATCCAAAGAGCTAGATTCTGTAATTCTCCTCTTCTAGAAAAGGAAACTTAGAGAATATAAATGTGGCTGAAGCCAAATGGTTAGTGACAAAGCAAAACTTTAAACCCTGACAATCTGGCTTCAGATTCTAAGCTTTTATCTACAACGCCTACACCCGGCAAAGCAATGCACTAGATGTTGGAAAGAAAAGGGTTAGTAGGACTGGAACCCCATCCTGAAGGAGTTCTCAGATGAGTGAGACGTGAGAATCAGGCAAGCAGGCAACGATAATGCAACAAGGTCAGTGGTACCATAATGGGGCAGAGAAGGTGCTCTTTGTAGTCTCAAGGTTCATGCAAGAACTTTCATCTAGAGTAGCCAATACCACTATCTGAATTATAGCTAAGGTGCAACTCAAAACATCATCTTAGCAATGACTGTCTCATTTTCTGGGGCAGAACTTTGCAGGAGCTCATTCAACAACAAACATGTACACAAAGTATAGTGACACAAATAAGAGAATGATCAACTCAGTCAGTCTCAAGGACTCAGGGAAAAATACAGAGGAAACGCCCCTTGAGGTAAAGGTGATTAGGTTGAGCCTGGGTGTGGGAATGGTGATGGAAGCAAGAGAGAGGCAAGCACTCTAGTGTTGAACCACTCATGCAAAGACATGGCAGTATGAAACAATTCCATACATTTGAAGACACTGTAGTACTTTAACATGGCCAGAATAAAAGGTAGAAGGAGAATATTGAGAGATGAGGGTAGACAAGTTGGCAGGGATGAGGATGAGAGACTTGAAATGAGTTTTGGCTGTATCCTGGTTTTGGAGAGTTACAGAAGGATTTTAACAAGGGAATGATACAAACAGATTTGGTTTCCAAAAGACACTCTTAGGCATTGCGGACTGCTAAACCCAGATATTAAACTTTTAATACTAAAGGCAAAATAACGATAATAGTAATAACACCAAAAAGAATAGCAGAGGTGAGAGAATTGAGAGCTAATTAAGAGATAGCCATTAATGACCAAATCTGGCAAGAAGAGGAAGGGAGTTGCAAGGATCTGGGTAACTCCTAATGTTTAGTTTGCATGAAATTAGCCAGAATAAGTGCATAAGAGAAGAATTAAGGCTTTTAGATTTTGGGAGGAGGTAGAAATTAAAAGAAAAAATTAGGTCATTTCTAGATATTTTTAGTTTGAGGCAATGTCTAATAGGTAGCTGGGTGTAAAGTCCAGTATGGAGACATAGATTTAAAGTTATCAGAGTGGAGGTGGTAGTTTCAGCCGTGAGAGTAAATGAGACTTCTCATAGAAGCCATGTGGAGTGAGAAGATTACAAAGGACAGAAATCCAAGTAAAATTAGCATCCAGGAGTGAGCCTAGGAAGAGAAACATCCTGCAGAAGCAAGCAAATTCAATGTGGATGGAGATGCCTGAGGGGGTTCAGCACTGTGGGGTGCTGTGAAAGCTGTGAGAGCAGCCCATTTGGGGAAGAATGAAGAGTCAGCACTGTCCCATGCTACGCCTACTCAGGGAACATCTGAAAATCAACCACTATCTCTGACAGTTGGGCAGTTAGTTACTGGTGACCTTTGCCACAGCAGTTTCTGTGTAAAACAGAGAGTAGAAGCCAGATTTCTGTGGATTAAGGTTAAATAAATAGATGAGGAAATAAAGACATGGATAATAAACTGCTCTTTTCAGAGGTTAGGCTATGAAAAGAAGAAGACAAGGCTGATGTTATGCCTTGATGTCTAGCTGCTGGTCTGATTAGGATTCCTTTCTGATTAATAGGCCCAATGGCTGTGTGTATATCAGCAGCTCCCTGACCTGCAAAGATACAACACCCTGGCATTTGATGAACTATACTATAGTGAACTTGCAATGTTTTCTGTTTTTCTGCAAGTCTCCATCATTTTCAGCTTGTTTGCCTCTTTCTCACATCTTCTTTGGGTGCGAAGGAAATAAGCAAAAGTTTTGACTTAACATGAAGACACCTTAAACCCCTTTATCTTCCATGGCCTGTAGGCTTTAGGCAGTAATTGTAAGAGAACCTGTAATTTTAAGTAGAGGTTTTAGTAATTTCATCAATAGAATTACTTTAAATTACTTAAGATAAAAATGTATGTTTTCTAAAATAAAGAGAAAGCAAAATTTATGGTGGAAAAACTACAGAAAAGCTAGTATACAATGAAGATCCCTCATCCTGTAGATTCTCTGTCCAAAAATTCCGGAAAGATTTCTGTGTTGTAAAAAGTACAAAATTGGAAGGGAAGAGAGGGAAAGACAGAAAGAATATTCTGCAGATCACTGTATATTAGCCCTCAGGAAAGAAGTGCTTTAACAAAATTTATAATGGATGACAGTATGCCAACTATTCATAGCAAAATTCTTATTAAATAAATAATTGGAGATTCAAAGATATTTGTTATTTTATTGTTATTTTTCGGTGCGTTTTTTGCTTCCTGAACACGAGCAACTAAAAAAATGTTTCTTCCAAGTCTGTTCTTTAAAGACTATGAACTGAGTGGTCCCATCCTGCCATCTATGGGTTCAATTCATCAAATGTACACTATCACTTAAGTGAGAATTCAGTAATCAGTAAAACATAGTCATTTCTATAAGTAAAACATGTTTTACACGCTTTGTTTCTCACTTCCACAAAAGTACAAATATTTATTATAAGACACGTATTCAAAGACTTGCCATCTAAAGGGAAATAGGAGAATTAATTAAGATGGAAGAAAGCTACATAAGCAAAGTGCTTAGAATTTACACAGCCTTAGTTTAATACAACCTTCTCCTGAGACCTAATATATGGAAATATTTGGTACAAATTGGGTCTCACTATGATAAAGACTCATAGCTTAGAGTCCCAAAATAGGTAATGATAATATTGCTATGATGTGTGGATGCTAAACTCCCATCTCAGGTGTTCCTAAAAATATAGTGTCAAATCCTTTACTGTAATATAGGTTCTACAGGTCCTAATGATGCTATAGGGATATCTCTGTGTGTGTGTGTGCGTGCATATGTGTGTGTGTGTGTGTGTGTGTACTCGTGTATGCATTTAGTCAAAGTAACAAAGCATTTGTCTCAGAAACATTACACATAACACATTCAAAGGACCGATCAAAACTGTCTTTTCCCTGCCTTAGCAGCCCTGTGGAGACAATAATGAAGTCCCAATTTTAAATGCTTTATGCAGTCAGGGCTTTTTAACTTTCTGGAATGTCTCCTTTCATATCAGAGAAAATTTCTTCCCAGCATGTTTAATGTGATGGGCATCTCTTCTTTTCAGATAAAAAAGAAGTCAGTAGCTAGTATCCAAAAGGAAATGGAAGAGTCTACTGAGGTCTACTGGAGAAAGTAAGAGTGAGAGTAATATAGCAGTTGTCCCTGGTTAGATTCAACCGATGCAAGCGAACAGTACCTTTCAACTGATTGGTTGAATATGAAACTGGCTATATCCTTGCAAGTAATATTTCCGCTCTCTGCTTGCTTCAGATGTCCCCACATGCCACTAAGCAACTGTCTGGGCTCTGTTACTTTTGCCTATTATAATGAACCCTGAAAGGTGATACCACAGATGTGAATGACTCATATTTTAGATAGAAATTTATCTGTCCTCTTGCAACTTAAAGGAGATAGGGTTTTCATTTCGGTTGAAAGAGGCAGTAATAAATTTAGACTTGGTGATTATTGAAGACAGAGTGCTGTGCGAGACAACCTGCTTTATCCTTGCAGCTTTGAGATGTTAATGAGAAGGCTTTCCTGGGTGCTCTAGTAACAAATATTTGACAAAAATTAGGTTTGCAGTTGTAGGTAGAATTTGATCCAGCTACACAGGCCTATCGAATCGCTCTCTACCAAACAAAAATAACACACACAGACATAATCAGCACACAAATCATGAAAGTATACAAATTTGCTGAAGTGGAGTATGTGTAAAGCAAGAGAATATTTTACCTCCCCAATCTCATACCTGGAACGTGTATGTGTTTTCAAGAAGAGAGACACCAAATGGTCATTTAGTGGCATATGGGAGAGACGATAACCAGCAGGCTGAAGCAGTCAGAATGACTGTTGAAGTTTATGGTGCTCCAGGTCACCAAATTGCCTCTAGTGAAAACCACATATCAGTTAGTGGAGCTTAACTTACATTTGTCAATTGACAGAAATTGGAGCTAGAAGATGTCTCAGATTTTACGTAGTCAATTTTCCTCCAACTTTCTTAAGCAATGGAACCCTTTATTCCTCCAAATAAAACCTATGCAAACTCTTAATGTATAACAAAGATAAAACTGGAGTTGGTTTGGTTAAGTTGGAGACAAATCTTATTTTCCTGCCCATCACATTACATAGCGGCCTTGAAGCCTCTCAAGATGTCATACATTTCCAAATAATTTGTTCTGAAAACTTCTTGTCTAAGCCAGTTTTTTCACTTTATAGGGGAGGAAACTGAAACCCAAATAGGATGAGTCAGAGACCAAAGTCAAGCAACATAACTAGGGCTAGAATTTCGTTTTTACTACCCTTGTTCCAGTGCTTGTCCCACTACACAGGTGGAACACCAAAAGCTTTGAATCGAGCCGATCTGAGTTAAAACTATAATCCTTCATGAAGGATTGTGGATACTGTAGTCACCTGGCCTATAAAATAGGGGAAAATAAGTTACTTTTATAGGATTACTGTGAAAATTAAATGAGAGGACACACAAAATGGCCAATACACTACTCGTCTAACACAAGTGCCTATGAAATGCTAGTTTCCTTTTCTGTCCTTCTCATGTATAGTTCAAATGTTGAAGGGTAAACACAGGCAAGCACACATCTATATAACCTGAATGACTGTGTAACTTTATTTCACTGGATAGACAAATGAGCAGCACTGGTCCTTTGATTCATTTATTAATGCACTATGTATATCATTATGATATTGTCCTTTTTATTAGAATTATTAATTAAATCAGCCATGCATGTAAGCATTCACTTGTAATCAGTAAAAAAAAAAAAAAAAAAAAAAAGATGGAGAGGTTGTACAAGATTAATTACTCTACTGATGTGTTTCTCCCAGGTTAAGAGGCAATTTGACAGCGGCATCTTCAAGCTACTGGTACAGCACATACATTTCCCACAGTTGACAAAGGGTCAGTAAATTTGGAAGGGAAAGGAAGCTTTGGTATTTGGTGTTGTCATTGATCAGCCTTGAAATATGGCTTGCTTATGAGGATTAGGTACCTAAAAGACATAGAAAAATAAATTAGGGTTTCTAATTTAATCACAAAATTTTACTAGAAGCCCTACCCTTGGAGTCAAACTGTCCTTAAATTGGAGAGCTCCATAGCAATTAACTGCCTGGCCTCCGCATACCAATTTATAATATGAAGAGACTAGACTAACTAGTCTCCATGTTACCTTTCAGCTATAATGTTTTCAGATCCTAAGAAATCTATGCATGTTTAAAAGATAGTATGTATGTATTGATATTTTTTAGTTAAACTTACTCCTTAACAAAGAAGTGCTGCCAATATTTTTACCTTCTGTATATTTTTGTTATTGAACTCAAAATTATTTTTATCTGACAAAAAATGCATTTTAATGTGCTTGTCTCTGTAGTGAGTTTCCATAAAACTTAGCTCAAGAGCACTGCTGGCCTAATCATTTTGTCATCTCTACACAGAATTTTACTCTCCAGAGAAATTTCCTTTATGTTCACAGTTGTAACAATCTTGGCCAGTAACCTACGAAAAAGGCACTAGAATAGACATTCTTGCTGCTATTTTATTTCACACAGCTCTAATCCTATAACTAATTAGGCCAAAATGTGACTTGAGTATATGGGTTTGTGACTATTAGGACTTTATAAAAATGAAAACATGCCAACATTTCCAGTCAAAGGAAAACAGATTAACAGAGAATTTCTTCGGTATGCCTTTCCTGATCTTTTCTCTTACAAAGCCTTTTGGAGGTCCTGTGAGATATTTCTTTCCCAGCACTTCTGAGAACTTTCTTGGAGCATACTTACCCAGCGTGCACTGTGTTCCCTGTAACTGTGACTCCATCTAAAGTGGGATCCAATGGTTTGAGCACGTAATAAGGTGGCAAAGTCTGAGCCACTCTATCACCTTCACTTCTGTGATTTCTTTCTCAGAAAATGGAAATGTGACCCCTAATAAAAGATCCAGGAATATGTGTGAACAAAATGATTATTACGAAGTTCTGAGTATTGTTATGATTAAACTTCCTATTTCTCTTTAGTCAGAGTGAAACATAGTTACAAGGGTATTCCACTAAACGAAAAAGTAAATTGAAATTGGCTCTTTTTTTGCCATTCTGATGTTCCAGATAAAGGTAAAAAGAGGAGGAATTAACTGTGAAAGCAATAATATTTCAATGGGCCACTCTTTCTCCAAAGCACTGTAAATTCAGTTTTAGTATCCATAAAGCTGCTAGGGAAAAGACTGAAAATGGCATGTCTTCATTGAATGTGTCTATTCAGTGTGGACTGGACTTCCTTTCTTTATAAGTGTAATTCAATTGGGATTTCTCTGCAGAGATACAAATTAACTATCCACCCAGTATATAGTTAAATAAGATTTGAATAAACCAAGCCAGACTTGCTTGCATGGAAATGTTATTTCACCTATGCTCTGGCCAGCCATTTATAGTAGGTTAGATTTTCCAAATTTTAGCTTATTTTTAAGCAAGACTTCTCTTTCAACAGTTTTAAAGAAATGAAGCAACTTCAGTTTCCTAGCTCTCAAATGTGTTTTTTAGATAGTTGCATAATCTTCAGTTCCTTTCTTTGAGTCAATCCAATTAGTGCATATGTGGAGCCGCTTAATTAGTGAGGCAGATCATAATTCTTGCTGAAGAACCATTAAAGTCACTAATCAGTCCACTTAGAATGAATTCCAGGTTTTCTAAAATACTTTCTAAGACAAGAGTAACAACATATATATTTTCCTAAAACTGGCAGAATAATAGTATTTGCTCTAAGAATTAGTGACCATAACTATAGGGAAATTTGTATTTTCTCAAAAAAATTATAACTCCTTGGGGGCACTGTAGTTTATGATATGCATACAAACTGTAGATAATAACTATAATCAAACTGACTAACATTAAGTAAACACATTTTTTAGGAAGACTTGCATAAGCGATAGATGCACATCAACTCTGCAGGCTTGACTCTGCTGCAAAAGGATAAATTGAAGGGGTTTATTTCTCTCAGGCTAACATGTGCCTGTTGGAGGCCGTATTTGACATCCTTTCTTACACCCATTTTGCTTCATTCTGCAGAACCACCTGTATTTCTCGAACATTCTTCCTGCCAGCAACACCTGAAAGAATGTGCCTCACATGCTAAAATAATCTTAGACTGCCACATATCACCATCATAAATCTTCCATTTATTATTTTCGTTTCCTGGTTACCATCCTCCTTAATTCTTTTCTTTGTCTTATTGTTGTGATTGTCATATATTTTTTTAAGTTTTTTTTAAGTTACTGACTCACATTAGTGATAGGCTCTCACCTGCTATTTATTTATTTATTTTTACTTTCTGTATCCCTTCCTCTTATTTTCTTCCTCTTATTTCTCCTCAAACTCCAGGACTTAATCATCACCAAAAGAGACAGATAGATGCTTCTCTAACTAGGAGTATAGATTCAGAACGGAACCAAACAGCCTCTGAATAGGCAAGCCCGAAATTGCTTTTGAAAGCTTCATCACTGAAAATGTAATCAAACTTAGCTTACCCCAAATTGATTTGAGTTGCAGCCTAAGGGCCAACCTTTGACCAGGGCAGCGTTCACACTTGCATTGATTCTGCCTGCAATTGAATTACTCAAGCAATTCTGTGCGCTTTCAGCTTTAGCCCTGGGGTGCAAATGGCCAATTTGGGAGGCAACTTGCTTGTGCTTGAAATTTGCAGAAAGATTTTCTCATACATTCCCGGGGAAAAGCAGGATTACTTTTTAAAAATATTATCTTAGTCATAGAATTGGCTGCCCAAAGCATATTTTGTTTCCTTGTTTTCATATTTGTTTTGATTTGAGAAAACTTTGTTTCCCCCAGAGATTCTCTTCTGACTTTGAAAAGATGAGATCTGCTCCTTCCATATGTTTACTAAAATTTAGAGGAAATGAAAATTAATGAGAAAAAATAAGGCAAAATAATATGCTGCTATTAGATAGAAAGGCCAGAAACACACTGCATTTTATAGTTCTAGAGGCAAAAGTTAAAAATATACATATACGGTTATGAAGCAAAATAATACTCTGTAGGTCTGTATAGGATTGTATTCTATGGCAAATCCCTCCCTTTCTTTCCAAAATATTTTATAAGATTGGCATGAAGAAACATTACAAGATGCTCTTCTGTGTCGTAACAGTCTTTTGTTAAACACTTATATTTTCTATAGTTTTTCCCTTTGTACTGATATCAGTTGTACATTATCTACCCTCCTCACAAAACTTCTTTCATTTTCACATAACCATACCATCTCCATGTGTTTATTTTACATAATTATAAAAAAAATTCAATTGTATACCTTGCAAAAATGTCTCAGTATTTTTATTCAGTCTTCCTAAGTAGTATTTTAGTGGCTTCACTATGATACATTTAGTGGTGAATTGTTAAATATTTAACTAAGTAAAGGATGTGTGTAGGTCGGGCATAGTTCCTCGGTCCTGTAATCCCAGCATTCTGTGAGGCTGATGCAGGTGGATTGCTTGAGCCCAGGAGTTTAAGGCCAGCTTGGGCAACATGGCAATACCCCATCTCTACAAAAAATACACAAAATTATCTGGGTGTGGTTGCCTACACCTGTCATCCCAGCTACTTGGAATGCAGAGGCGGGAGGATCACTTGAGCCCAGGAAGTCAAGGCTGCAGTGAGCCAAGGACACGCCACTGCACTCCAGCCTGGACGACAGCGTGAGACTCAGTCTCAAATTTAAAAAAAAAAAAAAAAAGAATGTGTATAATGAGACTTACAAATAGTAAGAAAATATGCAATTATCTTTATTGTAAATTCCATACAGTCAATTGCTTCCCACAGATTCTTTCACTGATTTTTGGCAGAATCATGTATCTGTAACCAGCCCATGATTATCACCCATGTATGTGACATGCATGATGTTGCACATGGAGCTGTATTCTACCTATGAGGATTATTCTGACTTGAATAAGACATGATATTTTTGTGGTAATGAGTTAGATGAAAATAACCTGTGCAACTTTTTTGCTGAATCGGAGAATAGTTTTGGAATACTGCAAGAAAATTTCCCCAATTTTTTGTGTCGACATTAATGTAATGGCCACAGACATGACACATTATGTTTAATCCCTATTAACATTCACTTTATCATTTTCTTAAGTCTCGACAATCAACTAAGCAATAAATCAACCTGTAACTTGGACCATTTGCCGGTGTCCGTGGTATAAACATTCCCACCATGGCTGATTTCAAGCTACGAAGTGATGTTACTGAATGCAGAGTTGGGAAGAGATGTGCCGTATCACACACCATTTTATAATATTTCTGCAATACAGACACAGGGATGCAAGTAACCTCAAGATTATAAATAATAGTAAACTGTAGTAAAGGAATTTGGAGGTAATGAGGTTTGAATAGTTACTGCATTTGTGTTTAGTATCATTTATTAATTCTAAACTTATAGAATTTAATTTTAATAATGGCTGTATTTAATAAATAAATCGCAGAATTTCTAAAACTTTCTCAATTGTCCTTATAAGCTAGTATAAGCCAGCTTTAGCATGCCACTATGTACCTGAATGGCTACAAAGGGGAACACAATTTCTCCCCATGTAACCTACATGACTCTAGACAAATTACATAACCTCACTTATCTTCAATTAGCCCATCTGTAAAATGGAGTTAAAGGAGTAACACCTAGCTCACATAGAGGTGGAAGAATTAAATAAGATAGACATAAAGTGCCTGGCTCCTGGTACAGATTTATACATTATAGCCTTTCTTTACCCTCTTATATAACTTCAATGCCCTCCCCCCATTATTTCTATAATTTTCTTCACTTTATTTTGATGTAAGGATGATTCTATTCTGTATCTCCAAATCTATATAATGACCTCTGACAAAATTAGGATTTTATTTTGTCTCTATGATAAACTCATGCCTACCTAAATATTGTCACATGCATGCCACATTTTTTGTTTAAATTTGCTGCAACACAAACCAATTCTTTCTTACAATTGACTCTTACTATGCTTCATTCCCACTCCACAGTAGATTTTAAGCAATATCATTCATTTTTTCCTAAGGTATGAGACCTCAGAGGATGCTTATTTTGCAATGTCTTAATTCTATGAAGCCAGAGAGAAAAACATATAACCTGGTCATAAAAAGCATTCATATATTAGGACAAATAAGCCGCACATTAACATCACAATAGGTTCCAAATCCGTTGTTATCTTTCCTCTAACCTGGCTAGAGTCAGGGGAGGAGGAATCTATATATTAAACTGCTTTGAAATAGGTGGAATCAGTTCCCTTTCATATCATCCTCTCCACTACAAAAAAAAAAAAAAATCTTAAGTAGTTGTATTATTTTGTTTTCCAATTCTTCTTAACTATTTAAAGGAAGAAAATACATTTGTAGGCTGCATGCTTGGGACGTAAGATTAACCAATAATGTCATAATTTTAAAACTTCAGCATTTTTCACTTATTCAGTTTATTATCTATATGCCTAGTCTCATGCTGTGTTGGGAATACAAAGTTGAGCTAAAATAACTTGATTCACAACCTTTTGGAGATTGTCAATTTTGAAAAGGAGTTTGGCAACACAAGCAATTATCATAAAATATAATTAATTCTTAGGGGTGATAGAAAGAATGACTAATATAAGTGAATAATAGAAATCCCATGTGGCTGGAACACAGAGGACAATTACAGGTAAAGTGGACAGAGCTGGGTGAAAAGAAAGGCAGATGCTAGCTTCTAAAGTGGACTTGCAAGGAAATGTAGTAGAAATGATATGAGCCAAAAACATCTTTTCATATACTATTGCTAGCTTTTAAAATGTGAGTGACAAATGAACAGTAATTACTAGAATACTGTAACGCTTTGGTTCGTAAGATGTGTCATCATGCATGTGAAATAATCCCGGTTACTAAGATGAAGCCTACTGTTAGTCTCTGCCTTAAATTCTCTACGACTTTTGATACTCCTCAGACGATGTACTTATTTATCTTCTCATATATTTCTGGAAAATCAGATATACTTGTACCAATTTTTTCTTAAAGGAAGAGTAATTACTTCACTGTTGATCTATTAAGCTGATCCAATAGTAAGATAATAAGTACTGAGCTATTTAATGAAATATTTAACCTTTTTCTAATATAACCTTCCCTAACTTTTTTCTAGTGCACTGTTAGTCTATTCATTAATTCATACCATATTTGTTTGGTCTCATCTCCCTTTCCTTCAAATTACACAGCATGTTTCAAGAAGCCCCCCAAAGACATTTATGAGAAAAATCTTTCATCTCTGAGTAAAGTAATACAGTTAAATAGTCTTGCCCCTGAGTGAATCCATAAAGAACTTTTCTATATAGATGTATAACACCTTGTCTTCTGATTAGAGAATTGCCTGATTGATAATGGCATGATAACAGCTGATTAATAAATATTAAAACTGATTTCAGTGACCTGGAAATCACCCCATAAAGATAGTTTACCAATTCAGCTACAGTTTGTTCTATCCAATGAATTACTAGCCATAGTATATACTGTCATCAGCCCCAGATCAATGAAGAATTAAGTTCTCTAAAGAAGAACTTTCCTTTGTATGTTAGTTGTTTTTTGTTTAATTTTATTTTGCTTTCACTTCTAATAACTTATATCTCTAGTCCCAGCCTACCATCTTAAAATTGGTAATAATAGGAGCCCGATGAGAGACCTGAGATGGCGTAGCACAGATCCAGCATCACTGTTAATCAGCAGGTAGAATATAAATGTTTATGTGTATTATACCTTCCTAACTGATGGGTGTGAGAAAAGAGAAGTATGAGGAAAGAAGTATAGCAGCCTTTATTCAGTATGGCTCCTGTAAGATCAGACTTAGTGTCTAGGCTCAATTAGAGAATAGGGAAAGGCAGAATGTAATGCACTGCTATATCTTGATACAGATAATCATGACTTCAGGAGTTCAGAGAGAGTGTGTATCAGTACTGGGAAAAAAAATAGCTCCAAGCTAGTATTCTGCTGATGGTGATTCAGAATCATTATCTTCAAACATAAAGGACAACATTATTATCTTTTGTGATTTAACAATAGTTGAATTCAACGTGAGATAGGCCTAGCTTTTAACAGTTTTGGAAAATATTATGTTATGTTGTTGTTGTTATTGTCATTGTTTACAAAGGAGAGTTCAGCAAAGAGACAAGCTTAGACAGAGGATACTTTCAGACTAGAAATTGGTCTGATTACCACATAGATGGATAACAGAAAAAATCTGGAACCTATTATAACATTTTGAAATGACTGTTGAAAGTGCATGTGCATGTATATAGCTAGATTAAAAATCACCCAATATTGATTTCAGTTTTTCATGGCCACTACTATGTGTATTGATTGTAACCAACCCCTTCTAAAAGACCAGGAGATACGTAGTCGTCTGGGTTTCTGTTTATATTTCTCACTTCAGAGCGGCTGGGCTTCTCCTCCAACACTGTTGAGCTTTTTGAAGACTGCAGCCATGTTGCAGGTGATCCCTTAAAGCTATAAAAATATAGCGTGACTTCTTTAAAATAACTTCTGAAATCTTCATGTCTAAAACAAAGGTCTAGAAACAAAAGCAAATTATTTCATCTACATTTTACTTCACCATTAAAATTGTATTGAACTAAAGTGCTTAGAGACCCTCCACCAAAAAGGCAGGACTATTCCAAGAACTAATTTATCATTTTTTATTCATTAATATTAAAATCCTTTGAGACTTGAAAAGAACTGACAAAAAAAATTACAATTCTGTGAATAACTTTCTAGACAACTTCTCTAAAGCATCTGTGTTAGTTAGAATTAGAAACAGTGGCAAGTGACAAAACCCAAAATAACAATGACTTAAACAACTTTATTTTTCTGTCACATGGAAGCCCGCAATAGACAGTTCAGCACTTGGAATAGCATCACTGTATCAAGGACATAGCCCCTTCTGCGATTTTTGTTCCAGTTTATAACATTCATTCCCGGGGTTATTTTTTGGTCCAAGGTGGCCACTTCAGTTCAAAGCATCAAATCTATACTTCAGACTGTAGGAAGAAGAAAAGAGGGAAGGAAAACGTCTCATCTCCTCCTTTTATAAATACTTCCCCAAATCTGCAGACATCACTTACACTTATGGCCCACTGGCCTTTACCTATATGGCCACACTTAGCTGCATGGGAAGTTAGAAATTTTGTTCTTCGCTAGTATTCTTTGCCAAAAATTGTGGTTCTCTTATTATAGGAAAAGGATATGATAGATATGAAAAGAAAACCAGTAGTCTTTACTACAGTCTACCCTTTGTGATGCAAATATCTAGGCATGCCCTTCCTTGTCCATATAGAACACACTCATTCCTATCAAAGATAGAAACATAGTTTCTTCATCAAGATTCTAGATAACTGGGGGCTAGAGTCTCTGAGTGATTCATATTCTTCTTCATCAGCCTGAATGTGACATGCTGTCTGATGATCTTTGGGTTAAAACAAGTTTTTTTTTTTTTTTTTTTTTTTTTTTTTTCTGTCATACACAAGCCCAACATACTATGGTGGAATATGAACCAGAAAACTGCAATAGGACTCTCATTCTGAGAAGAGGAGGAAAAAAAAAAATACAGCAGCCACTTACACACCAATAATCAGATCCTGCCAGTTGGAAGAGTCAAGATTCACTTTTCCAGCAGTATAGTATGTTCCTTAGATAACTCCATGGGCTGCCGCTCATTCTGTGCTCTGGAAAGAACTCTCACATTCTTTGTCCTCTGTGGCTCTTGTCTGTGTCCTCTGGAAGTTGTTTCTTGGACACTATGCTCCGTGACTACATATCAGGAAAGCACCGGGGCTGAGCAGCTTGCGTGGCCCATTTTGTACTGCTGCAGACTGGGGACACAGAACTCTCTTTAAAGGTTGAACGTTTGTAATAGTAGATAAGGCTTGTGGTTTCTTTGACAAAACAATTTGCTTAAAAACCTAGTAGCCTTCCAATACAGTTAATTTAATTTGTTAATAACATTAGGGAAAGTTTCTGTGTTGTTTTGTTTTGCTTTTGTTTTTGTTTTTGGTTTGAGCTAGAGTCTTGCACTGTCACCCAGGCTGGGGTGCAGTGGCGAGATCTCAGCTCACTGCAAGCTCGGCCTCCTGGGTTCACGCCATTCTCCTGCCTCAGCCTCCCTAGTAGCTGAGACTACAGGCACCTGCCACCATGCCCGGCTAATTTTTTATGTTTTTAGTAGAGACGGGTTTTCACCATGTTAGCCAGGGTGGTCTCGATCTCCTGACCGCGTGATCCTCCCGCCTTGGCTTCCCAAAGTACTGGGATTACAGGCGTCAGCCACCGCGCCCAACCGGGAAAGATTTTTAAGTAGAAAGGGCTTTGAATGCTGATACCTCCAATGCCTCACTTACTATCCTCTTTGTGTTCTCTCAACCAAACAGCAGCTACATTGAGGAGATTGAACTGGTGTGCTTGGTTGGAAAGGCAATACCCTTAGTCTTGTCTGTGCCCTCAGATTTCACAGACTTCCCACAGCAAGTGTGTTAGTCTTCTTTGATGTCAAGGTTGATGCTTTGTAGCTATTTCTCTATTGCTTTGGTTGGAGGCAGAAGCAACTGGCTTTTTCAGTGTTGCAATATATAAATTACCAGGCTATTAATCAATTTAGATTGTAGGGTGTATGTGCTCCTCCCTTAGCAGAGGTATGTATATTCCTTCCTCTCTCTGTAGATCAGCTAGCACCATACTGAGTTTATGAGTGAAAGTGGCATAATGCAGGAAACACATATGAGAGTTCCACATTCTCCTATTCTTCTTCTTCCCTGAAAATTATCACATTAGAGATTTAATCTCAGAATAATTTTGTCTCAAACAACAAACAAAAAGTTGTTCTCCTAAAGATGACTACATTCCATAATACCCCAAATGAATAGGGACCTAAGAATTATCAAAACTAAATGGACCCAGAGATAATCCAATGGTTTATGTACTTTGAGTTCAATGAGAAGTTAATTATCTTCACAGAATAAGGCATCATGTATACACAGAACATATGCACATCACTTAATGTAGAATAAGTATGGGCTAAGGGAAATAAATTATTAAGGCTTCTAAGAGGTTCCCAAGTCCCTTGGGCTAAAATAAAACATAAATTTATTGATATGCGCTGTATCTTGTAGTGGTGAGACAATAACAAAGAATTCCTAAGACATGAATGCTATTCTTAGTCACTAATTATCCCATCACCTACTTCATTCCTCTCTCCTCTCCTCATTTTATACATGAAGACATTATTCCAGAAAGAAAAGGTAGTAACTATTCTTTGGCATAAGTTGTTAATGGCAGAGCCTAGGTGAGAACTCAGTTTTCCTAATACTTTATTTTTTGCAACTGTGCTAAAAAAGACTGTAGAAATCTGAGTCAATAACTGCAAAGCATCTGAGATTATACCCTACTTATAAGCTAATGTTAGCTTGCCACAATCTCATTGATGCTGGTAGAAAACACAAGACTCCTGGGTCAGAGATATAAAACTTTATTTCTCACAGCAAAAACAATACGCAGAGAGTCAACATGTTTGCATCAGTTTCCTAAGCTCCAGTTCCCATAGGGATAGCATGGCTGGCCATTATGGATGCGTGTATGTGCAGTAGTGTCTGTTACAAGAGAACAATATTGAGTTTAGGGAACCTGGTATTTTCCAGAAGCCAGTAAGTAAGCCTGCTCTTTTTCTCAGAGGAAGACATTACTTCATCCTGTAAGAAATGGCCTGAATAAAAGCATTTACTTTTTATCCTCTACTTGGGTCTTTCATTCTTGGCATTCCCAACAAAACAGGTAACAACAAAGCATGCAGCAGTGCAAGACTCCTTTAGGAGTGTCTCCCAAAAATCTGCAGATATATAGAGACAAAAACGGTAGGTGTATCCTTTAAAGGGCCGCACTCCATTAAATAGCTAGACTTTAGGGGAATTCTGGGTGGGTCCCTAAAAGGCCTTTTTAGGTCACCATAATCTAGATTCTGGGCCTCTATTTCAAAAGCCTAGAGAGTCTTTCTTGTCATCTGCCTAGGACTTAGCAGACCATCATGACAGACTGATAATGTCTAAAAAAATATGAGACTACAACATGTATTCTGAGTAGACCCCAGAATATCAATTTATTAATTTATAATAAGAAATTGACTTGGTTTATAATATTCATATTGGCACAATCAGCTCATTCTGTTCCTAAAATGAACTACAAGAGAAGCCACATCAAAGTCAGAAGTCATTTTATTAATTCATTATGATAAATCACTGTCTGAGGACAGAAAATTGTTAAAGTCTGTAGGATCAGCCATTCATTCTCTGTAGTTAGACTTGTAAAGAACACCAGATCACAATCAAAAGGTTGCTTGGTGACCATGGAATCAGAAGAAGGGGAGATAAAGAAATCCAACATTTAATGGCATTAGCTTAAACTCAACATTGATTAATTCGTCTCAAAAAAAAATAGCAATTTTGCCAATAGGATTAAATATGCATAACATTCAATAATTCTGACTCCCTTTTCTCTGAGTGGTACATACATCATATCAATCTTCAACTTCATTCCTTTTCCCTCCCCAGTTTTCCTCTGTGACTTCCCTTTATCTATTCTATTCATGTAGCTAACCAGTCCTAGATCTCTGCTTCCTTTCCCTTAGTGTAACATCGAACCTACAGTAGCCATACCCATATTAAGCTGCAGTGCTTCCAAACCAGAGGCAATGTTATCATGTCATTTCATATGTGGGAGGGGAAGCTCCCCAGCACAAGGGAATTTTCTGCAAAACCCTTATCCTAGTAGGAATTCTGCCTCTGGAGGTTTCTTAAACTAGGCTTATCCAGGAGCACTTTCCTTGCCAGTCTTCCCAGTAACTGAAAATTGCTTTCAAGATGGTATTAGGAAGCCAATCTAAATGGTCACCCTTTATCGACTATTCATTGATTACTCTTCTAGGGTCCCTTTAAGGAGGTAACAAAGCAGAAGCCGAGGTGCTATGTTTATTCAGTTACTAGTGTCTAGCACAATGATATGTGAAATCAGGCATTTATTAACTAGTGTTGTTTCCATAGTAATAACTCCAACGTTGAGTAGGTTGGTACACTTACGCATTTGCAAAATAAACTTGAATGCATAGAGATGAATTTAAATGACTATATACCCACAAGTCTGCTATTTAAAGCCTCCAGACCTCACGCATACATGGCTGACCCCTATGCTGGAAATCAATGCTTAAGCAGGACTTTGCAGTGATATAAAATGCCTAGTAATTGGCAACACCAGATGCTTTGCTTTTCTTAATAGTGAGAAGAGTTAATGTGCAGGGTACAGTTGTTGAGCGTATGATTTTCTGTTGAGAATACTGAAAATAAGTGTGTGTTAAGGGTTTGTGCTCACTTCAGAAATAGAAGGCCTGGGAAACAGATGACAATGACGTGGTCTTGATCTGAACAGAGCCTTACGTTTCAGCTGTTTACTTGTCCTCTTCCCTAGGAGGAATCTCAACAGCCTGCTTTCTGCCTTTGTTTAGACTTGCTATGTGTTGCAAGACTAATGGGTAATTTCTATAGTTGTGATTAAGAAAAGGGAACAGAGATCAGAGGGGTCACCAATGCTTAGATGGCTTGTTGGAGTTTTAAACTCTAATGAATAACTTGTGGTAGGGCTAAATAAAGCCTATTTAAACCCAGAAATCATCAGTATTCTAATATAAAAGACAAAGGCTAATACTCAGAGCTAATTTGAAAAATTAAAGCTCCAAAATGTGGCATAAATATGGTATACATTTACAGAACAAAGAATTGTCTGTCAGCCCTGCCCAGTATCAGTCTTATATTTGATATTGTGTGAAAATTAGCTTAAAAAGGAGTCAAGGCATATTACTTTGTGCCATTTTCACATCCTCAACTTTTGAAAAAACGTATACTTCAAAAACTGTGAAGTACCTGCTTTGTGCATAATGAGCTCAAATTTCAGATTTTTTTTTTTTTTTTTTTTTTTATGAGACAGGGGCTCCCTCCGTCACCCAGGCTGGAGTGGCGCTATGACAGTTCACTGCAGCCTTGACCTCCTGGGCTCAAGCCATCTTCCCACCTCAGCCCCCTGGGTAGCTGGGACTACAGGCACATGCCACCCTGTCTGGCTACTTTTTTTTGTATTTTTTGTAGAGACATGGTTTCACAGTGTTGCCCAGGCTGGTCTTGAACTCCTGAGCTAAAGCAATCCACCCACCTGAGCATCCTAAAGTGCTGGGATTACAGGCATGAGCCAGTGCTGCCAGCAACATTTTAAAAACTTTTTGGTGATGTTTTTGTTGTTGTTGTTGGTTTTGCATATTTTAGCCAATTACTTTGTTTGACTTGCATCTTGGCAAAATCAATTTGGTCAATCATATAGAAAACTGCTATTTATTTTTAAAAATGGTAAATCTGACTATGATTCATAATACATGCACTTGTGCTTCAGAGAATTACGAGAATAGTCCTGTAGTGATTAAATAATGTGATGGTGCCTTTCCTGAATATGCTTTGCGAAGCAAATAAACACATATGGCTCCTCCATTTTTACTTTCAGGAAACTTTAGATATGTCTGTCCCAAAATATATTCATGAATAAGAAGGAAGTGATGATAAAATGCTATTCATGGCTAAAATGTGTCCTACTTTCTAATATGAATATCCACAACATATCTGAGTCCTTTACCCATTAATCTACGTTTAATGCAGAGTTCAAAATGAAAACTTGCTTTTACTTTCTTACATACCATCAGTTTAATTTGGCAATTAGCTCACATACCTGGAATCAAAGATAGACATCAATCAATGGTGCCTTTTTCTATCAATTGAAAAATATAAAACCACGCAAACACAATAACAACAACAACAGTTACAAAAGCTCTTGACTAAGCCATAAGCTACAGCGAAATTCTCCATTTTTTCAATTTGATTAAAACTTATGTTAATTTTCTACTATAAACTATGATGACTTGTTTGAACAAATTTAATTGGTATGCCTTCATGTGCTTAACGGAAAGAAATGGCTAGAGACATCCAGTAACGTTTCAGAACATTTTTCTTAGAAAGTAATAATATTAATAATGATAACGACCCAGTATAAACAAAGTTTATAAGTACTATTAAGGAAAAATTTAACTCTAGCATAAAATAATATGACCACTGGAAGTATGCATTAACAAATAAGAAAAGTATTTATCATACAGTGATTTTGTATTGCATCTTATACCTGAAAGATAGACTTGACTATTGGGCAGTAGCCATATGTTACTTTCCAACTTATAAATGTAGATAATTTTACTACTTTTAAAATCATACAGAAGCAGTATATCACTCCAGTTAATGTACCATGGGCAGTTTTTCTAAGGTATATAAAAACCCCAATGAGCTATAGTTTTAAGCAAGGAGCACAAATTTATAGTTCTACAGGAGTACCTGTGGCATTGGGGTATAACCATGTGTCACTTGTCAAAGAAAATGCCATGTACAAAAAAATCCAAGCCCGTACAACAAATTAGAAACAGATTCTTGTTTAAAAATGCATACAAATTTATTAAAGGATTCCCTCCTAGAATTCTTTTAAATCATGGACTCCCCTTGGAAAAGTCCTCTGTGTGTCAACAGATTATAAGAAAATGGTTCGCAAATTATCTTGCATTGAAACTTTTTTGTTGTTGTTTTTAAGGAAATAGGCATCAAGAAATTAAGTACACAGATCACAGTCATAAAACTAGTTAGTGGCAGAAATGAAGCTAGAAGCTTGTTTTGTATAATTCAATGATTGTTACTCTATAACCACCAACACTGAAAAAGAAACCCAGTGCTTCAGTCACAAAGGGGGAAATGAAGTGACCCCATTGGTGAGCCACACTTCTATCTGATCTTTTCTAAAGGTCATTTGAAACATGGTTCAAATCACCTCTTTACAACTCGGCAAGGAAGAGAATCCCTCAATGACTTCACATATAATGACACTTTCTGTCTTCTTTTGCCAGCAAGTCACACTGCAGCTCTCTCCTGAAGTAAACCAAATAAAATCTAAGCACCAGATGTTTATCATCTCAATTCTGCATTTAGTGAGGGCAAGAACCATGTGTAACCCCAACAAAACTGAATTGTCTTGTTTTAAAAAATAAATAAATAAACTTTAAAACTTTAAACGCCCAAACAGTAGTCTAGATCATTACTGAACTTTTTAAAGGATATTTTTACAGAAGAGATGCCAGATTATTTCAACAACAATAATGGATTTATTTATCCTTGAAATGCACTAAGCCTCATGTTAACTGCTCAAATAGAGTTTTTTCTCTCTTCTAAGCTCAAGCTGTGCTGGCTCTATTTCCTACTCCTTCTTTCCCGTTCTTTCAACCCCTCCTTCTAACACCAGATGACAATTTTTTTCTTTCTTTTTCAGTTCCTTTCTCATGTGAAGTGATTCATTTATTTATCTAAGATTCTAAAATTTATATAATATCCCTAACAACAGATAAGGTTTCTATAGGCTTAAAAAGGATCCTTGCTGGCCAGGCGCGGTGGCTCACACCTGTAATCCCAGCACTTTGGGAGGCCAAGGCGGGAGAATCACGAGGTCAGGAGATCAAGACCATCTTGGCTAACATGGTGAAACCCTGTCTCTACTAAAAATACAAAAAATTACCCGGGCATGGTGGCATGTGCCTGTAGTCCCAGCTACTCGGGAGGCAGAAGCAGGAGAATCTTGTGAACCTGGAAGGTGGAGGTTGCAGTGAGCCAAGATCATCCTACGGCACTCCTGCCTGGCGATGAAGCGAGACTCCGTCTCCAAAAAAAAAAAAAAAATTACAAAAGGATCATTGCCCTTGAGGCAAGGATACTTTAATATATACGTATACACACATACACATATGTACATATATATATACACACACACATACATATATATTATACATATATATACACACATACACATACGTACATATATATACACACATACACATACGTACATATACACACACACACACATATTATACATATATACACATACCCACATACATATAAAACATAATTCTTATTTTATATGTGCATAAACACATATATGCTCACATATAATTTACACATGTTGATATATATACACCTACCGTATGTATATATACATACAATGTATGTATATAGATGTATATATGTGTATTTTTTCCTTATAATTTTATTTTCAGGTGTTTATTCATGTTTACATTTCTACATTTTTTTGTTGTTATTTACCACTGGAAATTCAATACTCAACCAGAGCTTGTCACATGGTAACTTCAATAAATACTTGATTGGCTAGTAATGAACAAATTTCTTATTTTCTGAGTCTGCTCATCTGGAACACATGGATAACCTCCAGGGTCCTCAGGGACTCCTGGAAGCCTAGCCTTCTTCCTGCTTTTCCCAAGTTCTCTCCCTGGTTGTCAAGAGAATCTCTCATAGGTAAAAGAACAGAAACAGTGGCACATGGTCTGTAAATTTACTAGAAATGATTCTTTGCTAGAGTTCATCATACTTTGTGGTTTAAGATAGGGCTCTCTGATATAGAATGCATATCCCCCATCAAGGAGGTTTTAAAAGGCCTCTAATACACCGATTTCATAGAGGGGTTAATAAAATGACCTTACTAAAACAGCTAAGGAAATCAATAATCCAACTGACAATAAACAAAAGTCTTTTCTCTTGATACACAGAGTAATTGAATAGATGGGATATAAATGCTATCATTTTGTGAATCTTTGAACTTATACATTGCATCTGTTGATTGTCTTAGTTTGGGCTGCTATAAAAAGTACCATATACTGGGTGGTTTATTAACAACAGAAATTTACTTCTTATAGTTTTGGAGACTGAAAGTCTGAGATTAAGATGTCAGGTTCGGGTGAGGGCCCTCTTCCGGGTTGCTAACTTCTGGTTGTATCCTCACATGGCAGAAAAAGGATGAGAAAATTCCCTGGGGTCTATCTCATAAAAAAAACAAAATCTTATTAATGAGAGCTCCACCCTCATGGCCTAATTGGCTCCCCAAAACCCCAGTTCCTAATACCCTCACATTAGGGTTTAGAATTCCAACAGAAATTTGAGGTGGAGGGAGGACAAAAACATTTAGTGTATATTGCACTGATACACTTTATTGTGAGCTAAACAATACAGAAATCAATTATAAGATGAAATCTAGAATGAATAACACAGAAAAATGAATTCTACATATTTCTATTATGTATAAATCAGTCAATAGTAGAGCAAATGCACAGTTTACCTGAATTTTATTCTAAGTATCATGAAATCAGAAAAGCAGCTACATATAAATAACCACTACTAGTAAATGCAATTAACTGATCAAAATAAGCAGAGACTATTAGACTAAAGTATAGGTAATAGAAAATGCTTACCAATTCCTATACCATTTCTGTCTTTTGCTAGAAATATTATTTTTAGAAGAGATTTCCCTCAAGACATTTTTCTAATACTCAGCTACCACATTCATAGCAGAATCTATATAAAAATACACTTTAAAATTGCCTTAAACTCTGCAATACTTAATCCATTTTTATCTCAAGCAGATAGTTTTTGGAATATGATGGAAATAGAGGTAAAAATAAAAGAAAACACACACAGAACAAAAAGAAAAGAAAAGAATGTTGTGGGTCTGCATTGGTCTAAAACTCAAGATGTATTATCTTCTGTTAGTTTCACTCTTTCCCTCCAATTTTCTGCAAGAAACAAGAAATCTTATTCTAGACTTCTGCTATGGTCTAAATGTTTATGTCCCCTCAAAATTCATATGTTGAAATCCTAAGCCCCAAGGTGATGGTATTAGGAGTAGGCCCTTTGGGAGGTGAACAGATCATAAATGGGATTAGTACTCTTACGAAAGGGGCCTGAGGGACCTTGTTTGCCCCTTTCACTATGTGAGGACACAGCCAGAAGGTGCCACCCATGAGGAATGGGCCCTCACCAGTCACCGAATTCACCTTTATGTTGCACTTCCCAGCCTTCAGAACTAGGAGAAATACATTTCTATTATTTATAAGCCACCCAGTCTACGGTGTCCTCTTACAGCAGCCCAAATACACTGCTATTTTTTGCTCATGTATTATCTATAATGACATGATCAGAGATGAGAAGTTGCTGAGGAGATCATTTGGCCTGCATAGCCAAAAATATTTACTATCTGGCCCTTTACAGGAAAATTTTGCTGATCCAGGTTTAAAAGCATGGACTTTGAATAGACAGATCTGGTTTCAAGTCCAACTCTGTTACTCACTAGCCTGTTATCTAATCTAGAGACTGAAATACTTATCTCATGAAGAGGAGTCTTTCTATGAATAAATGAGAAGATGCACACGGACCACCATAGCAATTACCTGATAGAGAATAACATTAAATAAACACTTTTTTAAAAAGTTAGCTAAGAATTTTATTTCTAGTTGCTGTCTTCTCTTTGCCTCAGTTTACTTATATATAAAATACAGAAAATACTATAAAATGTTTTACCCTAGCTTGTTGATACACTTTTCTCATGACTAAATACATTAAAAATTAGGATACTTTTAAAAGTATATCTATTATTAGAAATCCATTCACCTAAATTTCTATATTAGTTTGCTAAGGCTGTCATTAAAAATTACTACAAACTGCGTGGTTCAAAACAACAGAAATGCATTGCCTTATAGTTCTGGAGCCAGAAGAAATCCAAAACCAAGGTTTTGGCAGGGTTGTTTCCTTCAGGAGGCTCTCAGGGGGAATCCATGCTATGCCCATTTCCCAGCCTGTGGTAGTCGCCAGCAATTGTTGGTGTCCCCTGGCTCGTGGCAACATAACTCCAATCTCTGTCTCTGTCTTCGCATGGCCTTCTCTGTGTGTCAGACATTGTTTTAAATTAGGGCATATATTTTTAATATTTGACTTACATGTGGACATAGATCAGCAAGAAGAGACTAGCAAATTATTCAGAATAAAAGAAGAAATTTAGAAAAACTTATAGAATATTATAAATCTTTTAAAGGCTCCTATTGAAAGTGTTCCTAAGAACATTATCCTCTCCAACCTAGTCTGGCTCCACCGACGCCCTCAATATTATTCTCTGCTTTTCAATATCTTGCCTCCACTGCATCTATCATATTTATTTCATGTCCCTTTTCTTCCTTCAGCTGTGTGCTATTTCTTTTTTCTGTCTCTGCACCGTACCTGGTGAAGAAACGGAAGAGTCAGCTGGCAGTCTCTGCAGGTTCCTGTCCGCATGCCAGTACTTGTTGCTCTGTCCTATTTAGAGGGCCTGAGTTCTTGATGAGGAAATGCGCTCTGCAGAGAGACCAACACCAGTTTGGCCATCACAGGGAGAAACACTTACTTTCCCTGCTAAGCAAATAGCTTATTACTGAAAAACCACTAAGAACTGAGATGAAGTCTGTATACAAGAAATGACACGTATCATACAAGTCTTAGCCAGGCTTAAACTATTGTGTATACATACACAGAAGCATAGCCAAGCACACGACCTCCAGCTGCTTATATTTTCCTTTTCTTTTCCTTTGAATATGTCTTAATTCCCTAGTAACCCCAAGCCAAGGATTAAGTCAAGCAGGATCTCAGTAAGAATCTGATCCAACCCTGTTTTGGATAGAATTCATAGAAAGGCTTGAAGCTGGGGAAGCATGGCTTCCTATCAGGAACCATCAGGGAGTGTTTGCTTTACAACCATTTTATTTTATCTGGTTACCTCTCAATAAATGGGCCTTTGATTGGTTTGGGAAGAGGATCTCAGTACTGATTCTTCGCCTTAAAGTATCATGCAAAATTTGTGTACTCACCTAATGATTTCTAATTGATAGTTACTCTTAACTTCCTCTTCAAAGCAGTATGATATATGGTAGAAAAGGATGAACCCTACACTGGAAATCTGAATACTTGGGTTTTAACCATGTCTCTGCAATAGGTGACCTTGGAAAGTAACCTAATGTCATAGGGCACAGGAAGAGATTATCTCTAAATCTTTTTATAGCTGAGTCAATGATTATATGATCTGTGAGTTCCGGTTTTATCCTTGTGAAACATAATTATAAATAGTCTATCATATCCATATACTAGTTGCTTTGACAATTTTATAAACACGACTGGCATCCAGAATTGATAAAACATAGTCATTTATAAAAAATTTTCTTATTTCTTTGAACTATCAACAAGAATTGCGATTAAATTTTGATGTTTTCTTACTGTATAGAGCACAGCTTTGTACATATCAACACTAAGAGAGAAGATTGAGACGGAGGAAATATGAGTAAAGGAAGTACTGGGTTTTGACTTTTAAAAAATTGAGATCCAAAGGAAGCAGAGCTTTTATTTTTTGTTCTTTTGTGGGTACAAAAATAAATGTAAGAAAAGATAGAAGAATGGAGAAGATAAAGATTGTGGAGTCACAGAACTGGGTCCAAATCCTTAATCCACTACTTAACATATGTATGATTTTTCCCAGTTTATGAGATTAAGTTCTCTAATTCTTAAATTTTGGAAACAAATACTATGAGTGTATGTGGTGATGATAATGTAAAATAACATACATACATTCCCCTAGCAAGGGGCTAGTCATCCTAGATCAGTACTTCCCAAACTTATTTAAAGTGCAAACAGATCACCTGAGATCTTGTGAAAGTCAGATTCTAATTCACTACACCTGAGCTGGGGCCTGACAGTCTGCATTTCTAACAGTCTCGCAGGTAATGCCAAAGCTTTGCGTTGCATGGATAAAGGCATTTGATAAAAATGTAGAATGCCTTTCGCCCTTTTCCTTCCATTTCCAAGCATAAATACATATTTGTTTTGAAATGATAGAGTGGAAGGTTTGTCTTTTTTTTTTTTCCTCCCCGATCAGTGTGCCTCTTCTGTTCCAGTCATCTGTCACCTATAGTCAGGGCAAAGGACACCAACAGCGTATCATTTTCAAGTCATATTGTGTCAACCTGTTAGGACAAGTTCCCCAAACTTTCACAGAGCTCTGTGATCCTTCCTTTATTTTTTTTCAGCCATCACTTCCAGTTCACAAATGCTAGATTTATTTATTAAAGTCTTCACCCTCTTTTACACTAGAAAGGCAAGATTCCCAGTGAAACTCTTTTCTTTTGCTTGTTCCAAACTTCTTTCTGTTAAAAACAAATGTAACAACGACAAAAAAATCTTTCTCTTACATATGTGCAGGCTCATGGCTTTCCCATTTTTGTGCTCTTCTATTTCTCTAAATGATAGCGAAGGGTCTAGCAACGATTTACTTGTCTTTCTAGTTCTTTCAGTCAATAATAGATGATAATTTACTCTCCCTCTGTATGATTGGAGCATATTTTAAATTATCCATTTAAGCTTGATCTGTAATTAAAATTATGTGGGCATTTATGACATTATTCTGCAAAAATGCTCTGTGGAGTCCAGGTGCAAAGCAGCATAAAAACACTGAGGGAAAAATCAACCCTATCTTGGGTTCATGCACCGGCCATTTATCTGCCAGCTCGCAAGCAAAATTCATAGATGTGTCTTTCCAGAAGATTAAGTATCTCCCAGAGTCAGCAGGAAATCTGAACTGTTATCTTGTTGCACTTAAGTAAAAGGTAGTCAGTCCTCTCTCTCTCTATTCCAATATGTTTCATGGAGCACAAGCACTCTTTTATAAGCAAACAAATATATGCCACGTGAGATTCTATTATTATTCACAAATATTCACTTCCCCATGAGAGGATTACACATTTATACCCATTTTTAGATGATGTGCAAGGCCTTCTTCCTATTGACATTGGTGATCATGTGACTTGCTTTGGCCAATGAAATAGCAGAAGTGATGTGCACATCTTAGCACAGGCTCCAAGAACTACTAATAGTTATGTCTCAGACTTTCGCTCTGCCACGAGAAGAACATGAGCCAGGTGAATTATATGACTCTGGTCCTAGAATGAGGAAGACACATGGAACAGAAGCAAGACTGCAGTTGAACTGTTTACATGAGCAAGAAATAAATTTTATTGTTGGAGTCACTTAGCCCTTGACTGTTATAACAGAAGAACCTAGCAAAAGCTGACCAAATCACTGCTTTTACCTACACAAATGATTTAAAGGAAAGGAGAATAAAGCCCCTAAAGAAAAGAAAAGAAAACAAGCTAAATATCCAAGTAATTTCCTACATTTTTAAAAGGTTAGAACTAAACAATTACATTCTTCCTTGTGCCTTAGGAAATCTGTACTAGGAAAGGCTTGCAGATTTCATAAGATTCTAGTGCCACTCAGTTGAAAGTACCTGCTTTTCAAGTTGGAATGAAAATGACTATGAGGTATTAGATGAGGAAAAAACCCAGATTATTAAGACTTGTCAAGTGTGTGACAGGGGTAATGGTAAGCAATGTAATATGTTTGCTCTTCATGTTTTAGAACCAGGAAAAATACCAATGAATACCTGAAGATTTATGTCCAGTGTTTTAAAGAAGGAAATAAGATCTTTCTAGATTCTAGGGCAAATTCATGCTTTCAAATGGTTATCAAGATAGTGACAGAATAAGTAACAGAGCAGAATAAGTTCTACCAAGAAAGTTTATTTTTCCTTTTCACTGTCTCTTATTATTATTATTTTGCCCGATAATCTTTGCTGTTTATTAATGACAATCTGAATTAAATCCTTGGCACCTACATTGTCACTAGAAACGTTTTTGGCTACAGGGCAAGATAAAGAACTTTAATAAGTCATTATTAGCGGTTTTTCATGCCTCCATTTGATTCCAGCTTACATACTGGCAGTGGAACAGATTCAAAAATGACCTCTAAAAAAGGAATTGCAATTGAGCCAAAAGTATGGTGACTCATAAGTTCTTAAAAAAAAAAAAAAAACTCTAGCAAAAAGGCAATTTAACAGTCTCCTACATCTCAGTGATTCATGAATGCTATATTTATGCATATTCATGAAAGTAAGATCTAAAAAGAATACTTTGTCACTTTTTTCTCCTTTTGATGCAGGCAGAGCAGATACTAAAAGGACACCTAAGCCATCTGCTCAACCCCAAAAACTCTAGAACTCAACATATCTGGCCATACAGGACTCTTAAATGTTCATGCTTTCAGGATTTATGGTTGTCTTTAGCTGTTTGAATACCAAAGTGCATGGAGAAACAATGATATAAAAAACTTGGCACCCTAAACATTTCTATTTCAGATGACTATTTGTTTTAATAGCTGTTTTATTTTCATGATACAAAATTTTACAATTATCTCTTCAAATTTGGCTTGAGATTGGCATTTCATAAATTCAAGTGAGTACATAATTTTATACAGTTCAGCAAGTATCGTCTACTTATCTTTAAAGAGCAAAATGCAATAGAACTAGTGAGTGCCAAAAAAAAAATCCCTTTTAAGCAGTGTGATCTCATAGTTTATCATCCAAACTGCGGAAATTTTTAGAGTGAAGGTAGGCCCTATTAAAATTATATGAGAATTGTCTCAGGCAAACCTAGATGTATAATAACATGGGCTGTGGTAAAAATTGAAATTTGAATGTTAAAATTAATAAGACATTGATCTTTGTTAGGGGCTTGCTTTAATCATGTTTATGATAAGCTTCTCAAACTTCCTTGGTCTCCTTATTGGCTAGCAGGAGGCTGGGACTGTCTAAATGGTTTAGTGAGTTTGATAGTTACCTCTTCTAATATCTGATTTCATGATCATGGTTAGGATGTGCTATGGACTTTATGTACATCATATTATTTGGTCCTTAATGCAACATTATGAAATCGTTTCCCAATTTTTCAGAACATAAAATTGAGTCTCGGAAACATGAAATAGCTTGTCCAAATTCATAAGCAAGTATGAAGTGGAGCCTGATTCAAACCCAGTTCTACCTAGACAGAAAAAGATACATTATTTCTTAAAGCTTTTGAGAATTTTTCCCTTTAGTCTTGCCTTCAGAGGGATAGAAGGCAAATGCCAGGAAAATCTTTCCTACTTCAGGGAAGACAATGGATATGAAGCTTATCCTTTACATAGTATCACACTACGTAAAGGATATCATACATCTTTTCTCATTTAATGGCTTTTAGAATCTTGGCTGGTCTTTTAAGAAATGCAAAATGATCACTTTCATGAGACACAAAATATTTTTTGAGAGCTAAGAGTAATTCTAATTACCTTAACCAAAACCCAGTATGATTCTATTGGAAAGAAAGGGAATTTGTGCTCGCACAATTTGGAGTTGAAATATGCTGGGTGACTTTGGGAAAGTTGTTCTGCGTCTCAGAGTTCTAGTATCCCAATCTGATAGTATTTTTCTTAGAGAATTGACAGAATGACAGTTAATTGGAAATATATATATATATATATGAGAATTACACAGGGCCTGGGTTATATCAAGGTCATACATAATGGGCATTAGTTTTATTTGTTTTCTCTCCTGATAGCACCAAAGGATTTCAATGTAGATATTGGGAAGGTAAGAAATTTGAAGAAGAAAATCTGAGTTTAATTCCTAGCTACTTATTAGCTTCTTAACCTTGAGATAATCTTTGAAGCTGAAATTCCTCATCTTTAAGTGGAAACTATAAGAATAGATGTCTTTAATATCTCTCAGGATCATTGTCAGTTGCAAATAAAAGGAACAAAAAAGTTCTTCATAAATGATGACTTTCAAATATAGTTATCATCATCATCATCATCATGACCCCTTAGTGACTAGGAAAATATCTGTGTAGTTGACAGTCGTGTGAAGTCAACTTCAAGTGAAGATGATGCAGCTGGTCTTTCCATAACACTTAGAGAACCACTGGGATAGAATATAGTTGGCAAAGGGAGACTAGCAGAGTATAAGGTTGAAAAAGCAGGTCCAAACTGAGATCTGGGGAGCTTTTAAAGAACAAGAAATACGCACAGCATTTGGAATTCCTGAAGATTTTTTTTTTTACCAGAATGGTAATGTAAACTGTATTGTGATTTAAGAGATACTAGTGTGGACAAGTGTGTGCAGATGATGGTGTTCCGCTGAGTATGAGATTGCCTGTAAATAGTATATTC
The DNA here is from genome assembly GCF_009828535.3 of Hylobates moloch. Taxonomy (NCBI): domain Eukaryota; kingdom Metazoa; phylum Chordata; class Mammalia; order Primates; family Hylobatidae; genus Hylobates; species Hylobates moloch. Next base: position 154,385,672 of record NW_026652280.1, read on the forward strand.
CATCTAGAGTGAATCCACAGAACCTGGCAGGCACTTCACATACATGTTTTAGGAATTTGATTGAAAGTTTAAAGTGTTATTTTAATTTTTTTTTTCTCTTAAAGGACCTCTCTGGGAACTGTTGGGGTGATAGAACTATGTCGCATGGTATTGCATTAGTGGATATACAACTATGTGCATTTGTCAAAACCCATAGAAATGTGCATCACAAAAAGTGAACTTTATTCTATGCAACTTTAAAAAATTAAACAGGATATTAGAGAAGCACAAAATGGAGTGCAGTGAGAAATGAATCCAACTGTGTAACAAATTAGTCACATAACCATACGGAAACAGATGACGAAGAAAGGAGTTTATCTAAGTAACTTTGTGAAATTATCTTTTGATTTGATAATGTAAGACTAAAGATTAAAAATAACTGTATCATAATTGTTAAATCCATTTCTCATTGGATTATATGTTACAGTTCTGAAACGAATATTACATGTATACTAGTGTTGAAAAATAAGAAAAATATAGTAATAAAAATTAGCTTTCCAACTGCCTAAGTAAGAAATCAAAAATAAGCTAAGCCAAAATGCTAGAATGAACCATAAATGTGTTTGACTGGAGTTGGAGATATGAATATAAAGTCATGTTGATATATACATATATATATATGCATACACATGAATATATATATGTGTGTGTGTGTATATATATATATACACACAGAGAAGATAAACATAAATTATATGTGTATACATGCACTGGTATACATACATACCTTCCCTGACACTGTCTGCTGAGAAGTCTAGAAGCACTGACACCCCACCCCAGTAGTGACTAGTGCAACTAGTACCCGGAACTTGGTCTCTATTACCATTCCTCAATAATGGAAACC